>NC_081407.1:983970946-984300946 GCF_030272615.1 Cryptomeria japonica | reverse complement strand
CTTGTCCACACGTAGAGACCCTACTAAAAGAACCTTGGAGTCTACCTAACTGATCCATTACGCGAATCTTCAGCAGTTAGAGACTATTTTCTCAAGAGAGGATAAGATGCCTATTGGTATTTTATTCTGTGTATGATTGTGTACAAAATACACGTCAACAGATACCTATGAAGGTAAAGATGAGAGGGAACCAAATGACGAAGGAGTACTTGAACTCGGTGGATGCTCAGAAGATGACACTTCCTCATTGAATGGACTCTTCCACTGGCAAATGGAAGACTATGAAGTGTTTCACCCTGCTTGTCACATGCTGCAGATTGAGGACGAGCCAAGCGAGGAGGAGTTCCCGCTAGAGTACACGGAGTATAAGGAGGGAGACGCCAAAGTAAATGATGTCTCGGCGTACGAATTTTCAAAGGATAGACCAATGCGGTACGAAGACCCCCCACTGTGAAGGAGATGAACTTAGGAGATACTACCAACCCTCGAAATATCTGGGTAGGCGACGATTGGAGCCCGGTGCTGAAGGCCGCAACATTCATAATCTTCATGGAATACAAGGATGTATTCGCTTAGTCCTACAAGGATCTGAAGGGGGTCCTGCCAGAAATGTGCGTCCATCGAATACCATTGGTCCCGGGAGCCCAACCGGTACGAAAGAGGCTGTACCGAATGAATAAGAATTATGCTGCCAAGGTGAATGAAGAGATTGAACGGATGCTGGAGGTCGGCATCATATTTCGGGTGGAGACAAGTGAGTGGGTCTTGCCGATTGTGATCTCACTGAAGGAGGAGGCCAACCAGATCCGCATCTGCGTGGATTTTCGGTGCCTCAACGCAATCACCATCAAGGATCCGTTCCCTATACCTTTCACAGACAGCATCCTGGAGGAGGTGGCTTGCCATGAAATGTACTCATTTCTGGACGGCTTTTCGGGATACAACCGGATTTCAATAGCTGAGGAGGACAAGTTGAAGACCACCTTTGTGGTGGAGGATGGAGTCTATGCGTACAACCGGATGCCGTTTGGGTTGTGCAATGCTCTCGCGACCTTCCAAAGGACAGTCCTTCACATCTTTGATAAGATGTCTGTGGGAAATTTTAAAGCTTTTTTGGATGACTGGTCGATTTTCAGTAGCGAAGACGCTCACTTGGTGGCGCTAAGAGAGTGCATGGAGAGATGCCGAAGGGCCAGGCTCGCCTTGAATCCACGGAAATGCAGATTTATGGTACCACAAGGAAATTTGTTGGGCCATATCGTTTGCAAAGCTCGACTAAAAACTGACCCGGATAAGGTACAGGTAATTGTAGAAATGGAGTCACCCATTGATGTGACGGGAGTGAAGTCCTTCTTGGGACACATTGGATACTACCGAAAGTTCATTAAGAACTTTGCCCAACTTTCATTCCCATTGGACAAACTGACAAGGAAGGGCAAACCGTACATATGGGAATCGACACAAGGGGAAGCATTCGAGGAACTCAAGAGGAGACTGGTGGCAGCATCCATTCTGGTCTATCCAAACTGGGACTGAGAATTCCATGTACACGTGGATGCCTCAAACTATGCCATTGGGGCTACACTGGCACAAGAAGGGGGACATGGGTTGGACCACCCCATCTATTTTGCCAGTTGGTTGATGTCAAAAGACAAGAGGAACTATAGCACCATCGAGAGGGAGGCCCTCGGAATGGTCTATGCCGTAGGAAAATTCCGACACTACTTGCTGGCAACACCCTTCACTTTCTATGTGGATCACCAAGCTTTGATGTACCTGGTAAACAAACCCATCATCCAAGGCAGGATAAGCAGGTGGCTACTGCTCCTTCAGGAGTTCACGTTCACAATAATTGTACGGCCAAGCAAAAGCCATGTCATTGCTGATTAGTTGTCCCGGATTAGGTCGAGAGAGCCCCCAGAGGGGTGAATGATGAATTTCCAGATGCTCACCTATTCAAGATCGCAATACTACCACCATGGTATACTGCCATTGGGGAATATCTCTCCACTTTCGTGTTCCCACAAGGTATGCCACCGAGAGAACGGAGGAAACTCGTGTTGAGAAGCCGCACGTTTCAGTTGATTAATGGATTGTTGTATAAAATGGGACCTGACTAGGTATTTTGTCGGTGTGTAATGGAGGAAGAGGTGCCAAGCATTCTGAGGGAGGCACATGAGGGGCCTGCGGGAGGCCATATGGGACCAGACACTACGGCAAGAAAGGTGCTGCTAGCGGGCTTGTGGTGGCCCACATTATATAATGATGCTAGAGAATGGGTAGTAGGTTGTGATACGTGTCAGAGAGCGAGGAAGCCACTGAAAAGGGATTTCATGCCCCTCAACCCTTCGCATGCTCAGGAACTATTCGAGCGCTGGGGGTTGGATTTTATTGGGCCACTCAAGGCCAGCCACGCCAGGAGGTGTCGCTACATTGTGGTAGCCACAGAATATTTAACCAAGTGGGTTGAAGTGCGGGGCCTGCCTGACAACTCGGTCGTAAGTACAGCAAGATTCATTTATGAGCAAATCATTACACGGTATGGTATCCCTATGCAGTTGACCAACGACAGGGGTGGACATTTTGTGAACCACGTTATCAAACTCCTCACTACTGAATTTAAAAATTTTCATTCGTTGTCCAGCCCCTATTACCTGCGAGCCAATGGGCAGGCCTAGGCTACCAACAAGATTCTCGTGGGGGTAATTTAAGGGTCTTGTAGTGTCGAGGGAGAAGACTGGGAAGAAAAATTACCTTCGGTCTTGTGGGCCTACCGCACAACCTACAAGGTGACCACCGGCCAGACTCCGTTCCAACTCATGTACGGGCAGGAAGCTGTTGTGCCAGCGGAATTCATGGTGCCAAGCCTTCACATTGCAATCAAGAACAGACTGGGGGACATGGAGAGCCTGAGGGAGAGATTGTATGTCTTGAACAAGCTGGATGAGAAAAGAATGATGGCCCAGTTGGCTACGAAGGCAACCCAACAAAGGAGGAAGTTGTGGCACGACAAGCACTTAAAGCGAATGAGGTTTTCTCCAGGACAACTGGTACTGAAATATAATGGGCGTAATGAGATTAAACCGGGCAAATTCAAGGTACGATGGTTAGGACCATATAAAGTCCGCGAGGTGGCAAAGAACGGGGCAGTGAAGTTGTGGACACTGGATGGATGGGAGGTTGCAGGCAGCACCAATGGGTCGAAATTAAAGTTGTATCACGAGCAGAGGCGATCGAACGACCCCGAATCCTCCCGAAGTAATAATAATTAAAAAAAAAAGGTGCACCATACAGTAGAGTTGCGTGCTCACAGTGCGGTGGAGCTGCGTGCTCACCGTGCAATGGGGTCGCGTGCTCACCGCTTGGTGGCACCACGTGCTCCTATGCCGTAGAGCCGCATGCTCACCGTGCGGTGTCTCCCGCCGCTCCTATTTGCTTAATCAACCGTACGACCAGCATAGCATAAAACCCAGGATAGCAGACGACAGAGGAAACGAAGGAAATCACCATCGTACGGTTAAGCACCGTACACCGTATGCTAGGCAAGATAGCAGAAACAGTTCCGTACGATTGAGGCAAAGCGATCGTACGACGGAAAAGAGGTTAGCAAGGTTGGCAATTACCAGTCGTAAGGCGAGCAGGAGACAACCACGCACACTGTACACCGTACATCGTACGGAAAACGCCATCATACCGTACATCCTCGTTGTCCGTATGGTGAGGGAAGACATTCAGAAGGCAGACCCGAGAAGGAAGGGAAAACAAGAAAGTGGCACGTGCAAGGAGATTAAAGAGCAATAAAACCAGATTAAAGTAATTAATCTCGGTTCAATGGACACAAACAAGAATAAGGGGGATTGGAGAAAACGGTTGCAACCGTTAGAAGAAAAGTTATAGGCCGGGAGAAGAATTGTTGAATCAAGTAAGGACACAGACAAGAGAGTTTTTCCATCAGGTGTGCATGTTGCAAGTAGGTAGCTTGGGGATGAGCAGCACTCAGAAAGGCAAGAAACATCGTCCGAAGACCCAGACGGCAAAGGAGAAGGAAGAGGTAACAGTGGACAACATCGTGTTTGAGGGTCTTAATGGACTAGATTGTAGGAATTGGTGGACGAAGACATCTCATGACGACCCAATAAAGAAACATCTCCGCCAGGCACAGGTACATTGGGCTATACAAATGCCAGTTTTTTGTATAAAAGATTTTGAGGTAGTTTTGTGTGCCATGATTGGCACCTATGATAGACATCGCCGCCAGTTCGTATTTGAATACCAACACCAGTGGATAACTGTTTCCTTCACAGCAAGCGAGTTCACAAGGGTTTTTGGGATACCTGGAGTGAAGGGAAAAAACAATTGATACTTCGCAGAAAATCACTCGAGACATCCGTGCCACCTTGCTACAGTTAATGTTGCAGGATAACCTCACACAAGCAGAAAAGGATAGCCTCAAAAGTGTTGGTAAGGGAAGGGGGGTCAAGAAATCATTTTTGGCAAAGGGAGTATGGAGAATTCAGCATTCCTTCAATGAAGTTTACATGTCTTTTGCAACAATCTTTGCCTTCTCTTTCTACTCTACTCTAAAATGCTATCTACTATTGAGCTACTAATTATTGACTCTCTCTTTTGCTAACTCCTAACTATTCTCTGACTATTAACTATTAACCTTTACAAATGAGGAGCCAGGGCTTTATATAGAGAGCCCTTTACAGATTGATGGCTCTGATTGACTTAGAATCAATGGCTAGGATTATAAGACAGAAACCCTAATTAGGGTTTGTTATAACAAACTTCCCTAGCCAATGAGAAAATTACATTCAATATTTGAGAACCAATAGGAATCAGGCCTTGAATCTGGTCATGCTGAGGTGGACCAATCCGACCGATGGAATGATGACTGGGATGCCACCTTGTCTAACGCTTGTGACTTGGTTGATCCTCCTCTATCTCTGACATGATAAATGATGTACTTCCTTTACTTCCATGCTTGATGAGGTTTCCTTATTGTCAAGTCTTCTTGCTCCAGTAGCATATCTCGCCTTGAAGTGCTGGCAAAGCCTTTCTTTGTCATCTTGTGGTTCCTTAGTATGGCGAAATGAAGGTTTTGGAGATAGCTGGCAACTTCTTGAACACCTGTAGTCTTCCAACGCTTCAAAACACCTTGAATCCACCTTTATGCCTTAGGAATGTCCTTGATGATGATGGATTGGAATAGGTCGTCCTTGTCCTGGCTTGGTCTCCTCCTATCTGTAAAATAAATCAAAGGATGATTAAGTACATATGACATATTCATTTCAACATAGCATTTTCCACCTTAAATCATTAATGAGAAGACATCAAAATGGAATTTCGTTCAATATCCTCTCTAGGGACAGGCCCTATTAGAATTTCACTCTGGACCCTTTGGAAGGGTCAGAAGCGAAATTTTTCATTTTAGCTCAAAATTCACTCCAAAATGCCTCCAAGACAAGCATATGCTAGCTTTCCCTTTCTAAAGCCTAGGAATCCACAACTTGGCCTTCATCATGAGCAAATTAGGTGAAGTTGAGAATTTCGCTCTAGACCCTTTGGAAGGGTCAGGAGTGAAATTCAAGTTTTAGACTTGATCCTTCATTTTCTTCATTCCAATTCACCTTACAAGGCAAGAATACCTCACTCCACCTTCAATCATGCCATAGGGATCAAAGTTTTGGCTTCACACAAGGAGAAAATAGGTGTTTTGAGGAATTTCGCTCTGGACCCTTTGGAAGGGTCAGGAGCGAAATTCTTTCTTTGCTTGTTTTCTCTTACTTAGCTCCATTCTTCTCACTTTGTTCTACCTTGACTCTCCCTTTGGATCCTTCTCTCATGCTTGCAACACTTTGTTTGACCTCAAAATGGCTTGCTAGGAGAAATTCGCTAAAAATCATGGCCAGGGACAGGACCTATTTAGGATTTCGCTCTGGACCCTTTGGAAGGGTCAGGAGCGAAATCCTTGTCCTAGCTCAAAATCTTGGACATTGGTGGCCAAAATCCATTCAAGGGAAATCCTATGGGCATCTCCCAACTTATCTCATCTTGATCAAGACTTGTTTCAACACAAATTTTGAAAGATAGAATAGGTTTTAGGATTTTCACTCTGGACTCTTTGGAAGGGTCGGGAGCGAAATCCTTGTTCTTGAGCTTATTCCTTCATTCTTCCACTTCAATTCACCTCAAAGATCAAGGAAACATAACTCTATTCCTCTCTAGGCCATAAAAACCAAAAGTTTGACTTGTTTTGAAGGGGAAATAGGCGATCTTAGGAATTTCGCTCTAGACCCTTTGGAAGGGTCAGGAGCGAAAGTCTAGTTTTTGCTCAATTCCTTCACATTTGTTGATTACTAGCAACTCAAAGTCATGCCCAAGGACATCTGCAATCCTAGTTCACCCTGACCCACACTTGTCTTGGCATAAATTTGAGAGAAAAAAGAGGTTTTGGGGAAATTCACACTCTAGGCTTGATATTTCATCTTTTCAACTCCAATCTTCTTTGGAAGGCAAAAATACATCACTCTTTACCCAAGGAACAAGGTTTGTAGCCTAAGCAAGGGAGCAAATGAGGTTTATAAAGAATTTCGCTTTGGACCCTTTGGAAGGGTTAGGAGTGAAATTCATCCTTTAGGCAAAATCTTCATCTTTCAATGCTTTCAACCACTTCTCAAGGCAAGAACATATCAATCCACCTTCCAACATGCCTTAGAAACCAACACTTGGCCAAAACTAGGAAGGAAATGAAAGCTATGGGGATTTTCACTCTGGACCCTTTGGAAGGGTCAGGAGCGAAATCCTCATTCTTGGTTAAATTCTTCTCACTTTGTGACCATGCTTGCTTAGATGTATGCCTAAGGATCCCTTTAATCTCAACCAATACCAAGTTTGAGGTAAAATTGGAGCAAGATGGAGTCTTTAAGGATTTCGCTCTGGACCCTTTGGAAGGGTCAGGAGCGAAATTCTTGTTTAGGCTCAAGTTCTATCACTTCTCCACTCCAAAATGTCTTCCAAGGCAAGCATACACTAGTCTTCTCTCCACCAAGGCCTGGGAATCCATTTCTTGACCTTCATCATGAGCAAATCAGGTGAAATTGAGAATTTCGCTCTGGACCCTTTGGAAGGGTCATGAGTGACAAAGGGTCCAGAGCGAAATTGAAATTCGCTTTGGACCCTTTGGAAGGGTCAGGAGCGAAATTTGACATTTTGGTCTCTCCGCCAGGATTCATATATGGAATATAACATTTAAGTATAAGTGAAGAAGAAAGATCACTTATACTTTAAGTTATATTCCATATATACTGTCAGGATGTTTGAGAGTGGTTTCGGACCTCTAGGAGTTATAATGCAAAATCTAGTTTTTGGAGGATTCTTATATTTTCCAGACTTAGTCAAATTTCAAGATCAGGATGACATTCCAGACTTAGCCAAATTTCAGGACATTTGAAGATTAGGATGACATTCCAGGCTTCATCACTCACCAATTTG
Organism: Cryptomeria japonica; assembly: GCF_030272615.1. Classification (NCBI taxonomy): domain Eukaryota; kingdom Viridiplantae; phylum Streptophyta; class Pinopsida; order Cupressales; family Cupressaceae; genus Cryptomeria; species Cryptomeria japonica. The sequence continues at coordinate 984,293,449 of NC_081407.1, read as the reverse complement.
ACTTAACTCAAACCTTCAAAGATGATATTCACTCACCAAGCTTCATTGACCTCCTCAAACTCAAACAAGACACAATTAGCAACAAGAGCAAAACTTTGTCCTAAGGAAGACTTTCAAAGATGACCCTAACTCAGAGCATCCACTGACTCACCTTTAGCTAAAACAGAACCTGCTCTCTTAGTGATCCCTTTGGCAACACTCAGCATGCAAAGGCTAATAGACAAAAACCCTAAAAGGCCTAGAAACAAACCCCAGAAAGCAAAAAAGTAGGGGTCCCCATTTGCAATGGGGCGATGTGTTAATATGTCACAACAGAACTGTCGGCCAAATCCGATCTCAAATACTAATGCGGACCTGTAATATCCCCCTTAATTGTTTTCAATTATTTCAGTTTACAATCAACACAAACACCCGTTAGGGTTAGAAAATGAAATCCTAATATTGTTGAAAGTAACTCTTTCCACCTTTTGATCGAGAGCCCAATTTGGGAGGGTAAGAGCATACAGTGTTGAGGGGATCGTTAGATGCAAGAAACTGAAATTGATTACAATACTTGGGTGGCAAGCCAGCCCCTTCCACTTTTCAGCAGGATAATGAGAATACTGAAAGATCACTTGGTGGTAAACCAGCCAAGAAGTTGAAGTAGCTATCACTCAATCGCTTATCCTGCGGGAGGACTAGAAATGAAATTACAAATCAACTCTATCGCTTATGCAGCGGGAGGATAGTATTACAATATTCAAAGTAGGCGACAAAGCCAACCTCTTCCACTTATGCAGTGGGACTAAGAGCAATAATCCAATTAGATAGATGTTAGTACTACTAACCATCTTTACAATGCACAATATGGATTACAAATTAAGAGAAATCGCTATCCCAAAGATAGGCGGCAAGGCCAGCCTCTTCCACTTTGCATTGGGTTTGAGAAAGATCAATAGAAATTGTTGTTAGTACAACTACCAGCATTACAATATGAATCATAGAAGATAAGAATGAAGAACCAACAGCTGCAAACAATTACCAAGATCTTTCTCTCCACACCAAAGAACCTGTTGTGACCTTTTTCACACATCGCCCCATTGCGAATGGGGACCCTTCCTTTTTCCTTCTTTCTAGGGTTTTTGTTAGAGCCTTGCAACCTTCCTGCATCGGTATTGCCAAGTTTGCCAGTTTTGAACAGTTTGAGTCTTAAGGATTGAAAGTCAATTTTTGCAAACCAGGTGATAATAGGGTCTAGACACCGTTAAAGTGTCCAAAAAGGCCAAAGGACGAAGAACGCAATTGCTTTGAGCGAATTCGAACAACTTTCTATTTTTGGAAAGTTTTCTTTTTTGCTTTTTCCTATTTTTTAGGAAGTTTCGTTTTTGGCATTTTTAGCTCGATCCCTGGATGGCTATTTTTAGAAAGTTTTGCCTATTTTTTAGGGATGTCTTTTTTTTGCTTTTTCCGAGTGGGGAACTAGGGTTTGCTCCGGTACCACTGACCTGCATCAATCGCAATCTAAAATTTTCAAGTTTTGACCCAAAAAGCTAAGTTCCTAAATTTTAGGGGTCATGGTGCTTCAGATGGGTTACCTGAGTATGGGTTTCAAATATCATATTAATTTGGCTAAAATTGAAGAAGTTATCAAATTTTGAAGTTTTACGAATATTTCTCTAAGTCTGGCTAATCATATGTGGTGGTGAATGTTATGTCAGGAGCTTCACAAAGTCCGCCCTCATGGAAGGGAAGCGTGGTTATGACCTTCTCAAAGTCCGCCTTGCTACAAATGAAAGGTTCTCAAACATTACAAAGTCTGCCATGGAGGAGAGATAAAGTCCGCCCTATGGATGATGGAGAAAGAAATTCTTAAAGTCTGCGCTATTGAGATGGAGACTCACAAAGTCCGCCCTACTCTTGATAGCATTGGAGCATGAGCCAAGAAGTCTGCCCTCCAAGGTTTCCAAAACCTTCTCAAAGTCTGCCCAAGCAACTCCACCCATGAAGAAGGTCCAAGGAGGCAAGAAAGTTCACCCAAGGTGATGAGTGAGGGTGCCTAACTCCAAAAAGTCTGCCTTGTCAAAGTTGAAGGAAGTTTCTAAGTGTTTGGAGGTCATAGCCATGGTGCAAGGAAGCAAAAAGTCTGCCCTCCTAAGATCATGGATCAAATAAGGTCCACCTTGCAATGAAATATTAAGGTTTCTCAAGTTTCTCAAAGTCCGCCCTATGGGTGAGTCCCAAGCAAAAGCATAATCATGTTCCTCTTGAAGTCCGCCTTGAGGCAAAGTGTCACCAACCCCTCCAAAGCCTGCCCTAAGGTGAGATAAGAAGCAAGTAAAAAGTGCATAAGTCTCACAAAGTCCGCCTAAGGAGATGGTAAGTGGTGTGTGAACATGAGAAAGTCCGCCCTCCTACAAAGACCAAGTGCATAAGGCAAGGAAAGTCTGCCCCATGATGGAGAAAAAGACTCACAAAGTCCGCTATGTGCAAGAAGGAGAGAAGCCATTCAAGTCCACCCTCCTTGGTTCTTGGAGTTAAGAAAGTCTGCCTAACCTGCAGATCTATAGTACTTAACTTCAGCAAAGTCTGCCCTGCTGCAGATGAAAGGTTCAATGATGATAAAGTCCGCCCTGCTACAAATGAAAGGTTCAAAGACGACAAACTCTGCCCTCAAGCAATGAGCCATAAAGATGGATGAAGTCCGCCCAAGGTGGTGAATATAAGATGGTGCCCAACTCTCAAAAAGTCCGCCCTACATCAGCATGAATGGTACCTAAGATGAGTAAAGTCCGCCTAACCTGCAGGTTTATGGTTCCTAAGTCAGAGAAAGTCCGCCCTATGGTTAGGACTTCAAGCGTGTGATGGTTCCCAACCTTCAAAAAAGTTCGCCCAAGGTGATAAATGATGGTTCCCAACACTCAAAAGTCTGCCTTATCTTTGATAAAGGTTGAAATAAGTCCAACAAAGTCTGCCTTGGGGTGTGAAGCAATAACAAGAATGGTGCACGAGTCTCCGCAACCCCGCCCAAAGAGAAGGGTCATGAATGTGGCAAAGCCCACCTTGGAGCTGTTAGGAAAGGTTTTGAAGTCCGCCCTACCTCAAGTGCAAACAAAAACAAACTTCATGAAGTCCGCCCAAGTGAATGAGAATAACATGGTATCAAGGAAGTCTGCCCTTGATCAAGGTTTTGGATGATGGCTGAACGCGATGAATTTCTGGAAAGCTGAACTTTAGATCACATCAATTCATATTTGTGAGGAGTTAGCTTTTTACCCTTCTCCCACGCAACATAAATTGGCAGCTGAAGGCGGGATCGTCGCAGAGAGCACAAATGGAGTTGTAGGCCAAATTCAAAATTGAAGACAAGTCCACGAGCAAGGTTCGTCCAAGCATAAAGATGGCCAAAATTTGGCTAAGTATGGGAAGAGCTATTATGATGAAGGCCTAGAGGAATTCTTCTTCGAATTCAAGGCACTTGAAAGAATCTCAAGGCATCAAGAAAGAAAAGTCCTCAGACTTGATGAGAAGAATTTCAGACTTCTTGAGGAATTTCATCCATACAACTTCTTGAAGGATTTCATCTCCTGAAGAAAGATTAAAGACAAGCTCCCAATCAGAAACAGATGGTGACAAGAAGAAACAAATTTCCATACTTAGATGATTTCTTCGTACAAATTGGAGAATTCAAGGAAGACATCCAACACGCTAAGGTGGCGCCTCGTCATCTTCCAACCAGTCAAATTGTTCCAAGTTAGCATGTCCAGGTTCAATGAACCTGACTTATCTAGAAGCTTCTAGAAGGGCACACTTCACAATGCAACAACCTTTTATTTTGATTGTTGGTTCATATTTAGCAAGAAGGACGAGTGTCCCCAAATGTAATTTTCTCATTGGTCGTGGGGTAGTTAGTTTTGGGAAACCCTAATTAGAGTTTTATCTTTCAATGTGGGCCCTTGATCACTGTTTGATCTCGGTCGTTCATTGTTTTCTGGAAAACTATATAAGGCTACCTCCTCTCATTTGGAGAGTGTGTGAGGTTTTTAATATATTGTTGCGTGAAAGTCATTTTTCAAATAATACATTGCATGTGTGCTTTCTCTTAAGGCTTTGTAATCTCTGTTATTTGAGTGATTAGCATGGTTTCAATTTCCTCAACACATTAGTTAGAAGTTAATTTAGATTTGCTTTCAAGTTATTAAAGTTGAATGAAGGATTTGATAAGTATTAATTAACGGTGTATCTCTGCTCATACTTTTGGTGAATGGATGATTTCCATTTCACTGTGTAAAGTTAGTCTGAGCATATCCCCTGTGTATGCCAAAACTTCGATCATAAGCACAAACCATTGAAGATTGCACCCGCTTTGTGTAGTTGTCCTTAGTGTGGCAAAGCAAAGCGTGGTTTCCTGAGAACACCTAGTTAATACTGTCTCCAAAATTCGTAGGTTTAAATCAGCTTTCTTAACCCTATCCCTTTTTCCCTTTTTTGAAGGTCTAAATCCCAGAAAAACCAAAAAAAAAAAGAGAGAGCCTGAAATTGACAAATTTATCTAAGTCCAAAAGCTTGAAAGACATTTGTAAACGTAAGTCCCGCTTGAGATTTTCAGCATACACTACCCTAGTAGCTATCCCACTAATGTCGCTTGTTCGCACATATAGACCTTGGAATCGCCATATGATAAGCGGTGATTTTTCAGGAGAGGATAGAACACCTTTGGGTACCTTATTCTAATGTTTGGTAGATGATAAAACAGACACCAACAGAACCCACACACCCTAAAACCAACTCCACACAAGAAGACACTCCAAATCTAAAAATCTCTAAATCTGATATACTCCCAGCACGCTGAAAACACACAGACCAGCAACACTAAATCCCACTAAAACACTCACAACTCGCCCAATTCTTAACCAAATGACATGAAACTGAAAGCATATGGTCACTAGGAGGTAGGCGATCAATCCTAAGACAACAAAACATGGCAAACTGACCCCAATAATGTATGCATTCATCCCAAAGCACTCTGCCACATGGTACGGCCAGCTAGGGTACAATTTTGCAAAAATAAAATTCCAAACACCATTTTAGACTCTACAAACTCACAAAATGAATCGCCCAAACCATAAAGAGAAATAGAAGAAATACCCAGAACGAGAAGAATGACACACTAAGATCTGCAATCAAGAATCTACTTCAGCACACTCCACGACCAGCAACAAGAACACTCAGAAATCAACACAAATATTCACCACATTGAGTCCAATCTACTCCTCTGGATGAGAAACAGTCATACATTCAGCTAGGCGCTATCTCTCAAGCACAAAACTGAGGCACTAGGAGGTATGCATTCCTCGAAGTAAGAGTTTGACAAGATTTTGTCAACGCTTCGTTATCAAAGCAATAATGGATACCAAAACAAGAGCCCAGCACTCTTATTTATAGTTTTTTGTCTCCGAATTCAAATTCACATTCCCTCCAAATGGATGCCAAACCCAAATGCACATTCACTTCATATTATTTTGAAATTTACATTTCATTTCTCCCTTTCCCCAAATCAACCTTCACTAAGAGGCAAATATACTTTATATAAATATCAATAAATCATAATGTGGCATCCAAAGGTAATAAAGTGCATTATATTATAAAATCAACTTATTCCTCCTTAGGCATCCAATATGAATAAGTGAAATATATTGCAAAATCAACTTATTTCTCCCTTAGGCATCCATTATGCCTTAGCTAATATTTCACTTAATAAAACATTTTTCCTCAACAAGGAATCGCCCAACATAAGCACTTGTTTACACATTTTTTAAAGATTATAATCTTTAATAAAATATTTTTAAGATGGACGCCCCCCAAAAGCATAAATAACTTAAGTCATTTAATTAATAAATGACTAGGTCCATTTGATCATATAATCAAGCTGAAGAAGTTGAATCCAATTTGCCTGCCAAAAATAGAATTGAATCTCTGGATCATCATTCCAAGCTGGACTGCCATTAATAGCTTGTGCTGCACTGGCTCAAGCCAAAACCCTAAACATAGTACTTACTAAAAATAGTGTCTCCAAACTCCGTTAGGGCACAAATCGGGAAGCAACTGTCACTAAAAATAGTGTGTCCAAATGCAATTTAACCACATATTGAGCAGCTGTCACAAGTTACTAAAAATGGTAAGTCCGAAAAAATCTTCAGATTCGTTTGCATGTCACACCATTGCAAGGCTCTCTGAAAACCCCAAAAAACCCAGAAAAATAAGTTGTCTTCGCCCCCACTTACTAAAAATGTTAAGTTCGGAAAAGTCCTCAAATTCAATTGCATGTCACACCATCGCGAAGCTCTCTGAAAACCCAGAAGGAATCTAGAATCAGAAATGTAAAACTCCAACTTGCAAGCGACCAAAACTACCAAAGCATCCTCTCAGAAAATATGAAACCCTAATTTTGCCTCTGACTGACCAACAGGTCTCAGGATTGGCCAACAAACCCCAAAACAAACTAGAGCGGAAAAGGGGACATTACAGGACCAGAAAGAATTGTCCACACGCTTCCCAAATGTCGGCTAAACATCCTTGATCACAAAAACAATCATCAAAACTACTCCATCAAATCCGCACAACGATCAACTACACATGTCAGCCATACTGCACTGTTCAACTCAAAAACCGATATACCGGATCTTCTAACTTGCACAACAATTATCACCGGAGGCAAAAATCATGGAATAAGGTACTCCATACATCTATCAAGCTTCCGTTAGCTTCGCAACACAAAGTATTCAACTGAAATGAAATACCAATCAAGAAACTATACTCTGCTAGATGCTCTGTTCTAACTTATCGGACTTAACCAAATCTTCACTCTGACTTCCGGTATAAGCAAATCATGCACTGTGGATGGAATCACAGACTTGGGTTGTGTTGTGACCATTTCACACATCGCCCCATTGCAAATGGGGACCCCTGCTTTTTGCTTTTTAGGTGTTTTAGGGTTTTGTCTGTTAGCCTTTGCATTTTGAGTGTCGCCAAGGGGATCACCTGGATAGCAGGTCCTGCTGGAGTGATGTCCTTATCCTGAAATTTGGCTAAGTCTGGAAAGTCCTGATCCTGAAATTTGGCTAAGTCTGGAATATCCTGATCCTGAAATTTGACTAAGTCTGGAAACTGAAAAACCTCCAAAAACTAGATTTTGCAATATAACTCCTGGAGGTTTGAAACCACTCTCAATCATCCTGAAAGTATATATGGAATATAACTTAAAGTATAAGAATTCTTATACTTAAATGTTATATTCCATAAAATTATCCTGACAGAGAGTTCAAAAAGTCAAGTTTCGCTCCTGACCCTCAGAGAGGGCCCACAGCGAAAAATCGCTCCTGACCCTCAGAGAGGGTCCACAGCGAGATTTTGATTTCCTTCGTTTTGCAATGAAAAGAGACCAAGTTTTGATCATGAAGGGGAAATGAAGGACTTTCTCCACCCGCCTGAAGAAGTTTTGACTTGAAATGATGAAGGACCTTGTTGAAAACAGAAAAATCGCTCCTGACCCTCAGAGAGGGCCCACAACGAGAAATCTCATAGGGGTCATTGCTAGCCTTATTTGGTCGATTTGGGATGTCAAAAGCATGGTGAAGGATAGAATGAGCATAATGAGGTATCTAGACTTGATCAAAGATGATAAATTGAAGGAGTTTTGCCCAGGAAAGGAAAAATCGCTCCTAACCCTCAGAGAGGGCCCACAGCGATTTTCTTTGTGTGCACATTTTTGGACCTTTCTTGGACATGAATTTTTATTCATAGCAAGGAACAAGACGATATCTCCCTTGGCAAAGTGATTTTTAGATGAAAAGTGAAACATTTTGGTCCAGGTAGCAAAATCGCTCCTGAACCTCAGAGAGGGTCCACAGCAAGATTTTCAAATATGCATTATTCTTACAAGATCAAAGCGATTTTATGATTGGAAGGGATGAAGGAAAGCATGTTCTATCCGTTGAATATAATTTGGAGGATCAACACAAGAAGAAATCAACCCAAAATGAAAAAGTCGCTCCTGACCCTCACTGAAGGCCCACAGCGAAAAATCGCTCCGGACCCTCAGAGAAGGCCCACAGCGAGAAACCTAAAATGGGAATTTTTCATCCAAGTTTGAGGAAGGCTAAGGTTAGGCATGGGTTTGAAACGATGTTTGAAAAGAACCTTGAAGTCATCCCGATTGATCCTTTTCGCGACATCTTCAGCATTCGGAGACTTTACTCAAGAGAGGATAAGATACTTCAGTATTTTATTCTGTGTTCGCATGTGCATAAAAAACACGTCAATAGAATTGGCGCTAGAAGGAGGGCTTGATTGCAATGAATGCGTAAACAGTTGGACTTCGAAATTTTATCAATTTATGTTTGCAGGAGTTATCCAGAACTTTTTACCCTCCTCCACGCTCAACAGAATTGAAGCAGAAGAAAGGTGAGCGAATACGAACTCTTGAATACAACGAAGATCAGTGGAAAGCCTTTTTCAACGCTCGACGGAAGTGATACAGAGAAGGAAGGTGATCGCTGGATCATCAATTGGACTTGCAAAAACAAGGAAGCAAGCTGGAACCAGTTGTGCTCTCAAGTTGAATCTGAGATATTCAAGATCTCTCTTATTCCAGAAAATCCAAAAAAGTGAAAAATAGAAAATAAAAAAAAAGTGAAAAATAGAAAATCAAAAAAAAAGTGAAAAATAGAAAATCAAAAAAAAATCAAAAAATCAAAAAATCAAAAAAAGGAAAAGATTTCTCAATGGAGCGGCAACAGTTTCACGAGGAGCAACAAGTTAATTTTCCTAAACTTTGGTGGAGATTAGATACACAGCTTTATCCATGCAGATTGTCCGAGTTTGCAAGACCCGGGCAGTGTCGAGTTCACGAGACAGAGGAGCATGATGAAATGCATTGCCTGAAGTACTTATCAAGGATGGAATCGGCAGCGCAGGGAAAAATCTTCTTTTGGGATGTCCTAAGGCCAGAAACAGAAGAAGGCAACTTCAGTGTCCCAGAGACTAAAGATCCACTTCTAAGCTTCTTATGGATGATCGAGAGTCAGCTCATTTTGAACGGTGAAATGCGTTTAGAAAATATATTGCTACCGTTGTGGTGTAGAATTCACAACTCACCTCACTCTGAATTTACTTGCTCAGTATGTGAAATGGCTATCAATCAAGTCAGAAACCAGTTTGGAATACCAACTTTGTCCGAGAAAAAATGTATTGCGAACAAATCTTGGGGTTCACATCTTGCAGTTGAATTCAAGAGAACCTATGAACAAAACATTGCTCCAGCATCTGAATGTGAGAAGGATCAATTGTACGTTGACAATACAAATACACCTGATGATCAATGTATTACAGTGGATAGCCCGCCATGCCTTGCACCTGAAAAGGAATACCATGAAACAAAAGTTGAAGAATCAGTTGAGAATACTCAAACAATAATAAAGGAAGATCCAAGAGTTGAGCAAGCAATTAAAGGAGAAGATGACTTATTCCTTGAGGAATTCTCACTTATGCTACAAAAGGAAATCCTTGAGATTGAATTGCAAGAAGTCTCAAATGGCATTCTTAAAAAGGACAATCAAGAGCTACAAATTATTGTAAGTAAACTCAGATATGAAGAACAATTCAAAGGGACGCTTGAAGATTTCATCACCATCATGATATTTGAAGGGGCGTTGAAAGATCTTATAGAAGAAGTACAAATGGAACCACTACAAAATTTTTTCAAGATAAGCAAGTTACTGTGAGTGATATGATCCATCATCAACTCCGACCTCCTGAGCTTGAGGAAGACGAGACATCACTTGAGATTATCTTTGATCAACTAGAGGAGATGTTTGAGGCTCAATCCATCAAGGAGACTCTCATTTTTGAGGATATGCTCACAAAATTTCATGAAGATGCCTGTTTATGCAAGATATCTCAGTGAAAACAGAGAATGTTGAGCTATTCAAAGGGGCGTTGAGCTTGTTTCAAGAAGAACTTCCTAATCAAGATCAACATGTTGTGGATGCTCGTGGAATAGTTCATCATCAATGGCGACCTCCTGAAGCAGCTGGTGACCTCGCTTCCGACAATACAGTTCCGTCTGAGCCAGAAATATGCCAGGTTGTCTCTTTCCTTAATCCTAGCTTTGAAAGTTATTATGATTTTGATTATGGGGATTTTGGGAAAACAACTTGCATCTGGATTGATCATGGCCCCAATGAATTACCCCAGTTGATCATTTTGAGTGAAAATTTGCCTGAGTATGAGAGATGCATGGTGAGAGTTTGCTTTTCTGTATTTAAGGATGAATTTGCCCGACTGAGAACCATCACGTTTGCCATGCTCCTGTTGTACAACCTGAGAAATCATGTGAAGTCATGTATATATGTCGCTTCCTTGAGTCGTGTCGAGTCTGGGAGTCTTGTATATAGGTTTAGAGTAGGTTTTCTTTTCGCGTTTTAGATTAGTGGTCTTTTGAGCCTTGTTCTTAATTTGCCTTGAGTCATTTGACTCATGATCCTGAATGGCTCGGGTTGTTTAGTTGTTTGCTTTTGGTGTGCGCTTTAGCTTAGTTTGCTTTGGGTCGGTCCATCGGTCGTTTGCTTTAGTTTAGGTGTCTTGAGTAGGAGCCTCCATCTTGTGAGAAAGGTGTTTGTGTTGTTGCTCGCACACTGGCAATATCCTGGATCTTATGTTAGACTCATTTCTTAGATATCTGTTCATGAAGTGCTCAGAATTTGAGGTTGTTCCTCTCCAGCTTTATCATCTGATCAGGACCTGTATTTGACTTGGAAGGGAATCATTTTCTGTATCTTGATGCCGACATCTGTTGATTACTATATCTTCACACATTAATGGACTCCGAGTCATTATGGTTTTTAGGCAAAGCTGTGATTGGTGAAAAATCTAAAATCTGACTTCAGTGCCACCGCAATCCTCAAACCCTAGTAAGCTTCACTGCTTATGAGCCAAAGGAATTGACGGAGTGAAAAAGCAATATCAAAAGGAAAAAATGAGAAAATGAAATACAATGAAATATCAAAATTGGCTAAGGGGAATATGCGAATAACTCCATCGGGGCTATAGACGCCTGGCTGGCAATGGAGCAATGTTCGTGAGCTTGTGGTGATAACCTCGTCGGGACTATGGACGTCTGACTGGCAGCGAGGCTCTATCCAGGTTGCTTTTGAGGTTCAGATAAACTACGTAGCTAATCACAGGGGAACCTGGAGATCATAATTGTCTTGTCGAGAGGAATGAATACACTTGCACACATCTGGGTAATCAAAGACTAAGTGTCTAGATCTGGTCAAAGATTTTCCTTCCACTTTGAGTACATTTTCTAATCTCTTGATGAGCTAGGTTGAATTTTCCGGAGGTTCTAGGTGTCAATTGAGTCTTTATCTCTGAAATGTTTCAGGAACATTTATTCAAGGTGGCGCTAGATGTTGTGACCATTTCACACATCGCCCCATTGCAAATGGGGACCCCTGCTTTTTGCTTTTTAGGGTTTGTCTTTTTAGGTCTTTTAGGGTTTTGTCTTTAAGCCTTTGCATTTTGAGTGTCGCCAAGGGGATCACCTGGATAGCAGGTCCTGCTGGAGTGATGTCCTTATCCTGAAATTTGGCTAAGTCTGGAAAGTCCTGATCCTGAAATTTGGCTAAGTCTGGAATATCCTGATCCTGAAATTTGACTAAGTCTGGAAACTGAAAAACCTCCAAAAACTAGATTTTGCAATATAACTCCTGGAGGTCTGAAACCACTCTCAATCATCCTGAAAGTATATATGGAATATAACTTAAAGTATTCTTATACTTAAATGTTATATTCCATAAAATTATCCTGACAGAGAGTTCAAAAAGTCAAGTTTCGCTCCTAACCCTCAGAGAGGGCCCACAACGAAAAATCGCTCTTGACCCTCAGAGAGGGTCCACAGCGAGATTTTGATTTCCTTCGTTTTGCAATGAAAAGAGACCAAGTTTTGATCATGAAGGGGAAATGAAGGACTTTCTCCGCCCGCCTGAAGAAGTTTTGACTTGAAATGATGAAGGACCTTGTTGAAAACAGAAAAATCGCTCCTGACCCTCAGAGAGGGCCCACAGCGAGAAATCTCATAGGGGTCATTGCTAGCCTTATTTGGTCGATTTGAGATGTCAAAAGCATGGTGAAGGATAGAATGAGCATAATGAGGTATCTAGACTTGATCAAAGATGATAAATTGAAGGAGTTTTGCCCAGGAAAGGAAAAATCGCTCCCGACCCTCAAAGAGGGCCCACAGCGATTTTCTTTGTGTGCACATTTTTGGACCTTTCTTGGACATGAATTTTTATTCATAGCAAAGAACAAGACGATATCTCCCTTGGCAAAGTGATTTTTAGATGAAAAGTGAAACATTTTGGTCTAGGTAGCAAAAATCGCTCCTGACCCTCAGAGAGGGTCCACAGCGAGATTTTCAAATATGCATTATTCTTACAAGATCAAAGTGATTTTATGATTGGAAGGGATGAAGGAAAGCATGTTCTATCCGTTGAATATAATTTGGAGGATCAACACAAGAAGAAATCAACCCAAAATGAAAAAGTCGCTCCTGACCCTCACTAAAGGCCCACAGCGAAAAATCACTCCGGACCCTCAGAGAAGGCCTACAGCGAGAAACCTAAAATGGGAATTTTTCATCCAAGTTTGAGGAAGGCTAAGGTTAGGCATGGGTTTGAAACGATGTTTGAAAAGAACCTTGAAGTCATCCCGATTGATCCTTTTCGCGACATCTTCAGCATTCGGAGACTTTACTCAAGAGAGGATAAGATACTTCGATATTTTATTCTGTGTTCGCATGTGCATAAAAAACACGTCAACAGGTTGCCATCAATGACAACACTGGATGACCTGTGCAATGTCTTTTGCCAACAAACATAAGACATAATTCATTCCAATCCACAAGTCCCATACAAAAATATTTTCTTTTATCTATTATTCATTTGTAAAAGTCAAATGGTTAAACTCTTTATATTCTCCAATGTTTTTTAAGTCTATTTTCACTTCATGGACAAAACATGTGGTTGTGAATAAGGATCCATTGTTAACTAGCAATTTACTTCAAATATTGTATTTGTGCATATTATAGCCTTAGTTGAAACTAGGTTGAGTTATATATTGAACTGTAATATGTTGGAGACATGGAAAGAATTGTTTGTGATGTTCATATTGGTACTTAGCTATTCAAAATGGGCATACACTATACACCTATGTGTGAGACTTCCCATATAACCTTTGTAAGATTGTAATTTTTTTTTGTTGAAGTAATATAAGATGCATTATTGTAGGGATAAAAGAAGAAATACACACATGTATGATATTTGGTCTCCTTTCATCATCTAAGATGCTTTGGTGTTACAACTATTTAACTAAAATCTAGTCCAAGAATCAATGAATCATGCTGAGATCTAATCTGAAATGAATGCATTATGCCTGATTTCACCATCTGCATAATGAGGAAATATCAAATACAATAAGGGGGAGTTCTGCAGATGAATGTAAACTAAAGTGCTTTCCTTTGTGGTAAGCCACTCCTAGGCACTAAGGCTTGATGTTATTTCCACATTGTTATGGAAATGGGGTGAGTCACATAGATAACTATCTTCTTGTATCAATGGAACAATGATGACTAATTAACATTAAAATTTAGAGGAGTTTCTCCACATACCACATTGTTCCCCTAGATGATCCATTGGAACCTCCTATATGTATGCAATGTTAGACTTGTAGTTAGGTTGCTGAGCAACTATAAATTTATCATCTCTGATTAAACTTTTCCATGGACCACCTATTTGCTGCTGCAGTGCTCTACTGCTAAGCTACCAATCCACTTGGTGACTGGTCCATCTTTGGCTCGAGCGTGACTAATTATCCAATGCCTCCCTTTAGCTATACAAGTGCTTAAGGCTCCTAGCCCAATCGAGCTCTACTAACATGGTTTTCATATCAAGTTAAACTTTTTCATAGACTAGCTAGGATTTGAACCTAGGACCACTTAGTTGCTGGGGTGCTCTACCACCAAGCTCTCGGTCCACTTGGTGACAGGTCCATTTTTGGTTCAAGTGTGGCTCATTTTCCAACGCTTTCATCATCTAAGACACTTTAGTGTTACAATTAATTAAGTAAAATCTAGCCCAAGGATCAATTAATTATGCTGAAATCTAATTTGAAACAAATTCATTATGCTCGATTTCACCTTCTACATAATGAGGAAATACCAAATACGATGAGGAGGAGTTCTGCAGATGAGTATAAACTAAAATGCTTTCCTTGGTGGTACAATGTCCTAGCCATTAAGGTTGATGTTATTTCCATATTTTTATGGCAATCGGTGAGTCACATGAGAAATATCTTTTCATATCAATGGGACAATGATGACCATTTAATATTTAAATTTAAAGAGATTTCACCATAGACCATATTGTTTCTCAGTCCCATATACAAAGTTAATGGAACCTACTATACATATGCAATGTTAGACTTATAGTAGATCGTTGAGAAAATATGAATTTATCATCTCTTTAGTTTTTTTCAAGTTTCAAGAAGTGATTCATAATAGAATTTGAGTTACGAAAAGTTATTCATGGCATAAAGTGATAGGTGGAGAGCATGTCACAAGATCATTATTATAATCATGTATAGGTATTTAGGTCATCCTAGGAGTTTTTCTTAAGTATCTAAGTTGGCTTGGGTGGTATCCAAGGCATAAGTATGGTATATATAAGAGGTATAGGTTAATTGTTAGCATCATATTGAGTATTGAGTTCTTGTTGAAGATTATTGGAGGTATCCCCTCGAAGTGGCATATTATTATCAAGTATTTTCAACATATTTCATGTTATATTCTCTCTTGTGCAATTTTATTCATTACAAGTGGTATTGGAGCACAATAGAAGAATATAATAGTAAGTGTGTTGCAAGTATTTGATAATAATATGCCACTTCAAGGAGAAAACCTCCTAATTATTGTTGTGAAGAACCAACCTCCCAAAAAAAATCCAATAACTTCACTGATTTATGGTCTTGGAGATGAATTTGGTGCGAACCAGAAATCTTGCAATAAATCACTTGTTCCCACTCCAATTTCTTTGAAATCTGGACTGTAGATGCTACAATTTGTCCTTGAAAAACCCTCTAAATATCAAGTAAAAAATTTGCCAAAATATAAGAGATATGTGCTTCCCAAAATGAATTTGGTGGAAACCTCGATTATGCAATAAATCACCTAATTCTTCTCCTATGTCCCTAAAATTTGGACTTTAGAAGCTTAAATGTGTCCTTTAAAAACCCTCCAAAATCAAGAAATAATTCACCAAAATCGAAGATATATGTGCTTCCCAAAATGAGTTTGGACAAACCCTAACTCCGCAATAAATCACTTGATTCTATTCCAATTTATTTGAAATTTGGACTTTATATGCCTCAATATGTCCTTGAAAAACCCTCCAAAAACAAGAAAAAGTTCACCACAATCTAACAGGTATGTGCTTCCCAAGATGAATTTGGTGGAAACCCTAATTATACAATAAATTGCTTAATTTTGCTCTAATTTCTCATAAATTTGGACTACAGATGCCTTAATATGTCCTTATAAAATATAAACCCTCCAAAATTTAAGAGACAATTCTTCAAAATCTGAGAGGTATGCACTTCCCAATATGAATTTAGTGGAAACCTTAATTTTGCAATAAATTGCTTAATTCTGCTCTAATTTTTCTGAAATTTGGACTTTAGAGGCTTCAGTATGTCCTGGATAAATTACAAAAATCAAGAATTTGTTTGGCAAAATCATAAAGATATGCACTTCCCAAAGTGACCTCCAAAATTGAAAAAATGCCAAGCCTTCACGGTGCCAAGATCATGCTTTGATACCACTTGTATTGAAACAACTTGCACAAGAGAAGAATATAATAGTAAATAAGTTGCAAATACTTGATGTATACCACTTTGAACTTGGGGCAACCTAATAATCCATTTCGAGGTGGGTACCTCCAATGGTCTTCAATGAGAAACAATACTCCACATGATGATAATAACTAACCTATACCTCATATATATGTCATACTAGATGGTAGCCTTTATCACAGTTAGATCGCAGCCCTTAGACTTAGGCTATGGAATAAAATGCATGGCTCTCTGTAGGTTCAAAATAAGAAGGCAAAGGGGGGCTTCATCCCTCAAGATCGTTTCTTAGCAAAGGATGATTTGATTTATGCCCTAATGCTTGGTCTTCTTTTTCTTGCTCTACAATATATGTCAAGACTAATTCATCTAGAAGGCCTTTATCATTTGCATCTGGACAAAATTTGATGCCTTGTCTAGGGATCTTGCACAATGGTCTTTCCTTCAATCGTATGAGTTCAAATATCTAGCTTTACAATGACCACAAATCTAAACATAACCTCAACCATCTGGAAGTTGTTGTCCCATTTCAACATATTTCCAAAGGAGAGAGTATGGGTCTGTTTTTAAGCGGGCTTGGTTCACAAAGCTAGAAATGGTTACTATTGTAATACCTAAGACACCAAGTTCTATAAACAACACATTTGAATAATTGAAAAAAATGAAATTGGAAAATAAAAATATATAAAAAAACAACTTAATTGTTAATTCATTTTTAAGAAAAAGCATGTTTATAGATACCTAGAAAAATGAAAACAAACCAAAAGCTTCAAGACAAAAACAAGAGAGTTAATTTGTTAAAAAAAATCTAGGGAAAAAGGAATCAAAAATTTTAAAAACCTACCTCTTATGAAGAAATATTCCTCTATGATCTCATTGACAATAAAATGAACACTTGCAAATTTGTAGGAATAGCACAACAACCAGCTTGGAGCATTCAAGGATCAATCTTCAACTCTATTCGTGCAATAGCAAGCAAGAAAATAAGTTCGATAATAAAGGAAAATATTTTTGTTTTCATTGACAATATGAAAAATGAGTTGGTTTTGCCTTTTAGATGTTTTGTTTGCCATAGTTTAGGATTAGGGGAGTGAATATACCTTTTTGGAGTTAAAAACAGTCAACAAAATTAAAAAAATTAAAAAAAGTGCCAAATTTGGTAGATTGGTGCATTTGAGGGCGAAATACGTCCTAGATTCAACTAGGTCTGGCCAAGCCGAACCCATAGTCTGTTGGCGGAACCCTCTTTGGACCCACAAGGAACCGTACTCAGACCCAAACTGGGTTCGAATCAAACTGGAGCCGGAGGTCTTTGAGCAGCAGATAGGTAACATAGAAATATAACAAATGGGTCTCCGAAATATTAACATTAATAGTAGTTAATGTAGGCTCAATAAGATCTACATTATCATTAGAAGAATGATGAAAAATAATATCACCATTATGAGTAGTTGCATTTTTATCATAAATAATCGATTGAACTCTTTTAAAGATTTGATTAATAGATCAATCTTGAATATCCATTGTAATGATCTATCCAACCAAAATTCATCGGATAACCACGTTTGGTAGAATGAGTATCCAAACCACATAATGTACAAGGGTGTAGATCAAAGCAATTACTAGACAGATTTGGGTTAAAGTGGGAACAAATTTGGACATTATTGGACTTCATACATATTGCTTTGTGTTGCTTAAATTTTTGAACTGCACAAGTATAACCAGCAGGTAAAGACTCAACATGACATTTATTCACATGCCCCACTGATACAAATTTTATGGGCGTATAACAGAACCCTTATAACCAAGACCACATTTTCCCTTATTTGGTTTATGAGATTCCCAAACTCCCACAATGTGTTTGCATGATGTAACTAATTTTGACTGAATGGGTTTATGCTTTTGTAACTTTGGTTGGTGGTACTTTTGGGTCACAGGTTTAGACAGAACACCTTTCTTGAAGGACATTTTAGTTTTACTTGCCTGTTTTGTTGAAATGCTAGAAGAAGGTACATTCTGCTTAACATTTTTTGTTGTGTGTTTTCTAATTGATCTTGTAACCTTTCTATCTCTCTTTGTAGAAAAATACATAGAACACAAAATTGTATAAAGATAGGCGAAAATTACCTCCAACACTCAGATATTTGATTAGTTTTTTCTAAGTTGTCAATCTTAATCTATAAAAATAAAATTCCATTTTTATACAAAGTAGATCCCATGATGTAGGCCCAATCAATAATACTCAAAAAAATCCTCATGAACGCTTATTTCTTCTTATCACACAGAAACCACCTTCTAACTACAAATCAACACCTTATGTCTTCTCATCACTAATAAATGATCAAAAGAAAAAAAAATAGAAAGAATATCCACAAACAGATCCTTTAAACAGAGGCTGCATTGTCCAGTAATTTGAAAGATTATTTCTTTTCACACAAGATCTAATGATCTGTAAATATAGAGAATACAGTGTCTATGGCCACATCCACAGTTGCAACGGATATTGGGCTATGGATTCTTTAACAAAATAGATATACCCTTCAAGAAAAAACAATGACTATTCCCATATCATTTATGCTATGATGTATGGCAATTGAAAAAAAAAAGGATTCCTCTATCCTGCATCTGCAATAGCAGCAATAATAAAAGGAAAATCTGGTAGCAACTTTAGATGCATATGCAGAAATTAGTGGTGCCCTTACGTTCTCACGCATGCTGGAAGTCTTCCTTGATTTTTATCCAGGCAAGTTCTCCCTTCTGCATTTTTATTTTCAACACTTCGATTTTGGATGCTGCCCCTGGACTTGCTCCAAATCTTCTGTCATCCTTGACTACCTTTCATGTTCCCCATGGCTCTGATATCACTGTTAGGCCCAGGAAGGGCAGAGTAGAATATATTATTATTGCATATCAAAAAATACATTCTGAAGAAATGTTTACATCTTTATTTTATGGGCAGAAGAACAGTTTAACTGAACTATCTGATCTGGAAAATATATTACAAATGTGTTAACCCCTAATGATTAACACATTAACAAGTCGGTTTGTGTGGAAAGATATATATTATATACTTATGACGCAGATAAAAAGAAAATGGGGAGTTTAATCATGGCATGTGGCACAAGTTAACCCAACATATTAGCAAAAGACAATGGATTATTGGGGTTTAAAGAAAAATGGGAATAGAAGAAAAGAATTGAAAACCAGAAAATGAACGGAAGAGAATTAAATAAATTGGGGGTCACTAAGCAATGAAGCAAGAGATTCTCTCTCATAAACAACACACGAACAATAGGAAAAGGGTGTGGTATATGATGCTTGCACAGAATTAAGAGTAACATCCAAAAATGATATAGTAGTTAGAGAAGGAAGTTACATGGCCACTATAAGCTCAATTATTGTTTAGTGTATTTGGGAACTTCAATATCGTGATGAACATTATAACACAATGTAAAAAGGCCTTCCTAATTAGTACAAAAAAATTCAGCTGCTGACCAATAGCAGGTGCTTTTACTGTAAGACAACATAGGGTGGCCTCCAACATTACAAGTTTATATGCTTGAACGTGATGCTCGAGTCTAACATCGTTGATGGAATTAGAAGATGATTGGCTCTGGTAAATTTTATTGTGTATCATTTAATTGACATCATAATTTGTAATTTGAGGCTTAAGTATTTATGCATGTTTTGATGTTCTATATGAGGACGATGTTGTGTGATTAGTAAATCTGCCAAACTGCGAAGGTCAAGATTGAATTTGAATGCTACATCTATGTGTTCTTCAATTTTTTTGATCTCCATCTTTGATATTGGATATTATGTAGCATACGTGTTTTGATTGTCACGAGTTATTATGAGTACCATAAGATTTGGTTCTATATTATATTCATATTGTACACTTAAATTTGATCCTTTGAATTTTTAACAAGTTTGATCCTTAGAATTTTGATCTTTAATTCATTTTGTTTTGAGGACGGTATATCATTAGTGTAGTGCTTCTTCAATGTTGTTGTCATTTGTAATTTGTGACTGTTTAGAGATTCCATGCCAGTGAGACATGTCATTCATCTAATAGAGGCCCAGGTCCAGTTATTTTAGTCCTTCAAGAAAGTGTTTAGTGCTTCCATTCCATATATAGGCCCCGAATGGTTAAAGCATTTGTGTTTCGTGAGCCAGTTTTTGCGTTTTTGTCTTGGCCCTTCTCTCGGATTTTCTCATCCTGCTTCATCTTCGACTATATCAATGTAAACTTGCTTCAATGACTTCTTTGTTTTGATCATGCTTGAATTGACAACTTAGTACATTCTCAAATATCTAGCGTTCTTAGTTTGTTGAATGTGTCATCCACATAATACATTACAGAAGTACTTTTGCCCAAATGTGTGCAGAGGCTTGTTGGTAAACGTTTGCGGGTTATAGTCAAGATTCAGGCATTTACCCTGGCATTGAATTATGATATTGTTATCACAAAAGATTGCACCCTTGCTAAGCTATCAACTCAGCAACCTTGTGAATGTAATGTCCCCGTCAAATTAGACTTATAATAAAACGAACTCTCTTTATATTATATCATTTGATGGCGTGATATATTATAATAATGGTTCTTTTCAATAAAGTTTAACATTCAATATTAGTTTGCTCAACTATTATCTAATGTTAAACTGCGGGAGTTGGTTCCTTACGAGAATCTCCCTATTTGTATCCTTTAAATAAGATGGCCAAGACAGCGGAAAGGGAAGGGTGAAGAATACAAAACGGTGAAGACCAATCATCTATCCACGGAATAGCAACACGATCAGAATAATTCCTTTCGCCAGCTTCATTTGGCCTATTGGAACTACGTAAGGTGGTCCGTGCAGAATAAACCAGTGGCGTGTATACAGCATGTGATACGTATGAGCCCAACGGAGTTGAAAAAGGTTTAACTCGAATACCATTCTGGATTGGTGAGAAAGGTGTACAGATCGCGAGCGTGTCCAAGACGTCACGCAACTTCTTTCCATCTCTGAAACCCGACTACGGGTGTGAGCTTGATGGACCGGCACTTCCAAACCAGCGCGTTCCATGTAGCAACCCGATATCGGGTGTGAACGTGTGGCGTCTTTCCTTTGGTTTCGTAGGAGCCATAAGGCTGGCGTTCCCAAAACGTGCCCTACAAACGCAGATAGCCCCCACAGAAGTCATGGTAATCGTGAGGGAAGCAGGTGAATATTCACCGATGTGCGGTAATGGTATTGCATCTACATTGTATACAAAGCAGGGCGGGAATGTGTAATACTCCTAGCGAATGAAGATCTACAGTTAGTCATCGGCCAACAAAGTACAGTTAGCTATCAGCCACGGGAATAGGAATATACAACTCCAGTAAACTTCAGGTGCATGGTATGAAGCCTCTTTGAATGTGAATAAGATTAAATAATAAATGCTATGTTCTCCTGAAAGTTAATTTGAACTTAAATAAATTAGTTTGTTCATAGACAATTTACTGTTTAAACTGGGCAAACACTTCTATCTGCAAACAGTCATAATGAGGGATTTTACAGTGAAACATGGAAACAACCCCGAAGTGTGGGACCTTGCGCAAGGGGTTGAATCTCTGGAGAAGGCCAGCTTCCTTCTTCAATTAGGTGCAGGTGTTGAACCAACTCAACACTTTAAAACTAATTCCTAAGCCTACCTAAACAACTTGCAAAGGTAAAGGGCAGAGAGAATGCTGGAAATAGAGGGAGGTGATGCACCAAGAAGAGATCGTTCCTCTCCCCACCGAGATGACACAAAGAATTAACTGAAAACACCCAGGAGATGCACAAAATTCAGTTGCATGAGTGACTCCAATGCGTGTATGGAGGTTAGAGTTCGCTAAGTGTCAAGAGGGGAGAAGGATTCCCACAAGTCACACTTAGAAAACAAGTTAACACAGCATATATGGAGAGAAAAGCCACAAGACATACACCTATAATGAAGGTAAGAAAACATACACAGCATACATAGGTTGAAAGAAGGCAAGAATGGTAGTTTCAATTCATTCAAAGGCCAAAGGCCAAACTTACAGTTGCAGAAATGCAAAAAATAATTACAAGTCTTCAAGAGAAGAGAAGAGCATGGGAAAGCTCAAGGCAGCAAGGAGAGAACCCTTTACAATGAGGCTTAACAGCCTTTATATAGAACAATGGTTACAAGGGCGATCATGACCCCTACATGTCAGTCTGGAAGTGCAGGGAAGTGCGTGCACTTGACTTGTACATGCAAGCAACCTAGCCATACCCACAAGGGGCAATTCTGAGAGGTGGATTGACTAACCTTCCAAAGTCAGACATGACATAAGTCACCAAGCATGGCCCCGTACCTCCCTTGATGGAAATACTGCCAAAAACATTTAGTGCGCCCTTGTGGCTCTACAAAAGAAAGTGCACAAGTCACCAAAACTGTCGGAGCATTAAAAGCCTCGAGTGTCGATCACGCCATCCAGAAGTGTCGCCAGTCGGAAGGAAGTCCGGAGACTTCGGAAACTCGGACTCCCGAAGTGAGGAAGACAAGGGAAGGAGCAAGGAACTTCGAAAGGCTAAGGAAAGAATTTCGGAACCTCGGGGTTCCGGAGTTCCGAGATAGGAGAAAGGAGAGCAGCAAAGAACTTCGGAACCTCGGGGTTCCGGAGAACTTCAAAAGGCTAAGGAAAGAACTTTGGAACCTCAAGGTTTCGGAGTTCCGGGAAAGAGAGAGGAAGAGAAGGAAAGGAACTTCGGAACCTCAAGGTTCCGGAGTTCCGGAGAGAAGGGGAAGCAAGGAAGAGAACTTCGGAACCTCGAGGTTCCAGAGTTCCGAAGAAAAGAAGGAAGAAAGGCTAGGAGGGAACTTCGGAACCTCGGGGTTCCGGGGAAGGCAAGGGAAGGGAACTTCGGAACCTCGGGGTCCCAGAGTTCCGGAAAACTAAGGAACCTTGGTTCCGGAGTTCCGGGAAAGGGAGAAAAAAAGAAGGAACTTCGGAACCTCGGGGTTCCGGAGTTCCGAGGAGAAGAAGAGAAAAGGGAAAGAAGGAGAGGAACCTCAGAAGCTCGGGGTTCCAAATTTCCGGGGAGAAGAAAAAGATAGCAAGGGAAGGAACTTTGGAACCTCGGGGTTCTGGAGTTCCGAGAGAAGGCAAAGAGAAGGAACCTTGGGGTTCCGGAGTTCCGGAGAGAAGAAATAGGAGAGGCCAAGGGAGGAACTTCGGAACCTCAGGGTTTTGGAGTTCTGGGAAAGGAAGAAAAGGCCAAGGGAGAAACTTCCTCCGGACAAGGCAACACTTCACACTTCATGATTCCTCTACTTTTCTCTTTGATCAACTGGGGCAGCGCTGGTCCATGGAACATATCTCTGATCGGTTCTCACTGATGGACCAAGGGTGTCATAAAATGACAACATTTTTGGCGATTTTTGCGGGATGCTTGCCTGCTAAGCATGAAGTCTAGAAGCCTTAAGCATCCATTGGGCACTGAGTCATAACTGCAAGAAAGAAGAAAACTCTCTCCTCTGTAACCTGCAAAGGATCAAGATCAGCCAATCTGAAGGGGAACAGCCTGTGCTCGTGCACTTCTTGGAAAACAAGAAACCTAACTAATATTTACATTGTTACAATGAGAGCCAACTGATGCTTTTGCCTCTGTCAAAGAGGAACCTTTTGAAGGAGCTGATCCCCCTCATACCATTGTTACATTCACCATCTAGCTGCAATGGTTGAAATCTCTTGTATGCATGCATTAGATCACACATACTACTCATGTGGTGAAAGAACACTTCGCCATTCACCTTGCCACCATAGGGAAGCCATAGAAAATAGCCACCTGAGACATCCAGGGATGCATGAAGCATACACATAGTAGCAAGGGGGAAGTTTTTTAGGAGTCGGCTAGCATCAAAAGAACTACTCCTTGCAAAAGAGAAGGCATCTCTATTATACAAGTGGGCATCATTTTTTTCAAAATAGCCAGCCTCCACTTGACACGAGTGGAAACCAAAAGAAAAGGCCTCGAACTCACATGGTGATGAAAAGTATACCATATCTCTGTCTTGGCCAGCACAAGGGGGCTCTTCAGACACATCAAATTGGAAACTTTGAAGCTCAGGTATACTGTCAAGTTGAGCAACCCAAAGACTGTCTGCATGACCAACATGTTATTGCTCAACATCATCAAACTTGGTATGTTGGTTCCAAGTGAAACATTCAAGCTCAGGCACATCATCCCTAATGCCAAAAGAAGCATCTTCACCTTGAATGAAGACCTCATATTCAACATCATCACTTTCAGGGACAGGGGAGAACCAACATACATCATAATCACATGTGCTGATATCCAACTCATCAGCACAAATCTCAGGTTTATGAGACACCTCAAAAGAAGAACTAAAATCTTTAGATTGTCTCTTTGTTTTTGTTTCCTCCTCCTGGCAACATAATGCAACAATCTCAGGTTCATGGCACGATCCATCCGCCATGCAATCTGCAGCAAAACCAATACCCCCTGTGCCTTCCTCAAGACTAGCATGTTGCTCCAGAGCTACCACCGGGGGAGGTGTAGACATATCCTTCTCATGATCAATAAAGAAAGGAAGATTAATGAGAGGACAGCGTCCTCCTCTTTACCTTCACACTCCTCATGTTCAATGACTTGCTGCTGCAACTGATTGTTCTCAATATCCTCTTGTAGCATTGCCGATTCCTTCTCCTTTAAAGCATATGAAGACTTCCCAATGGCTGATTGAACCCCTTCATCATGATGAGGATGGGAACCATCCGTCCTCCATAGAACAGGTCCTCCCTTAAAAAGGGAGATAACATCAGGAAAGGGCCTAGGTGGTGGTGTGTTTTGCAAAAGGCATTGAGGAGAAGGCTCTTGTATAACAACAGTTGGAGCTCCCTTGAAACTTGGAATTTTAAAACTAAGGGGTTTAGTTGAAGGCTTGGGAGGTCTCCCCTGCCTGAAGCTTGGGATTTCAAACTTCGGAACCCTAGGAGCAGAAACCTCCTCCTGTATGAGCCGCATCTCTATGGCTGCTAGGTGCTCAATTTTTTTCTTCCTAGCAGAGGCAAGCTGCCTTGCAAGGAACTCCCTATGTTGTCTTTGGGCTCCCATCTGTTGTTGTTGAAGTTGAGCCTAATAAGCAAGTTGATCCTACTGTAAATCTCACTCCTGTTGTCTCTTCAACTCCTCCAGCTGCTTGGTGAAATCAAGCAACACACTTTTGATTTCTGCAATTTGCCTTTTTTCGTCATCTTGGGGCTGGTTGGGCTGCCAAGAAGGTTGAGGAGGGGTGGGTGAGTGGCAAGCATTAGGAAAGTACCCACCTACTGCTGAAGTGAAGTTATTTGGCATGAAACTAGGAGCAGTCCTAGTTCGGCCCTATTGGTAATGAGGGGAAAAATGGTTGGCATTCTCATAGAATGGGGGTGAATAGAAGTTACACCCATGATATGAACTCATTTTAAAGCATTTGAAAGAGATGGAGCTTTTTTTAACAAAATGCTTAAAAGAGCAGATGAACTCTCTAAACCAGAGACTGATAACATACCACAGATCCCCCAAATGATTTCAAAGTTTGCCAGGTGCTTGAAAGATGTTGCCTCCAAAAGCTTGATGAATTGAAGAACACACCGAACCTTTAGTTGGCTTAGGCTTAGGACTGTATGACTTCGAAACCTCGGGGTTCCAGAGTTGAGGACTTAGGCACTTCGGAACCTGGGGGTTCCGGCGTTCCGGACTTGCGAACTTCGGAACCTGGGGGTTCCGGGGTCTCAGAGTCAGGAACTAGTCACAAACAGAAACTGGGCTTGTTGAGAAGAGTCGCCAAGTGCCTCTAAAGGCTAAGACACTAGGAACAACACTAAATCCTTAACATGTATGTCGAAATTGTGTCCCACTGGGCGTGCCAAAAACTGTTATCACAAAAGCTTACACCCTTGCTAAGCTATCAACTCAGCAACCTAGTGAAACATGGAAACAACCCCGAAGTGTGGGACCTTGCACAAGGGATTGAATCTTCGAAGAAGTTCGGCTTCCTTCAATTAGGTGCAGGTGTTGAACCAACTCAACACTTTAAAACTAATTCTTAAGCCTACCTAAACAACTTGCAGAGGTAAAGGGCAGAGAGAATGTTGGAAATAGAAGGAGGTGATGCACCAAGAAGAGATTGTTCCTCTCCCCACCGAGATGAGACAAAGAATTAACTGAAAACACCTAGGAGATGCACAAAATTCAGTTGCATCAGTGACTCCAATGCATGTATGGAGGTTAGAATTCGCCGTGTCAAGAGGGGAGAAGGATTCCCACAAATCACACTCAGAAAACAAGTTAACACAAGATATATGGAGAGAAAAGCCACAAGACATACACCTATAATGAAGGTAAGAAAACATACACAGCATACATAGGTTGAAAGAAGGCAAGAACGGTAGTTTCAATTCATTCAAAGGCCAAAGGCCAAACTTACAGTTGCAGAAATGCAAAAAATAATTACAAGTCTTCAAGAGAAGAGAAGAGCATAGGAAAGCTCAAGGCAGCAGGGAGAGAACCCTTTACAATGAGGCTTAATAGCCTTTATATAGAAAAATGGTTACAAGGGTGATCGTGACCCCTGCATGTCAGTCTAGAAGTGCAGGGAAGTGCGTGCACTTGACTTGTACATGCAAGCAACCTAGCCATACCCACAAGGGGCAATTCTGAGAAGGTGGATTGACTAACCTTCCAAAGTCAGACATGACATAAGTCACCAAGCATGGCCCCGTACCTCCCTTGATTGAAATCCTGCCAAAAACATTTAATGCACCCATGTGGCTCCTCAAAAGAAAGTGCACAAGTCACCAAAACTGTCAGAGTATTAAAAGCCTTGAGTGTCGATCACGCCATCCGGAAGTGTCGCCAGTCAGAAGGAAGTCCGGAGACTTTGGAAACTCGGACTCCCGAAGTGAGGAAGACAAGGGAAGGAACAAGGAACTTCGAAAGGCTAAGTTCTGGGATAGGAGAAAGGAGAGCAGCAAGGAACTTCGGAACCTCGGGGTTCCGGAGTTCCGGAGAACTTCAAAAGGCTAAGGAAAGAACTTCGGAACCTCGGGGTTCCAGAGTTTCGGGAAAGAGAGAGGAAGGGAAGGAAAGGAACTTTGGAACCTCGGGGTTCCGAAATTCCAGAGGAACTAGAGAGAAAAGGCAAAGAGGGAAGGAACTTCGGAACCTCGGGGTTCTAGAGTTCCGGAGAGAAGGAGAAGCAAGGAAGAGAACTTCAGAACCTCGGGGTTCTGGAGTTCTGAAGAAAAGAAGGAAGAAAGGCTAGGAGGGAACTTCGAAACCTCGGGGTTCCGGAGTTCCGGGGAAGGCAAGGGAAGGGAACTTCGGAACCTCAGGGTCCCGGAGTTCTGGAAAACTGCGCAAAGGAACCTCAGAACCTCGGGGTTCCGAGAAAGGGAGAAAAAAAGAAGGAACTTCAAAACCTCGGGGTTCTGTAGTTCCAGGGAGAAGAAGAAAAAAGGGAAAGAAGGAGAAGAACCTCAGATGCTCGAGGTTCCGAAGTTTCGGGGAGAAGAAAAAGGCAGCAAGGGAAGGAACTTCGGAACCTCGGGGTTCCGGAGTTCCGAGAGAAGGCAAAGAGAAGGAACCTTTGAACCTCGGGGTTCCGGAGTTCCGGAGAGAAGAAACGGGAGAGGCCAAGGGAGGAACTTCGGAACCTCAGGGTTCCAGAGTTCCGAGAAAAGAAGAAAAGGCCAAGGGAGGAACTTCCTCTGGACAAGGCAACACTTCACACTTCACACTTCATGATTCCTCTGCTTTTCTCCTTGATCAACTGGGGCAGCGCTGGTCCATGGAACATATCTCTGATCGGTTGTCACTGATGGACCAAGGGTGTCATAAAATGACAACAGATATGTTAAGTCATAGTTTGGTAGGAGTAGCTTTATTCCCATAAAATTTTCTTGTGGTATCCTGTTGTGGATAAAATGCCTCACATTGAACTCGAAATTGCAAGTACACATCATCTAAGTTTTTCATTAAGGCATTTGTCCAGTCTATGAACCAATTTATCGCTTTGATCATTGAGTGCCATGGAAAAACACCTTATGGGAGTGTTTCCTAAAATCAGGTCTCTTTTTTTCTAATAACACTTTAAATACTAGAAGGCACGATAAATTCAAAGTGCAATTCCTCTTTTTGTGTATGCATGTTGAAGTAATATGAGTGTCTTCTTTGTTCTTTGATTCACTTGTTTCTTCATTGAAAAGGTTGAAATGAGATATCTTTCCTTCTTACCTACTAGAATTGTTGTTTCTATGATCAAATAGTTTATATTATGTTCGCTTTATGCAAATGGAAAATTAGTATTCAGTCTATTCTCTAGTACTCTTTAGTGGCAAATCTGGAGGGTTTTAACTTTTGCGCATCATATTATAAACTCAATGGTGTTGCCTTTTTAAGTCTTCCTTGTATGGCTGTATTTTGTTTGTTAAAAACCATTACGAATTGGTTTTCTCTCGCAATCTAATTGTTTATTTTGTAGATTGATATTTGTAAATCCCAGGGTAAGAACACGAGATATGAAAAGCTCAAACTGCGCTGAATGAAGATTGGATGATTCTAAAAAATAATGAACAACTATGCATTTGGACATGCATTGAAATCTCGATTTAGTGTAATTTGATGTAAATTAGTAATAGGCTATGCCGGTAACCTAAAAGTTTAACTGTCACAAAAGTAAAGGATTTCAAGAGGAAAGATACAAATCTTTGAAGTTTTAGCAATTACATGCATCAGACCAAACAACCTTATGATGTTTCTTAGTTACAAAGCAAGGGAACCATATTATATCAGAATAATAGTTATCATATGACATGTGGCCGTGCAGGTTATTGACTTACAAGGAGAAAGTGTGCAAAATATTGCTGATTTTGTCTTATTTGGCATAAAAGGTGAGGGAGATAATTCTGACGAGAGCAATAGAAAGTATTGATCTCTATTGATACAGCAACGGCTATGATCAATTAGAATTGATTTGTTTGTGCCTAATAAATGTTTAATGTAGGACGTTTAGTTATCAAGGGAAGGGCTGTCAAGTCATCTACACCTGGGAAGGAGTCTAGGAGAATCGATGTAACATTTGAAAGCTTCTACGTTAGCATCGGCAATTGGCAATCTCCAGTGATACCTTTAGATTGGGTAAATCCGAAGGGGTGAGACATTTAATTCATTTTCTTCTAATACAATTGTATATGCTACATTAAACTAAAAACAGAAATATTATCTTCAACAAATGGATTTCTGAAATTTTAGATATGTTGCAGGTTCATGTTTAACTGGAATAGTATATGATTTTAAATGGTTCAGTTAAGTACCACTTTGGTTTTCTTTCTCAAGAAAGCATTTAATTTGTAAAACAAACCAGGACAATATGAGTATGCATTCCTGAAGATGTTTCCAAATTTCTAATGATCATTGAGAAAATATGATAGAGAAGAAAGAAAGGGAAAAATATATTCTAAGAATAAATACACGTTCAAAATAAACTAATATTGCACAAACTAATTATTTGTATGTATATTTTACATCTAATTGTATTTATTGAATCAATAAGACTTGAATGGTTATTAAAATACATTAATAAAAAATATACCATCAAAATAAACTAATAGTGCAGAAACTAATTATTTGTAGGTATATTTAAAATCTAACTGTATTTATTGAATCAATAAGACTTGAGTCATTATTAAGATTTATTATTTACAACCGTATAATTTCGTATCTATGATTGTAGAGAGAAAAGTCAAAAATTGTATATAATTTTTTAAAATTATTTTCCTCGCTGAACTATTGGTTTTGTATAAAATGTATATTGACTATAGATGCTGTTCCTTTTCAGGTGGGTTGATAACACATTTTTGGATCAAGATTTACGTGTTGGTCGCGGTGACAAAGGTTCTGTTTTTGTTTCGGCTCGAGTGAAGGAATAATGAGAAGCTTACACAGTTTCTGTTTTTCTCGTTGCAAAGGGATAGAGTCAATTATAACTTTATATTAGTGCATAGAATAGAAGAAACGTTAAAAAAAATTATAGGATAGTAGATCTTGTTATTATTTTTTTTTTTGAAGTATTCATTTTTTATTGTTCATTTTGATAATGATTTTTTCCATTTTTGCAATCATTTCTTTGTTGAATAGATATTGAAATAATACTATTATTCAGTTATTTGTATATTTGATTTAAATGTTATTATAATTTTACACTGCTTTTCTATTTCTATTGTCTCAGTTGTATAAAAGACACTAACTCTTAATTCTTATATATCTTTTGACCTCTTCCATTTACATGTTTCACACTAGAACTAAACAATTTAATCTTTAACTAAACTATGAGAATTCTAACTCTCCAAAGAATAATGAGAAGGAAGAAAAGATGGAGAAGGAAGAAGAAGAGAATAAAGAGGGGAAAGGTCAGGATGATGCAGGATGAACTATCCATGACTAAGGACCAGGCAAATGCAATAAGGATGTTTCTGGCACTGAATCAACAATTGCAAGTGGCTCTGCAACTCCTCCAGCTACCAATGGTAGGCCAGCAAGTAAACATGTCCTGTATTTCTCCACTGCATGTAGAAGATTCAACTGGGAGACTATTTTCATGCCACGGCCAGGGAGAAAATTTTGAATGAGCATGTACAAATATAGAACAGGTAGAAGAGGTGGTGGTAAGCTTGCAAAGTGCAATCCACATATCCAAAGGGATACATGTTTACCATTGTCGCACCAGCTCAATTTTTTGGTAGATAGTTTGAAAGGGAATTTGGCCTCCGAGAAACAAAACATCAGGAGAGAAGCACAAGATGTACTAAAGCAGAGAACATATGAATATATGAATAAGAGTGCCACAGCACAATCCAAGTCAGACATAGAGATAAGGAAGTTACAGGATGGTGTCAGTGAAGTCAGAGTCATCCACCAATTTTTTGTACAAAAGCCAAATATAACACGAAGAATCTAAAGGATCAAATCTTCCAGTTGGAGGATCAGATGACCCAAGCTAGCCAAAAATATAACCCACTAGCGGATATGGATAGAATCGAGCCTGGAATTTGACGACTCCTGTCTGTCATATGAATTTTTTATGACGGTTTAGTAATTTTAATGTCTTTCATTTTAAGTTTTTAAAAAAATATTAAGTGTCAATTTATTTTTTAATTTGTGAATAGTTTAATATAAATTCTTTAAGCTTCACAGAATTAAAGTTCCAATAAAATTCAATTGAGGTGAAAAGAAATAATTCCATCAAAAAAATGTAAAAATTTAAAAAACAATGATAAATTATTAATGCACTAAAAAAAACTTTAAATTTGCTTGCAAGTTTGTAAATTCAACCAAAAAATCTTGTTTATTATAAAAACAGAAACTATTTTAGATTTTTTTATTACAATATTTTAAAAAATTAGAAATGATTATATCTTATCATTTCAATTGTTAGAAGTTTATATATTGATATTTAAGACAATCTTATAAAAAATATTAAAAAATAAATTGACAAAGTTTTTAAATTTATATAAAAAAAAAAACATATTAAAAATTCATATAAAAATAATATAAAATTAGAAACAATTATATCTTAATCCTACCATTTTAAAATATTCTATATAAATTCATATATTTATAATAAACGTTGTAAAATAATATATATCAATATATATTACCTATTATAATTTTTTATGACTTATTAATAATTTTAAGTGTCATATATACAGTTTGTGGAAAAAATAGTCTGTCGATACATACAGTCCACTAATTTTATTAGTTGTAATATACGGTCTAAAAGTGCAAAAACGGCCATATAGCCTATCAAATTCCAGGCCTGGATGGAATGGAGCGGATAAAAATAGAAGTCTTGAATGGACAGGTACAACAAGACCACATCTAGAGGGAGCAACTCAAAAGCCAAATCAAGCAGCTCCAAGTGACAATGCACATGCATTTGATACGTCTTCAAGTGGTGCTAATTGTCGCCAAAGCAATGCAACAACTTTGAACCCCCACCACATTGTTAGAAGTAGAGACAACAATAATCTAGATAGAGGGCCAAGATTCAATGATACAAAAGACCAATTGGGAGAAGAACCTGAAACAACTAAAGACAACTTATTTAGGACTCCTACCGTAAGTTTTATGTCTTGAGGACAAGACACCATTTTAAGGGAGGATGATGTTGGCAGGAAAAGGATAACGCATATGGTCTGCAGTATAGAAATAAGCATCTAGTTGACTCTAGGAGTTAGATCCCACATTGGGAATTGCATATAATTACATTTTAATTTGTTGGTTAATGGATTTGTCGTTAGGAAATAATTTTGAAAATGACTCATTTTGTCCAAAGGATAGACAAACCAAAAACTAACAGTTGGAGAAGTTGCTATTTAAATTAGCAATTTTTCTTTGAATTTTAGAGGTACAGCTCCCTCGTAAGATGTAATTTGATTTTCTCTAAATTGGGTATGTTTTTTATTGGAAAGGAAAAAAGGTAGAGCATTTTAACCAGAAAACTCTTAAAAGGAAAAGGGAAAAGAATTTTAGCAAGTACATAATCAAATAGAACACGAAGATTCTACCCCATTAAAATTTAGAGAACCAAAACATTACCATTCTATTCATTCAAAACTAAATTTCACAATAATGTGCACATGCAAATTCCATTTTTTATCCAATAGATTACAAGAAAGGAAATCCATATGCATAATGTTTCAACATAAGAAGAATAACACAATTCACCAACCATAACTCAAAGTTTATCATTCATGAAATTGCATTCAGATTTCTACTTTTGTATCCATTGGAAAGAAAAACTACTGAGTCTTTTTAAGCAAAAAAAAAAAATTATATTGTGTCTCTGCACACTGTCCGACATAAATAGACCACGGTTCATAACTGTTTCTTTTAAGATAACGGTCTTTGAAAATGACCATTCCAAGAAAAGAATTGAATAGTTACCCAAAATAAAAATAAAAATGGCTCTTAAGAGCCCGACCCATGTCACTTAATTATAGTCTAGAGGGCAAGACTTGTCACTTAAGGGGAGGTGTAGGATTTTGGGCATCGTGCATTTTGGCCTTTACCTCCTCTTCTTCCAACACAAAGATAATTCTCATGCATTTTGCATAGCTCCTATTACATTTCCAGGCTAGGGAAATCAATCCAAAAAGGATATCTTCATGTGGGTCTTCAACCAATATCGAGTTGGGTTGAAGTACGGGACCAACACCTTCTCTGGGGAGAACCATTCTATACCACATCAACTTGGCTCAGCACTGGTTTAATTTGCCTCAGGTGCAGAAACTTTGGCTGCAACAATTTCCCTCTATAAAAGCTAATTGTGAACTTTGGCTCACCTTTCTTCTCCCTCCAAAAAGGAAGTTATTCTTTTGTATTCAACGTAATTGGCTTTTTCTCTCCACGTAACCCTGTTCAATTGAGCAACAATGTCTTCCTGCCCTCTTTGGATCCAATTCAAATCAGGTTGGGCGATGGGGAGTTGATCTTCAAGAGGAAGGACCATATTGCTTTAATGCAGGGGAATATTTCATATTGAATGTCAGCCTGAGAGATTCCAAAAATGGAAATGATTGAAATTCTAAAATTTCCACTTCCCCAATAAATACGCTAGCTTGCCAACTTGTTGTTTCTTTGGCTAATCCCTAAAGAAAGAATGAATTAGGAAATTTGCCACCTTTCACTTATGTACAAGGCCAATCAACTCATCAAATTTCGCCTATGAGAAATAATATCATGCTCCTTCAAAAATCGTGTCAACAACTTTGCATGCTTCAACCACCTAATATGTCATTAAGGAGATGTGCCTCCCATATCTTTGAGCAAATTACGTCTTGAAAAATGGAAAATTTCCATGTAATCGGGTGGCTACAAAAGCTCTTGAACCTTTAGCACGAGGATCAAAGAATCATCAAGCTAGACGATGTCAACCTAGGTGGCGAAATACATTTAATGTAGTCGGGTGGCGGGCAAATTTCAAAACCGTCTCAAGACAAACGATGCAAAGGAACAAGACAGTCGGCTAGTCAGAGACCTTTAGTAATTTAGAACCAGTGCCATGGTTCAGAAATACTCCGACTATCCAACTTTATAGACCTCAATGCTATTTAATGACCAACAACGCTAGTTGATCTTAGATGCTTGAGAAGTCCATAGTTTTCAGAACTTTAGAAATATAATGATTGGACTCAAAGACATGCGACTTAGCCAACAAATGTGAAAACTAACAAAGGGGGGAGATGAGAGTCGGCCTTTGGATAAGGGCAAAATGAAAGTTTAAAATTAGGGGTAACATAATTGGCATCCAAAATATGATGTTGTTGCTAGTCTATTTACTTGCGTTATGATTGTTCTTTATGAATATTGATGATTAAATGGATTATTGTCTTTGTTGACTTTCACATTTATTGATTTCCCTTGTGTCCTCTGGGGTATAAAGACTACAATAAGATCTATATTGTGGTGCAGATCTTCGGACTATAGTTTCCCCATTTCTCTTGCTAACAAAAGTCGATGAAAAAGTGTTGTCTTTTGAATGTCCCATGACTTGTGAAGATTGTGCACCATTCAACTCCAAACATGAGGCTTGTTACATAAAAGAATTATGTGAAAAAAAATATTTCTATAGCTTGATGTAGGGCCTAAAAATACTAAGAACATTTGGCCATGGTTCACAAGTGAGCAAGTTTATAGGAGAGCTCATTTTCTCAACACCCCTTGTGATCATTAGGCTCATACTATTTACTCTTATTGATTAGATGTAGACCTATATATAATCTTTACAAATTAGGTCAAGAGAAATGTGACTTAAAGATGAGTGACATTGAGAAATGGATACAATATCAATTGTTCCCTAATAATCTTAGGTTTCATGTATATCCCTATTAAAAAATTTAAGTCATTTTGGCCCAAAACATCATCCAACCCATTTCAAAAGGTTTCACAAAGTTACAATTTTCAAGTATAGTTCAAAGAGGATTTTAAACCAAGTTTCTAAGGCATGAATAGATGATATAAGTGTTTTTAGATGTTAAAATTAAAATGTTATTATGAAGTTAGGTCCTAAGTACCAAAAGAGAGAAAAGGAAAAAAATGAACATTCAATAGTCCCAAAATCCATGCCAAGGGAAGGAAAAGTCAAGTTTCTTTCCTTTTCAGAGCTTAACGTTTTCACATCTATGTTGCATGAGAAGTTTAGGGCTTTTGATTCTTTTTTTTTTAAGAATTCTCCATGCTTGGTAAAAAAGTAACACCTTGAGCCCATCTTGAGATTTATCCACAATAGAGATCATGAAAGAGATATGGCATGTTGTTGGGAAGTTGGAAAAGTTTCAGGAGTTTGTATATGTTTCACCCATGTTACTAAATCCATACATTTTCTCTCATTTTTTTCATGTTTGCCTCACGTTTCCGAGGATTTAAACTCTACTAATATATTTTAAGTTTTTGTGAATTTTAAAAGTGAAGAGTTACTTAAAATCATTGAATCAAAAGGGTTCAGAGTATAGCTTAGAAGAGTTTGCCTTGAA
Source organism: Cryptomeria japonica (assembly GCF_030272615.1). Classification (NCBI taxonomy): domain Eukaryota; kingdom Viridiplantae; phylum Streptophyta; class Pinopsida; order Cupressales; family Cupressaceae; genus Cryptomeria; species Cryptomeria japonica. The sequence goes on along the minus strand of NC_081407.1, from coordinate 984,257,943 downwards.
CACTTAATCTCTATTAAGCAAGGCTAGAGATATCTCTAGATGGTTATCATGAAATTCTAGACTATGATATACGTTTGAAAAATAGCTTAGGTCATGATAGTACTTCCATGGTGTCAAGATGTAGACTAATTTGACAATGTTGTTCAAATGTGATCTATGTGAAATGAGGGTTTCAGTGGCATGTAATGTCAAGAGAATAATCAGCAAAGTTTTTGTTGATAATGAGATGACAATCTAAAATTTGCCTTGAAAATGCACACACTTTGAAATACCATGTGCTCATATGGCTATTTATGAGGGTTGAAGAGTATTCATATTAAGGGTTTTGAATGATAGTGTTTGAAGTATGATAATCTTTCATGACAATAGGATATCAAGATGTTCACAGTTAATGGTTCATAAGAATAATCAGTGGCAATCTCTCTTTCTAGATAAAATATATGGTAGAGAATACACAATAAGTAGTTGAATATCGTCTTGCAAATAAAACAACAAAAGAGTTTATAAAAGGTGTAAATGATATTGGATCTTCTAACAAGGAGCAAATATCAAATGTTTTCTTGAAAATTTTAGGCGAGTTCTCAAATGTTGGTCATGTAATCAATGATGATACTTGTTTAAAGGTTGTGGAGGAGAAACTAAAGAATTTTGATATTGTTGATGAATGATTAGGTATAGGAAAGTGTTGTTCTTCTAATGCAGTTGATATTGGCATTTGGGCAAGGTGAAAATTTGCATTTGTTAGGGATGACAAAAATATTTTGGTGTCAACCTCTCCATTACCTAATATTACATCTAATGGTGATAACATTGTGTCTATTTTATTCAGACTAAACAGTTATAAAAGTCCATATGATGTCTTTCTACTAATAGTGGAAAAGAAGTTAAGATGGTAAAACTGAAAGCTTGAGAAGGACTAAGATAGTGAAATGAAAAATAGTACAAGTACTTTATCAAATCTTATAAAGGAATTGCTAGAAGAAGGAATAATTGGAAATGTAACTCAAGAATTCAATGCATTGATGAATAGTGTGTCTTGGTTTTAATAGTTACTAACCTATCAAATACCATTCACAATAGCCTCAATGTACCTTATTACCCCCATTGAATTATATAATATGGATTGGTTATGTTATATTTTTACTTTATTTCATGGGGGTAAGATTCCTGCAATGGATAAGAAGAACAAACATAAAATGAAAGTACAATAAGATTGTAGTTATCACCTCCTTTGATTAGAGCAACAACATCTACATGGAGATTGGTGTAGCATTTATAGTTTCTAGGGTTTTGATAGGGTTTTAATCTTTTACCTTGGTTGTAACCTTAGGTATTTTGGCTCCATCATTTTTAATCAAAACATCTTGTTGACTTGCAAGTCCTGCTCATCAATCATTTAAGTTATGACATTAAGCCTTTCATGTTGGTATGCCTACCAACCTCTTCATCAAGTCAACCCACAATGATGAGCCACTTTTTGGCCAAATCGGGACAATGGAATAAACATTTTTCACCAATCTTCACTTTTTCACACCTATGGCAACTAAACCATTATGAATTTGAAGATAATCCAAACTAGTGATTTGTGAGATTTTTTGTGTAGATTCTAAATATATATATTAAAAATTTTAGAAATAAATAGTGAATCATTTCTGTAACTTTTAGTAACTTGTTCTCTATAGTACACAAAATTTTTAAAAAGTGACATTTATGTCATGATGCATAACTCTTTTTGTAGAAAGGATAGATTTCCAATCTTTCAAATATAGATTTGTCGCACCAATTTCTAGTGCATGGATATTTTTCATAATTTTTTGTTGCTTATATATTTTTAATTAATTTTTTAAGACAAAGTAATTATAATTAGATAGAGGTGTATATCATATCACATAAAAAAAATTGAATGAATTTGAATTAACTTATTTTCTTGTGAAAATGGGGACATCAATATCTACAGGATAGACATTTTTAGAATTTTTTCTCTATTTTTTTTTTCACATGTGTGAAACAAAGACGTCAATGTTCAATGTAAAACCTACATTCACAAGAAACAAAAAATAAATGAATTAAAATATATTCAAAACTATAATTTTTGGAAAGCTTATAATAAAGGTTCTATACTTACAAAACTTGACATCTAAATAAATTCATTTGATCCCCAAAAGGTAAAACAAAAGTGGTTTTTTGTTAGCATTTTGATAAGTGCCAAGGAGACTCCATTGCAGGTTTGGTTTAAGACTAGAGGATTTCTATCCAAGGGGATTTGATCTAACCATCTTCAACTAAATTCATTTAGCTGGAGCATATCAAGACTTAAATCATTATGTTTTATGAAAAATATGATTTGAAGAAAAAATTAGGATGTCCCAGAAGTGGGACACAATATTGATTTCTTATTGACCCTTTATTCCCAGTCATTATGAATTCATTTTAATTTGCATTAGTTTTTTGAAGAATGTCTCATAATTTGGTCCCCGCCCATTATTTGAGTGCCAAGTGTCATTATTTTATTGCATTGCTTGTGGTCCTCCTATTGCAAGTTCCTCAATGTTGTAGATTTCAAACTGTGATGTTGCAAGATTATACCACGTGTCATATCTATTAGTGGGCCTTATATTCGTCAAGTTTTTACCCTTAGTGTGTAATGATGCAATCCTTTGTCATGATAATCTACATTTCATATTGCTATTGCATCACGTTCATCACAATTTTCATTCCATCAAAAGATGCCAAGCTATGAGTTTGCAAGATGCTGACACATGTTCCTTTCAGTCAAAGTGGGGCCCAATATTTATTTCTTCCTTGAATAGAAGAAATGGACCCACCAACCCTTCAAGTGGCATATATATGTTGAATTCTAATTACATTTCATGACTTCTTTGTATCACAGTTTCATCTTTGAAGGAATATCTTAATTTCAAAAACCATGAGATTGTGGTGTGTCCCTAATCCAAAAGTCCATATGTCTTCCATGATCCTCCTTTGCATGACATGATCATATGGTGGACCTAAGTTTCAAGTTACGAGAGTGCAAGACTGTGCTAGGGGAGAGGACTCCATAGTTGAGCACCCTAACTTTGCGCTTCTCAAAATTTTACATGAAAATTTCAAATCACTCTCATTTTTTTACAACAACTTACTTCGAAATTCCCCTGCTTATAACTAAGGTTCCAGGGCCACATCAACATTCTTTTTGCCAAGGTGTCCAAAACAACTAAAATAAAAGGTGAGACCAATGGTCAGGCAAAAGGGGTCCCATAGTTGTGCAGTTGATGCAGTATCACATGATTGGTTGCTTTTTACAACTATGGGTAGTCATCATCAACAATAATAACTTTAAAGTCACAATTATTGGTGCAATGTTGTCAAAAAAATTGGATATTAAATCAACAAGTGTGGGTATTAAATCAAAAACTACTATCACAACCTTTGGAATGCACTCAGGTATTGGGTCCTCTCCCCTAGGTGTCTTCATTAGACACTCTTCAACTTAGTTGTACATGGCAAATTCTTATTAGATCATATTGATAGGCATCACAAGTCTTAAAAGGATGGCCAACCTTAAGGTTGTGAGAATGTGAGATTATGTCACATTTTGAGAGGTTCATGTGTTGCATTCCCACAAATTATCTTCATGTCACAGGTTTGTGAAACCTAGAAAATTTTAAACTATATGATGGAGCGAGATCTCACCATGAGCCCTTGTGGGAACACTGGATTGTGTTATGAAGTGTTTAGTCAAGACATTGAAGACAAATATTTTTTTCAAATACGACAAGCTATGACAACCATTGATGTGTTTTAATCGATAATGATCTTTGACTCAAATTCAAAGTGGTAAAGAATATTTCATGTGTATGGGCTTGAATGGTGGTTTCTGATGATACCTATTGTTATCACATAACTCCATTATAATTGCATCCAAGTGAATTATTTGAGGTATGAAAAGGAGGTGTGTCTAAACATTTTTCAAAATTCAAGTCATTTGAGCACTCATAAAGGCAACTAGGGTTTATAGAAGCGTCAACAAGTAAAAATTTCGCAGTTGATTGTTGAATATTTTTTGCTCTTAGTGTAGTCATCAAAAGGGGAATTATTATCTAATTATTGGAGGTCACCCCCTCGAAGTGGTCTACTATATTTCTAATTTTTACACTTATTTCTAATAAATATCATAAAAAGTTGTATTTCAACAACAGACGATTTCATCTCTCTAAAAGTTGCATTTTTTATGTAGAGAACCTTCTTGGCTACAAAATCCCTAAGCTTACATCCCTTCACATTGACATCATTGTCAATGAAGATGTATTCTACAATCATGTTCTCTAACTTAGATCTTTTATCACTTGAAATATGTACATATACCTTACAATTTGATTGAGGAGCATCCAGAGTATAAAAGCAATCTTGCATCACCCAAAAACATTGTTTAATTTTTCAATAAGGGTTAAAATTGGCAAGGTTACCATTTTTAGTACGTTGGCATTTTTGCACGAAATCTTACATAAACCTCTAGAATGGTGAAATGAAGCCATTGGTGAAAGAATCATCCCAATATCTTATGGCATTCAAGAGATATTCAAGTTTTCTAGAAAATTTCTCTAGTACAACTTCAAATGCAATTTTGACTGCCTTAGAAGCCCTAGATCGGCTCAAAAGTTGAATGAGATGAGCTAAAGCCCAACTCATTGTTGTAGGTCTCTTTACAAGCTTTCCAATGATATATGATGATTAAAGATCTGATGACGAGTTTGAAATTTATGGCTCCCAAAAGTTTGATTATAAAAAATTCAACAAAATATTTTCTTAAATGGGAAAAGGGACTATTGGACTTTTGATGCCCAAAAATGGTGAATTCCACTTTCCAGAACATTCTAGGGCAGTTATACATTCCAAATAAAGAAGGAATACAGGGAGTAACATAAGGCATTTACCTAAAGGCTTACAATATTGAGCTTTTTTTGTGTGCTAAAGGCTTTTTCATTGCCTCCTTTACCTCTTCGGTTGATCGGGATTTGATTTTGGGAAAGTTGTGGGCCTGGGGCATCCACTCTCTCTTTATCAAGCCCTGAACCACTGTCTTCAACCCTCTTACTGAACCACTTAACGTGCGTCCAATGTGGGTTTGTCTCCCAAATCTTCCCCTTCATTTTTGGGAACGGTCCTGCTATGAGGACATTGGCAACTCCATTGGTCGCTTCTTGATGGTGGATGATGACACATCATCGATGGGCCACTCTACCTTCACCCGCATCTTGGTTGACATTGATGTTGCTTTGCCTCTCCTTGGAGATATGGTGCTCATGGTTGGAGATAGACCCTAGACACAACTGCTTGATTTTGAGGGTCTCCCCTTTCATTGCCGAAAGTGCTTCTCTAGTAGACATTTGCCTTCGAATTGCTCTATTTCACAATGTAGGGGGTTGCAACCTAGCGGAAGTATGCTACACTTGATCATTTAACTATATATGCTTCTAAGGAGATTTCGAATGGCTTGGGTGAGGATTCGCTTACTGATCTTACCAATGTTCCATCTGAGTCTTTGCAACCTTTTTATGCGGCTCTTGTGCAACTTGTTGCGGTTTCACTGCAACCTTCAGAAGATACCAAAGCTACACCTGATGCGATACTCGTTCAATCTTCAGCGGCTTCTCTATAGCCTGTTAATGTTTCTACTAGTCATTTTCCCGGGGAACCCCTTCTGAATGTTCTCTCCCTTGATGATCCTAAGGATTGTATTGCTTGGACGATAGTTCACCATAGGCAGAATGGGAGGTCTTTCCCCCTTCCCCAAACCTTCCCTAGTCAAGGCTCGGATGTTTCTATTCCTCCTTGATTTGAGGGTTTGTTTTGTTTTGGTCTTGTTGGCCCCTTTGTTTGTTTGCCTAACCGGTTTTGTTGTTTTTGTGTTGTTGATAGTCTTTAACTATGTTAAAGGGTCGGTGCCATAGTCAACAATGTTTTTTAATCAAAAACATAAGACAATTCTAGAAGTACATGGTGTGGCTTTGGCTTGCAAATTATTGTGATGAGAAAGCTCTTGTGATTGTAGCATGTTATTTTTTGAATTTTGTAGTTTCATTTCATTGGTATAATAGAAAGAAAGTGTTTCTTTCTTGCATGTTTTATTTGTTTCTCTATTTTTGTTATGTGTTTAGGTTTGTAAGGGGATTACCCTTCATTAAGTGGCATCAAAGAAAAATTTCCTATGTGTGTGAACAGATTGCCAAACATGAGGTATTTTGCACCAGGATTTAGTTGTGGGTCTATGAGAAAAGAGAAAAAATGCCTCCATGAAGGAACCATGGTGGAAAAATTGTTGTGAAAAAAGAGGGTTTTAGAGCCCTCCAGAGACAAGTTCAAGCATTACAAGAGGAGATGTGTAGAGGAGTTGATATTAGAGAAAGAGTTGAAAGCAAGGATGAATTTCAAGAGAGAAAATTTCAATAAGAACAAGAAGAATCCAAAGATCCTGATGAGGCTAGATTTTTTAGGGTCATTTTCAAGATTGGAAAAGGCTAAAGATCGAAGTTTTCACATATTTTGGAAATCTTAACCCAAAAGGGTTGATTGATTGGATCAACAATATGGATGAATATTTTGAGTATGAAGAAGTAGGGGATCCTAAGAGGGTGAAGTTCTCAAAGTCCAAGTTGAAAGGTCATGCCAATATTGGTGGAAACAAATTCAATTAGAAAGATATAGAAGAGGAAAAGAGAAAATAACAAGATGGCATTGGATGGTGGAAAAAATGAAGAGGTAGTTCATTCCCATTGATCATGAGCTTGATTTGTTGAAGAATATGCAAGGGTTGAAGAAAGTAGGAAAATATGTCAAAGAGTATATAGAAGAGTCTTATTGAGTCCTTATCAAAACAGGTCAATCTAAGGCCAACAAGGAGAAATTTTTACATTACATAAATGGTTTGAAGCAGAGTATTCAAGAAGTGTTGAGTTTTGTAAGAATGTCCACCATTGAAGATACATATCAATCTTCTTTGAAGGTAGAAGAGAAGCTAAATAAAAGATTTGAGAGCAAACAAAATGGAAGAGGTCCTGGTGAAAAGATTGGTGGATGTTCCTATGGAGTTATAAAAGAAGACTGAAGAATCTAGTAGCAGTCAGAACCGGAAGGGAAATAACACCTACCATCTTCATGGTCAAAACAATGGAGATCAGAGAGGGAAAGGAAGATTTGGATGAGCATTTGGAAGAGGAGGCTTCCATGGAACCTATTTCCAATGTGGATAAGAAGGAAATAGAGCATATGAATGTCCCTAACATCAAGGGAGGACAAATAGAAGACTTAATGATAATGCACAAGTTGCACATGTAGATGAGGATACTAAGTCTTCACATTCTAACGATGTTGAAAGAAGAGAGGTTCTTGTTACCAGAAGAGCCTTGTTGAATAAAGAGAAAGAACCGGTTTAGAGGAAGAAATGTTTTCACACCAAATGTAGGTGTGAAGGCAAATTCCATAAGGTAATTATTGATGGAGGTAGTATTGATAACCTTCTTTCATAAGAAATGGTTAGTAAGTTGTAATTAGAGAAAAGAAGGTATCTGAATCCATACCATATTGTTTGGTTTTGGAAAGACCATAAAGTTTTGGTTAATGAACAATGTTTGGTAAAGTTCAAGATTAGAAATTATCATGATGAGGTATTGTGTGATATTATGTCTATAGATGTTTGTCATATATTGTTAGGGAAACCATGGTAGTATGATTGGCATGCAGTACATGATGGGCATGCCAACATATATTCCTTAAAAAAGGATGGAGTTCGTCATAAATTAAGCCGCTCAAAGAGGCAAAGGAAAAGATATGCAGTAATGCTAAAATATGTTTAGTTGATGGAAGAAATTTTTTAGAAGGTGTGAAGCATGAGCATATTTGTTTTGCTTTAATTCCTAAAGCTAACACAAAGGAAATAGAAGATGTACCTATAGAAGTTGTAGATTTGTTGGATGAGTTTTAGGATATTGTATCTGATAATGTACCTAAAGGTTTGCCACCGATGAGAAGGATTAGTCATCAAATGGACTTGATTCTTAGAGTGAATTTGTTGAATAAGGCAGTCCATAAAATGACACGAGTAGATAATGAAGAGTTGAGAAAACAAGTACAAAATTGTTGCAGAAAGGATTAATTTGAGAGAGTTTGATTCCATAGGTTGTACCTGTAGTACTAGTGTCAAAGAATAATAGATAATGGAGGATGTATACAGACTCCCAAGTCGTCAAAAAGATTATTATCAAGTGTAGAAATCCCTTGCTAAGGATGGATGACATTATGGATTGTTTAAGTGGAGTTGAGTACTTCACAAAGATAGATGTGAAGACCAAATATCATCATATCCGGATTAGAGAAGGAGATGAATGGAAGACAAATTTCAAAACTAAGGGGCTTGTAAGAGTGGTTAGCATGTCTTTTGGGCGAACCAATGCATCGAGCATGATCATGCAGCTCATGAATGAGGTATTAAAAGATTTTTGGGGGAAATTTATTATTGTTCACTTTGGTTATATTTTGATTTAGATGATAATTTAATACATATTCATAGAGGCTTTGAAAAGTTAAGAGAAGATGTTGATTATCTTGAAGAAGTGTAGTGTTGTGAAGGATTTGGTGTACTTGGGATTTGTTGTATCAACAAATGGTCTTAGAATGGACCCAAAGAAGGCGAAGGCTATCATTGAATGGCCTACCCCAAGGAGTGCTATTGAGGTGAGATCTAGTCGCGGTTTGGTTAGGCTTTACAAAAAAATTATCAAGAAATCCAATAGTATTTGTGCACCCCCAACTGAAACAATGAGAGGGGATAGAAAAGAGTTTAAGTGGATTACAGAAGCAACAAAGAGTTTTGATGCATTGAAGTAGAAAGTCACAAAGAAACTTGTTTTGGCACTTCCAAATTTTAATAAGGTATTTTAGGTACATTGTGGTGCTAGTGGCAATGCCATGGGAGTAATATTGAGTGAAGAAGGTAATTTGTTGCTCATTTTAGTGAAAAGTTAACTGGTGTCGAATGGAAGTATTATGTTTATGATCAGGAGTTTTATGTTATAGTTTAGGCATTAAAGAAACGAAGATATTATCTTTTTTTGAAAGAGTTTATTTTGTGTATTGATCATCAAATTTTATAGTATTTGAATAGTCAATGGAAGTTGAATCAAAGGCATTTAAAATGGGATGATTTTTCGCAGAGTTGTACTTTTGTTTTGAAGCACAAGAGTGGAATGTCTAACAAAGTTGCAAATGCCTTAATTAGAAGGAAAAGTTTATTGACAAAAATGCAAATTGAAGTCATTGGTTTCAATGAACTCAAGAATTTGTATCATGAGGATCCTAATTTTGGGGAGGCTTTGAGAGCTTGCATGGAGCTTGTTACTTTAGATATGGCAAGGTGGTTGGATTTTATAATCCAAGATGGTATGTTATTTAGAGGAAGCCAATTGTACATTAAAAAAGTTTCATAAGGAAAAACCTAATTAAGGAGAAGCATAGTGGAGGATTGGCTAGACACTTTGGTCGGAATAAGACCATATCTCTACTTAGTGAGCACTATTACTAGCCACGGTTGTAGCAAGATGTGAAGAAGTTTGTACAAAGTTGTAGATTATGTTAGATGGAAAAAGGAATAAGTTAGAATATAGGGCTATATTAGCCATTACCTATACCAGAGAGACCATGGGAATATACTAGTATAGATTTTGTTCTTGGTTTATTGAGGACCTAGGAGGAATTTTTGTGGTGGTGGATAGATTCTCAAAGATGGCACATTTTATTCCTTGTTGTAACATTATAAATTTTACTCCTTTAATTAGAGAATCCAATTTCACACTCTCCTAGCACTCATTTTAGTGTTTCTCATTCCTCTATGCATTATAAGACCTTTTCTAGCATTAATTCAATGATTAATTCAAGAACATGAGTCCTTTCTTATTTCAAATCTCATCACAGTCTTTTTTGAGCCCTAAATTTTAAGTGTGCCCTTTATCTTTCATCATTTAATTCATTATAAGTGCTATCCTATTTCAAATTTCAAAATATTTTTTCCCCCACTTAAATATTATTATTTTTCATATAAATTATAGATCAATATTAAGACCCTATTATGTTGCGACCCTAGAAATTTGGTCCTATTTTATCAAGACAATGTCAATAAGCCCCATTGTCCGACACTTTTTGGTTGAAATTTCAAGAGGATAATGTGTCATTCTTGCCCTTTCCAAATCTATCTCAGATGTGAAAAAATAATAATTTTAAGTCGGCCTTTTATGTGCAAATCACCTTCCTCATTTGTGGAATCAATCAATTATGCGAATTCGAGATATCCTTATATGAAGTGAAGGACCTACCTAATGTGAAGTTCCAAATCTACAAATTCAAGGAAATATCAGCTATATCAAATACATTCACCATGATGGAAGCTTTTAGAGTTGTTGGAGGATGATAGGGAGTCGCCAGCTGAAGATTGGTTTGTACCTCTCCCTAATGGGTTGGGTATGATTTCATATCATTTTCACGGTTTTGTAATTAAGCTTCAGATGTGAGTTTTATCATTCAAGTTATGTGATTCATGCATTCTTGAGTTAATTCATGTTTCATATTTGATCATTTCATTAGGGTTTACTGTAACACTTTTTAGTAGGACTCTAGTTTACTTTCATGCATCTTAGCTCATAGAATTATTAGACACACTTAAGATTCAAGAGCACACACATTATTTTTAGATTCAATATTGGCTATTTGTTGAGGTGGAAATCATCAAAACAAGGGTTAACTAAGGAAAACCCCTATATGGCCACAACCACACCTCTTTATTTTGTAAGTTTAGCTACAAGTTTCTGACTAAGACCGAAGATAGAAAATTGCTTACGACCCAAAGACAAAGATCCAGTGCAAATTTGGTCAAAAAACATCTAGACTAGGGTACCTAGTGCCTCTGTCCACTAGGACTAGGGTGTCTAGCACCCTTGTCCTCCAGGTCAACTTCAAATTTGACAAGACATAAATGAAAAGTGTTAGAGTTCCAAATCTACTTTCAGTGCTCAGTAATTCATTTGTCAAACCAAGGCATCTAGCAACATTTTCCTTCCAATTTCAACTCTACTTTCAGGCATAGGTGCATTTTTGAGTCTTTGTTTCATTTTTGTATTTGTTCTACAATTTTAGTTTCTGCATCAGATAATTTAATTAGTTTATATGTTCATTTATGCGTGCTTAGATCTAGCTAGTTTACATTTTGAATCAAGTAATCTTTAAGAGAAGCAAATGAATAGAACCCTTAGGGATTGTTTGACTCTCTTAGGATAGAGTTAGTCAAATGTATACCCCCTTTAGTGGTTTGTATTCCAATGTTTAGTTGAGAGAGGACTTGACCCTAGTTGAGTTGATATCTAGTCCATCTTTTTTTTGCCCCTAAACACTTGTAAGAAGACTAATGATGATGTTCATGTTTTGGAGTTGTTTTTCAGAGAGATGGTGAGACTACATGGTCTACTGAAGAGCACGGTTTCAAATTGAGATACCAAGTTTGTTAGTTATTTATGGAGGACATTGTGGAAGAAGTTGAAGACAAATTTGAAGTTCATTTTTGCACACCAATATCTATAGACTGACGGATAGACAGAAATGGTGAATATGAGTTTGGATAACCTACTAAGATGCTTAGTAGGAGATAAACCCAAGGGATGGGATCTGATTTTACCACTAGTGGAATTTACTTATAACAATTCTATAAATTGGAGCACTATAAGTAAATCACCATTCTAAATTGTATATGGAAGTAGTGTCATAAATTCTTCAGAGTTAAGGAAGATGGACAAAGGAGAAAAGGTAAGTGTCAAAACTGAAGACTTTGAAAAAAAACCTGAAGAATTTGCATGAAGAGGTTATTCCAATCATATTAATACAATGAAAATTTAATATAAGGATTAGGCAGATTAGAAGAGGAGATTTAACAAAATTTAGATTGGGGATGAAGTCATGGTCCACTTGAGAAAAGAGAGGTTTCCAATGGAGCATATAATAAGTTGAAGAGGAAGAAATTTGGGCCATGTAGAATCCTAAAAAAGCATGATTCGAGAAAATGTTTACGAGGTAGAGTTTCCCAGTGGACTTAACATTTAGCCTATGTTTAATATTTCATATTTGACAAAGTGTCATGAAGGGAGAATTGAGGATGAATTGATAGAAGCACAATGGAATATTCTAGCACCTACTTCAATAAAGGAGGAGATATAAGACATCTTGGATAGTCATGTGGCTAGAATCACATGAAATAGACAATATGAAGAGTGTTTGGTTAAATGGAAAAGGAAGACCTATTGAAGATTCATCATGGCTATCTAAGGAAGAGGTTGAGCATCTTGGTTTTCCTCATGTAACACTTAAGATATGACAAGGTCACTTCTCAAATTACCCCAGGTGTTTGATGCAAGAGCATCCAAGGTATAAGAGTCTTGTCACATCTCAAGTTACCCCAAGTGTTTGATGGAGGAGCGTCCAAGGTGTAAGAATCTTGTCACATCTCAAATTAACCCAAGTGTTTGATGCAAGAGCATCCAAGGTGTAAGAATGATCTTGCATCACCCAAAAATATTGTTTATTTTTTTAATGGGCTAAAATTGGTAGGGTTAAAACTATTTTTAGTAATTTAGCATTTTCGCACAAAATCTTACACATACCTCCAAAATGGTGAAATGAAGTCATTGGTGAAAGAATCATCCTAATATCTTGTGTCATTGAATAGATATTCAATTTTTCTACGAAATTTCTCCATTACAACTTCAAATGCAATTTTGAGTGCCTTAGAATCTTTGAATGGGCTAGAAAGTAGAACAAGTTGGCATTAGCCCAACTCGTTATTATAGGTCTCTTTACAAGATTTCCAACAATGTATGATGATTAAAAATCCTATGACCAATTTGAAAGTTATGACTCCTTGAATTTTAACTACCAGAAATCCAATAAAGTATTTTCTTAAGTGGGAAAAGTGATGGTTAGACTTTTGATGCCAAAAATGAAGAGTATCACTTTCTATAACATTATAGGGTGGTCATACATTCCAAATAAAGAAAGAAAATGGGGGGTGATAGAAGACGGCTCCAGAAGTGCAGATTATGGCTCTAACTTATAGATTAGTGTGATGAGAAATCCCATGTGGTTGTAGCATGTTATTTTCTAAAAGTTGTAGGTTCATTTCATTGGGATAATAGAAAGCAAGTGTTTATTTATTGCATGTTATGTTTGTTTCTCTATTTTTGTTATGTGTTTGGTTTGTAAGGGGAGTGCCCTTCATCACAATTGCAACCAAATACTCTGAAATGTCTTGTTGAAGGATTTTTACCAAACCATGCCTCCATGGGCTTCTTTTCAATAAGAGTTATGTTGTAGATCTATATACTAAATGTAGTCACACAAATATGTCCAGCTTAATTAAATAAATATTCGCTATTTATTTGATTAAAAATCCAATAGCCACTAGTTAATTAAATTAATATTTAATTAATTCATCCCCAAACATTCTTCTATTAATTAAATAAATTATTCAATTTATTTTAATTAATTCATTAAATCAAATTTAAATTAATTAAATAAATAAAATCTATTTATTTAATTAAATCCCCCTATTCCTCTTTTAAATAAATTAAATAAAACATTTATTTAAATCATTATCCCCACCCCACTTGCATTTTCCTACAAATGCAACTTGCACACATTTATTGAAATAAATGAATTTTTATTTTAAAATCCTATTTTCCCTCACCCACCAAATCCAATTTCAAAATCTAATCCCCTTCTAGATTCTTCTAACCCCTTCCTAATTAGCCTAATCCATCTCCTAATTATTGTCACATTCCTAAGCAAAATGAAGTCACTTCTCAAAGACTCCAAAGTCTTTGAAAAGCATTTAATGCTTTGTGTGTTCAACAAATTAACCCCCAAAGTCTTCCAAGACCACTAATGGCTCTTACATGACCATTTATGGCTCTTACATAACCATTTATGGTTATTTCAAACTTGTCTCCCCAAACATTTATTGTTTTGACCATATTCATCCATTCCACATTTGCACAAGAGTTTATCCATTGGATAAAAGCTTTATTCTTTGAATAAAGAGTTTATTCATTCAACCAACCTTGACTTTAACTCCCAAAGTCATGTCAAGCATTTAATGCTTATTCCCTCCCCTCTCAACCTATCTCACATTGACACTTGTCATCCTGGGATTGGGTTGAAAGCCCTCACATGGATTTGAAATCATTCAATCCTGACCCTTGTTGAGATTGCTCAATCTCAACCATCCATTGCTCCATTTTTCCTATAAATAGATTCCATTTCTTCATAATCCAGATCCCGAAAACTTGTATGCATTTAAGCTATAGGCATTTTAAGAGAGCATTTTAGCATAATTAACTCATATATTGTCATTTTGGATAAAATCAATCATTTTAGTATCAATAGCTTAATATTTGCTTCTTTATTTACATTTAGAGCAACATTTCAATCTCAATCCTCCATAAGCATCCATAGTGCAAAAAGCTGCTGAGAGCTACACTATTTTGGAACTTGGAGAGGAGACGAACAAGGGAGAAGGAGCTAAGAGCATGCTAAGAGGCATTTGGAGATGCCTCATTATCTTTGTTTCATTAGTTAGAGATATTAGCATGATTTTAGTGTCTCTCTTGATATGCCTGTTTAGATTAGTTTTTGATTAAATAACACTAACGGTTTCTTGTGTGTCTTGTGTTGTTTATCTTAGACTAACCTTGTCCATTTTGCAGGGCATCATTTGGTGAACCCGACGTGAATCCAAGCACCAACAATATCATTCTTTTTTAAAAACTAACATGTTTGAATGTTGAAAATGTCACACAGTTTGCGCTTTGGCACTATTGAACTCGTTCTAGCGCTATCGACACTTATGCTTTTAGCGCTATTGTTCTTACAATAGCGCTATTGTCTCAAGTTCAGCGCTTTTGGTACAGTTTGGTGCTTTTGACGTTGTTTTGGCGCTATTAACCATTTTTCAGCGCTTTTTGCCTCTCTGTCTTTTCCCTTCTTTCAGCGCTTTTGAGTTAAATAGCGCTTTTGTTCAAACACAGACTAGCGCTATTGTAACAAAATGTTGTAAAAATCACCTTGTAACCAAAAAAATTGAAAATTTTAGGCTTGTGGAAGCCCCCCTTGGACATAGATTTTACTAACAATTTGTTGTTTGTGCAGGTTTAAAACTCACCATAAAAAAATCACAAACTTGTCTTTTTGGTGCTTTTAAAACTTGAACAAAAACAAATCTTCCTTGTTTTCTAGTTAGACTCACTCATCTTTTGGTGCATTAAAAATTGAACAAAAGAAACATTTGCTTTCATTGCAAGTTAGGACTCATTTTCTTTTGGGGCTTAAAATCAACAATTTGATTTCCTTGCATCAAACTAAAGAATTTACAAGCCACACTTCAAATTTTGGTGCAATTAAAAACTTACAATCCACCTGTTCCAATTCTTGCAAGCGATTTACTTCAAGCAAAACGTGTTTTTTTTTGTTAAGTTGACCAGGACTTCCCATTTCTAGATTACAACATATTGTCTTTGAAGTTAAAAAGAACATCATGATTGTTGGAGCAACATCTCCAAATAGTTAGAATATTTTGCAATGGCAAGTTAAAAAGAACAAGTGTTTTCATGCTTGGCACACTTGTGCAAAAAGTCGGTCGAGTGGTCCTACCTCTAACACACACTATCCTCTCCCTTGGCTTTCATGGTCCTAGGTGCAAGAGAAAAGTGTTAGTAACACTCAAATTTTATCTTTTTAAGAGAGGCCTGCCAAGGGATCGATACTCTTGGGAATGACCTTGCGGGGTAAATCCTTCGAGCCGCTATAGAAATCAGGTGAGAGCGAAAGTTGTAGCCTTGGGTATAGCTGTTCCTACATTGTAACTGGCCGAAAGGACAAATGGACCCCACCACCAGTTACAAGGCTCTTAAGTGAGTCACTGCAGAATGAACTTATGTCCAAAAACATCGAACATGACTAAACACCTTTTAGTAGTAGCCCACCCATTCTATTGATTGAGGATATTTGTGATATAATTTAGTGCAAGAGCATAGATGGTTTTGCTCCCAAGATACTCACCATACATATTTCCTTGAGTAGAAACATAGCTTTTTGAAAAGTCACTTGTGGCTTGATAAAAGTGGTGACTCCCCCATCATAGGGATCATTTATTTGTTATGCTCGTGCAAGACTTAGTATGTCACATCCTTACCTGCCACAGCGGGATTCATAAGGTATGTAGTACCAAAGTCGAAGAAATATCAAGATGTGGGCTAAATTTATTGCAACTGGCCATTTGACCTTAGGGATAAAAAGTGTTTGAAGTGTGTTCGTTTTAAAGACCAAGTGCAAATTGAGCTGACTTCAGGCTTTGGAAATACACCTTAAAATACATCTAAAGGAAGGGTCATATACAAGTCTAAGGATTGGGTTGATCTAGACCCATACTCATTTGTGCCTTTGAGGCTACATTCTTGTGTTTGTGTGTTTGCTTTGTTTTCTTGTCAAAGAAAAATTAGTAAAATCACTTCCCAAAAGAAAATGAAAAGTATTCATCCAACCAAACATTTTTCAAAACAAACAAACACATCAAAAACAAAGTGCAAACAACAAAGAGTCAAAATTTTATGACCATTCTTCACATCTTGCGAAAGAAGAAGCGTCATCAGAATATCAACTTGAAAAGAAGACCATTAAGCTCAAAGGCTTTGATCAAAAGGAAGAAATTCTTCTATATCAATCGACAAATCTTTGTCTCCCATAGAGTTTTTCTGCGTCACATGCGCCTCTACCTTCAAGGCAAAACAAACGAATTTGATTCAGAATCACTGAACCGCAGAGCTTTTATGCAATATAGAGCTCTAAGTTATCACAAAAACCAAGGAGGTAAGATTAATCCCAACTTTTTCCCAAACATAACACAGCTCAAGAAATACCACCAACACCTGAAAGGGAAGAGGTAGAGTTTGTCCCATTTGTGACACAAAGTTTTTATTGAAGTTGAAAACATTTTGTCCATCATCTTATTCATACATCATCACTTTATCATCAATTCATTCCAAACTCTCAAAACATTAAGAGGTTCTTGTCCCAAAGTTCTCTTTTAGATATTGCTTGAATCAAACACTTCACATCACTTTTTAGATTGTGTCTACATCTAGGATAAGCTCATCCTAAGAGACACATCTACACAGGTTAAAACTAGTTCATGAGTGAATCCTCTCATTACTAGGTAGTTAAATCTGTAACACATCTCAGATTCCTCTACACCTTATCATATCAAAATCTTATCAAAACAAACAAGCAATTCAAAGAAGGAATTTCGGTTACATCTACCTTAAAAGTGCTAGAGATCCACATGCAACACAATTCACCAATCATCAATCTCTCATTTCATCAAAAACTCATCATCATTTTCACACAACTTCAACAAAAGCTTATAAACAAAATGGCCCAAACCCGATCACAGTCAAGACAACGAGAAATAGAAATTGAAGAAGAGGAGGAAAATCTCAATGAATTCCAAGAAGCACTTGGAGGAAATGCAAATGACGAAAACCCAAGTACTCCCACTCCTGCAACAATAGAAAGGGCTCAGCATAACCCTCTCTTTAACAAACTGTTTGACGAAATACTCAGGAGCAATGCGGATGCTCACTTCTTAAAACTCGCTCAAAAAGGAGCAAAACTCCCCTCTGACTTTGATCTTGCCCAATTAAGACAAGCATCAAAAAGACAAAGTCGCCATGAAGAGGAAAGAGGTAGAGATCCCATCAGATATAACATTCCTCGAGGTAACCCACCACCTCCTCCTCCAAATGAAATGGAGATGTTGCAGCAACAAGTCGAGAATCTCGCCCAACAACTTCATAGCGGTGTCAAGACTAACCAATTCTCACTCAATGACATCTATCCCTATCCTTTTGATAGGAATCTTTATATGCCCCCCTTTCCACGAGGATTTGAAACACCCAAATTCGAAAAATATAGAGGAAAGGGAGATCCCCGTGATCGTGTCAGAGAATTTCATTCTGCTTGTCTCGAAGTGGCATATGAAGACACATACCTAATGCGCCTTTTTCCCCAAAGCTTGGGAGGAACAACCACATCATGGTTTTCCCGACTACCAGGTGGCATTAGAACATTTGAGGAACTCATCCAGAAGTTTCTAGCTCATTACTCTCATAACATTGAACGCGACATCACCATGGCTGATCTATGCAACACCAAACAAAAACCAAGTGAACTTTTCTCAGTATTCCTGCAACGATGGCGCCAAATGTCTAGCAGACGTTCTCTTCAGTTACCTGAATGAGAACTAGTGGAAATTGTTTATGGTGAAAATGGATAACAATAAACAACAATATTGAAAGGCTAAATGAATTCAACCACCAAACCCTAGCCTAACAATGAACAAAGATCCACCATAACATATGAAGATAACCTAAGACAATGCAAAATAACTCAAAATCACAAAGATTATACCATCACATGTCCAATAGGGTTTTGATCTCCATTCTTCCTATCTCCATTGATCTTGCTTGATATATTTGCTCTCAGATTTTTATATGCACAAGAGCTCAACAAAGAACGGAATGTGGTTGCAAGTAGGATCGTAGTGTAGCCAAGTACTCTAAAATCAGTCATTAGTCATTAGGGTTTGACAATGAAGAAAGCATCTCCTTAAATAGAAGACACAATATGAAATGGAGGGATAAGATTGAGAGGTGTAAAAAGAGAGGCCGGCTAGGATTAGAGGGTAGGTATAAGAAATACCAAAATAATGAAAGAGGTAGGTAGTGTAGGAATTAAGAGATGAATGACATGTGTCATGTGTAGAAAAAGATAATGAATTAATTAAATAAATAAAGATTTATTTAATTAATAGAAGAAGTAGGACAATTAAATAAATAAAAATATTTATTTAATTTAGGAAAGGGATAATTTAAATAAATAAATGTATTTATTTAAATGAGAAATAAGGCTAGAAGAGGATAAATGAATTAATTAAATAAATAAAAATTTATTTAATTAATAGAAGAATTAGGCTTAGATAATTAAATAAATAAAATATTTATTTAATTAGACTGGACAATTTTAGGTGTCTACATTTTGCCCCTCTTTGAGACAATGCGGCTTGTTGCGTTGTTTCAAAGAAGATAAGATGAACTGATACAGAGTTGCCCCAGAATGGGAATGATATGCCCCCTCGAGAGATTGGGGATGAAAATGTCTGAAAAGATTGCAGACAATCTCTCGATAAGAAAGAATGGCTAGAATTTACTGACCGAATAAAGTGACAGAGTCACGGGATGAGAAAGACTGACTCGGGAAATGAAGACGAGGGCTAGGCTAGGCTATAAGATAGACCACGGGCAAAAGACATCCTCATTGTCATCCACACCCTTAGAAGATCACAGTGCAGAGCGAGAAAAGAGCAACAGCAGTCAGCAGCGATGGCTTTGGTTCATAGATTCGACCGTGTTCGCCGATTCCAGCGACCAGCCGATGCAGGAGAGCCGGTAAGTAACCGAAAACCTCCTCGTACTTTCATGCATTTCAAGTTTTGGCATTAATGCATGCTAAGTAGCAATAAATGCGCTAGGAATAGGGTAGTTGAAATATGCAAAAACGCACAACCGCGTCTATGTCAGTGCCAGGCGCGTCTGTGTCGGGTCCAGGCGCGTCTATGCCTGGAACCGTGTTTGTGCTGAATACGGACGCGTTTGTGAAATGTAGAAGCGTCTGTGCCTTGTAGGGGCGTTTATGTCATGCAGGGACGTCTGTGTTCCCTGGTCGCGTTTGTGCATGGTATAGGCACGTTTGTGTTCAGAAAACGCGTTTGTGTTGCAGAAGCGCATTTGTGCAGTCTATAAGCGCGTTTAGGAGTTTAAAGCGCGTTTGTGTGTCAAAATGCATAGGTTGTGTCTTTTAGGTCAAATTGGCAGTTCTGTGATGAACATACGCTGTCGATTGGATAAGCTGCTGAGAGGATACACTCAAGCAGGTCCTCTAGGAAGACTAGGATAGATCAAGGCACTTTGTGATGAACAGGGAGCACCAAGATAGGCAGCACTTTGTGATGAACAGGGAGTGCGAATGTGAGTAACACTTTGTGATGAACAGGGAGTGCGAATGTGAGTAACACTTTGTGATGAACAGGGAATGTCACACACGTAGTACTTTGTGATGAACAGGGAGCACTACTAGAATAGATAGCAACACTTTGTGATGAACAGTGAGTGTCACTAGGATAGGTAAGCGTATGCATTTAGGTAGCAAGTAGCATTTTGTGATGAACAGTGAATGCCATGATAACTGACATGATTGATTGGTTGACTGCAGGAGTATCTGCCTATGTTGGAGTCACGGGAGAGATTCCCATCGACTCAGAGGTTGCGACCAGAGTTGTCGATTCAGGATATGATTTCCATTGAGGAGATGGGTCTCACACATGTACTATATGTGCCTGAGTTTCGGGCAAACATGGGTTTGCTGACTGCGTTGGCTGAGAGATGGCACTCTGAGACGTGCACGTTTCATCTGCCGATGGGTGAGATGACAGTGACGCTTGAGGACGTCTACAGGATTCTGCATATTCCGATCGATGGAGAGTTGATTCCATACGATCGAGATGGTGACAGGGAGGCACTGAGACGGGTATTCCAGGATCCCGGGTTGGAGATGCGAGCAGGTCACGTAGCCTGGGATACCATGACTGCCACAGGTTTAGCTTTACCAGCTGTAATCGGAGGAGTCATCAGTGGTTATTTGTGTCCGGACAGAGCCACACGGGGATTGGCAGTTGGCTGGGGAGGGGCATTGGAGACGCTGATGATAGAGCACACCAGATATGCATGGGGGCCATGTGTCTTGGCACATTTATACTATGAGCTGCATCAGTTTGTGTATCACGGATCAGTGGGCTTGGGCTGCGGAGTGACTCTCCTTCAGGTGTGGGCATATGAGCACCTTCCCATCACACGGCCTATTCACTTCAGAGGCAGAGGGCATGGACGGAGCTTTGTGCATTTGTACGATATGATTACATCACAGCCTCAGATTGGTCGACGAAGGCTTCAACATGTAGAGGTGCATTATGTGGCTGACTTATGGAGGCGTCATCGGCTTCTGTAAATGTGAGGGAGTGTGGAACGGATAGGTATCCCACCATGGCTTGAAAATGGTCCACGTTCAGATCAGTAGGGACAGCAGTATCTCTCAAGATTTTGTCAAGGATAGCTTTATGTGCAGGAGATATACGTAAAAGCTCAAGAATAGAGATGAGTGCAGGTGTCTTCCCTAGTTGTTCTACAAGGTCGTACTCAGGCTTGGTTGATGAAAGATTGGTATTCTTAGTGGAGGCACCTGGCAACGTGATCTTACCTCGACGGGTTGTAACATGACATTCAGAGGTGGATTCGGACGAAGATCCCACACCTTTTAGGACAATTTTGGGTCTTTCAGAAGGATTCTCAGGATTTTTGTTTTTGATAGTAATGGTAGAGATATTATTGTCCATTGAGATGTGATTGATAGTAGAATCATAATTGTAAGGTGCTCTAGTATAATTGGCTTGATCATCTGTGACTTTGCCTTTTCCTTTGTCATGTTTTGGGAATGGTTCCTTAAACATCTCATGCTCTTGATTAGATGAATGTCCCTCAATCTCAATATCTCCTCTGTCAATGAGATCTTGCACAATGTTTTTCAATCGATGGCAATTACCTGTCTTGTGACCCTTGCTCTTATGAAACTCACAATACTCATCATCATTCCACCAATTTGGTTTTACCTTTGGTTCATATGGAGGAAAATCTGGAACTGTAATTACTTTGTTTGCTACAAGCTTTTTGAATACTAATTCAAGTGGTTCCCCCAATGGAGTGTACTTTCTTCGTGGTCTAGAAGTTGTTTGAGTGTTCACCTGATTGTTGGTAGAACTTGATCCAGAAAAGACGAACTTGGGTCTCACTATATTGGCATCAACAACGCCATCATTAACTGTGTTCTTGTTCTTGTTCCAAAATTTTGGTTTGTCCTTTCCCTTAAAGTCCTCTTTGTTTTCTTTGAATAGTTTAATAACTCCTTGTTCAATTAAGACCTTTTCTGTTGCTAGGCCCTTTTCAATAACGTCCTTGAATGTAGACAAACAAGCTTTTCTGAGATCATAGCCAATAGCCTTATTAACGTTTTGTGTGAACATCTCCACCATTTGTTTTTGTGGGATTTCACAAGAGCATCTGCTAGCTAAGTTTCTCCATCTTTGTAAAAATGTTGCAAAAGATTCTCCTTCCTTTTGTTTCGTATTGCAGAAGGTAGTAACTGAGACATCTGTTTCTATATTGTAAGAGAAATGTTGAATGAATGCCTCTGCTAAGTCACCCCATGACTTAATACCGGGAGGTAATTGAGAAAACCATTCCATAGCCTGATCGCCTAAGCTTTGTGGAAACAACCTCATCAAGTATGTTTCTTCTGCCGCTACCTCAATGCAGGCTGTGAAGAATTGTCTTATGTGTGCCTTGGGGTCTCCTCTCCCTCTATATTTGTCAAATTTTGGCGTCACAAAGTGTGCAGGAAATGGGGGCATTGGGATGCTCTTATCAAAGGGATAAGGACATATATCTCTCATAGTGTATGTTGGTTTTGATGTACTCATGTCCTCCATTTTCTTTTGTAGATCTCTAATTTGTTGCTCCAAATTACTTTTAGGTGGAGATCGACTTCTTGTAGCATACCCCATGTTTGAGACACCCATTTGAGGAGGAGCTTGTTGCATATATGGATGATACTGATCATAGACATGTCCATATGGAGGTCTATATTGTTGCGACATGTATGGAGCACTTGGCATAACTTCTTGTTGAGGGACCCCATATCTATTTTGTGTGTATAAACCATATTCAATAGGCCTTTCATTTTCCATTGTGTTGCCCCCAATTTTGACATGAGGTCTCCTTGTGTCAAAATTTTGAGGATGTCCTTGAGTATCCACTTGTTTTGATTGATTCATACCTTGAGCATATGATTGAGCATAAGGCCTCCATGATGGTCCTTGAGTGTAAGTATCATATGTTTGAGCTTGTGTATGTGGGATTGTTGGCTTTTGAAGCAAAGCTGATGGTGACTCAGGCATCATATTATTCGGTCCTCTATCTCCTCCACTATTTGGTCTCCTTTGATCCATGTTGGGTTGAGTTTGTTGTGAGGGTCGACTTTCCATAAGTTGAGATAAGTCAAAATCATGTGGTATTTTAGCTCCACTTTGTGCCATCATGTTTAAAAAGTATTGACGATCTCTCCTCATAATTTCTTCAACCAATCTATTGAATTGAGGATCCATTATGGATTCTTGTATGTCTGCTGATAGTATTGAAGAGTTGTCCACTGTGTCATTGTGTGTAGCATTGTTGTTTATAGTGTTTGTGCTTTCCACATTTGGATTGTGTCTATAAACATTCATGTCTGGTAATGTAGTGTGCTCAGGATTGTAGAATAGATCATTGTCATACTCATAAGAACTTCATGTTTGCGGACTCTTGAGCTTCTTTAGCTATTCTCCTAGATTTTTGAAGGCGGGTTTCAACCATGAACTAGGTGTTAGACCAAGATGTGAGAAACTAGATGAAAAATGACAAGAGTATGGGAGACCAAGAGTTGTATGGAGTGTAAATGAATCTTGGGGTGTACTTGCAATGTCCAAAGTGTAAGACCAAGTATGTAAATAGTAGAGTAGGTGTGACTTCCAAAGAGAGGATAGTTTCTCTTGATGAGGTAAGCTGACCTTGACTCTAAGTAAGACCAAATGAGACCCAAAGGTAAGAAACCTTGATGAGGGACCACTTAGCAAAGTGTAGTTGTATGTAGTGTGTTGAAAAAGTGTGATGAGGACAAGCAAGTGACCTTTTGACTCAAGTTTAGACAATTGTGAATGTAAAATGAGATGTGAAGCAATGATGGACTATGTGAGACCCAAAGACAGGTTGAATGCTAGATGAAACCTGAAGAAACAACCTAAGAAGCTCAAGTATGCCGAAACTGATTTTCTTTGTTTGCTTGACTGTTAAAGTTTTCAAATCCTGACACAGACGCCTCTGTATACTTCACAGACGCGATTATCTGACACAGACGCCTCTATGTTTGACAGACGCTGATAAAAACACAGACGCTATTCTGTACTTCACAGACACGCTTATCTGACGCAGACGCGGTTTGAACAGACACAGACGCGTTTCTGTAACCTTAGTGCAATTTTTCCTATCTGTGAAGTTGTTTTGTTGTGACCAAATCTGATTTTTCGACTGTTTTTCGTGACAAGAGGACACAATGTTGATGACTCAATGTTTGCAAACTGTTTAGACTCCAAAAGTGTGTTGTTTGATGTAAAAGTTTTTGCATACACTTGAAGACACAAAAGACACAATGTTTTGTTGTTTTGTCTTGAATGTTTGAGTGTTTAGCATAAGACAAGCACAAATCTTAGGGCTGGCCAAGACAATAGTTGTTGATCCCACATAGGGTTTTACCCCCGAGGCTACGCTATTCAGAGCGGATACTTAGATGCTTGACCTCACTGGCTCCACCCTCGGCACTCACTTCTCGGGTCAGCCAAGCATCAGTCCCCATGAAAACTCCCCATGGCGAACTTTGTATCTCTACTAAGAACCGTATGTGTGTGGGCCGCTACCAGAGGTCCGACCTCCTGCCTCAACAACTAGAAGGATTTGGGCATCTAAAACAAAGAGGTGCTAGTAAGGGCATCCGCTCGTGTGGCCATACATGCGGCACTTTCAGCTCTGTAAATACAGAAGGCTCCCAGCCGGTAGGGGTTACGCCCTACAAATGATCAAATAAATTTGATCAAACGGGTTTATGGGGAGACATAGTGTCGGTATGAACTAATCAGCACACGTTATCCATAGTTTTCACCATGAATACATTTGATTATAGTGGTTCGGATGAGGTGGATTTTCCTCGCTACCACTTGGGTCGTTCTCTTCTCACTAGTAGTCCTAATGACCACACGGGAAGACAGGCCCTCTAAAGAGTAAACAAAAAGAGCCTATTGCTCAAGACACAAAAGACAATGATTCAATTTTAGTGCACCAATGGAAGTGTTTGCTAATCTATGAAAACAAGGCACACAACAAAATTATGAAACCCTAGCCAAGGCCCTGCAACAAAATTGTTAGTAGTTTGGGTTGTTTCAAATGATAACCCCTTCCTGCAAGCACACAAGTTAGGTAAATTTTAGAAAACCCAAAAGACTTTGTGAAAAGGGGCCTTCAACAAAAATGTTTTTGCCTCCAAAGCAAGCTACACAAACCAGGTTAGCTAGATCTGCAAGGGTTAGCCGAAAATAAACCAGATCTGAAACCCTAAGTACAAAATCCGAAAACCCGAATCAAAGAAAAATTGACAAACTTCCAAAACAGAAAACACAGACGCAGCTATACCAGACACAGACGCGTTTGTATGACACAGACGCGGTTCTGTGATGCACAGACGCGCTCAAAGATCACAGACGTTGTTAAATGACGCAGACGCGATTTGATGCAGCGCAGACGCGGTTCGGAACCACAGACGCACCTTTCGGAAACCTGCAAAATAAAAACTGACAAAAACACAGACGCGATTCCCGCTATCACAAACGCTTCTGAAACACAAAAACGCGATCCGAACACTTGCAGACGCGGAAAAACCTAAAATATCGTCGAAATTGTCCGATCTGCAAATTCAAAAATGCGAAATCTGCAACAAAAATGTTAAATGCAAAGGGACAAGAGTCCCACCGGGCGTGCCAAAATGTTTATGGTGAAAATGGATAACAATAAACAACAATATTGAAAGGCTAAATGAATTCAACCACCAAACCCTAGCCTAACAATGAACAAAGATCCACCATAACATATGAAGATAACCTAAGACAATGCAAAATAACTCAAAATCACAAAGATTATACCATCACATGTCCAATAGGGTTTTGATCTCCATTCTTCCTATCTCCATTGATCTTGCTTGATATATTTGCTCTCAGATTTTTATATGCACAAGAGCTCAACAAAGAACGGAATGTGGTTGCAAGTAGGATCGTAGTGTAGCCAAGTACTCTAAAATCAGTCATTAGTCATTAGGGTTTGACAATGAAGAAAGCATCTCCTTAAATAGAAGACACAATATGAAATGGAGGGATAAGATTGAGAGGTGTAAAAAGAGAGGTCGGCTAGGATTAGAGGGTAGGTATAAGAAATACCAAAATAATGAAAGAGGTAGGTAGTGTAGGAATTAAGAGATGAATGACATGTGTCATGTGTAGAAAAAGATAATGAATTAATTAAATAAATAAAGATTTATTTAATTAATAGAAGAAGTAGGACAATTAAATAAATAAAAATATTTATTTAATTTAGGAAAGGGATAATTTAAATAAATAAATGTATTTATTTAAATGAGAAATAAGGCTAGAAGAGGATAAATGAATTAATTAAATAAATAAATAATTATTTAATTAATAGAAGAATTAGGCTTAGATAATTAAATAAATAAAATATTTATTTAATTAGACTGGACAATTTTAGGTGTCTACAGAAATATTCATTTCCAACTTAAACGAAGAAATGGAATTTCACCTGGATGTCAAAGACACAGACTCTTTTAATGATATGATCACCAAGGGTTTGAAATGTGAACGGGTCCTCATCAAGAAAGGACTCATCAAAATCTTTAATGAACCAAAAGATGGTCCTCGCCCACGCTTCAACAGTGATAAACCAAGCTTCTGGAATAAAAACAAGAATATCGTCAACGATGGGATTGTGGATGCCCGAACTATCCAAAATGCACAGCCTGTGGTTCGGTTTGCAGGACAAAATCCTCCACCTCAGAATAACACAAATGTTCCTTCCAATCAAGGTCGCATCACATCTCATGATGAACCTAGACCTCGTCAGCAAAAACAGAAACGAACATACACTCCCTTAGGGGAACCCATTGAAACAATATTGCGACAACTCATTTCTCAAAATTTGGTCACTCTACCTAAACTATCAAACTATGAACCTCAGGTCAAACCGGCATGGTGGAGAGATACTGAACACTATGAATTCCAGAAAGGAAGAGGACATAAGACAAGTAATTGTCACCTATTAAAAGATCTTATTCAGGATCTTATTGACCGAGGAGAAATTGAAATAGAAGGACATGACCCAAAAACAACCAACAATGATCATCTGATGTTCAAAAATCCACTTCCATCACAAGATCAAAGGGGTCCTTCCACTTCCAGGTGAGGCACTGATACCACAGATTATACGCAGGCTGCGTATAATTACATTGTAAATCATCTGTATGATGCCAGTGAACAAGTTGCAACCATAACCTTCAAAAATCCCAACTCAAATTGCAATGTTGTTACACGTCGCGGTAAGGTTACCATAAAGGCAGCTCCACAAGGCACCACCTCCATCCCAAAGCAGTACAATCTTGTGGAACAATTACATAAAACGCCGGCGCTTATATCCATTTTAGAGCTATTGCGCCTATCGCCCTCTCATAAAACTATCTTGGATCAAGCATTCTAAGAGGCGTCAGTCCCTGCAAATCTGAATACAAACCAATTTCAAGCCATGGTTGGAAGTCTAAAGTCATCACCTTGTCTCACTTTTTTCGAAAGTGACAACTCTTCCTTCCAACAACCTCATAACGCTTCACTACATATTGAAGGCTTTATTAACCAGCATAGGATCAAGCGAGTCTTAATAGATAATGGAGCAGGCCTGAATATTTGTACACTACAGTTGGTCACAACATTGGGATATGCGGTAGAATCAGTGGATCCTCATAAGAAGATCACAATCAAAGCCTATGACGATGCAGAGCGGTCATCCAAAGGAGCTGTGGTACTACCAATCCGAGTGGGCCCTGTGGTAAAGCACATCATCTGTCAGGTTCTGGACCTTCCTCTGCCATACAATCTATTGTTAGGAAGACCCTAGATACATGCTATGCAAGCCGTTCCATCTACCTATCATCAATGTATTAAGTTCCCACATAACGGTGTAGAGATCACAATCTTGGGCGATGCCAATCCCTTTGCGTATTGCCATAATATCAGCCATCAACCAGAGATTACCGTTCCTAATAATAGAGAAGTCATTTCCTCCACATCATATATAAATCCCACCTCTCTGGCTAGTTCAAACACCACTATACCAAAGCAAGAAAAGCTTAAGATGAAAATAGCAGAGGAAGGTCCTGGGGAATACAACTTGAGTCAACTCTTTTGTGTGGGACAAATGCCCATTTCTCCTAGAACACATGGTAAACCACAGCAGGTACTTCAGCAACCACTAGTCACACCAGCATGTGCTTTGACGCCTTTCATCCTTGGGAAGAGTCAAGAAGAAGAAACCCAAGATAAGGACTTAGCAGACTGGATCTATAAAGATCCCATCACCACTGATATACCGCAAGTTCAACTTCCTACAAATCAGTATGGCAAAGGCCTCCTCATTATGCAAAGAATGGGGTATGATGGTCAGAGTGCTTTAGGATATTGCAAACAAGGACGACATGAACCTCTGCTGCCGGAATTAAAGCCCAAAGGTAATATAGGCCTAGGCTTTGAAAAAGAGATTTTTCCTAAATTAAAATTCAAAGGAAAACCCAGCAAACCATTATGTCAGCCTACTGCAAAAAGGACACCTTTCATTATCAAAGCGGCATCAAGCACCATCACAATTGCCCCACCGAGGCTCATAATCCCAACACAACCATCACCAATGCCACTCATCCCACCAAATGAACTCATAATCCCATCAGTAGCACCATTAGCAGCAACAACTGTATCAGAACCCACAGCAGCATCCATGGCACCAACAGTACCAACAGAAGCCACAGAGTCAATATTACCGATACTCCCCGTACCAGATCCTTTAATCCCCATCAACCTTCCTACAGCACCAATCACTACAAAGGTACATCAACCAATCACACCTACAGTATTTAACTCAAAAGACATCCCAGTATGGTATAGTAATCGGATGCTGGAAAGTGACTCAGAGACCGACTCACATGAGTGGGAATTTGATTCTGTACAGCTTAACACTTCAGATAAGGAAGACACATCACCACCTCCACCACGCAAAGACATCCCTGTTTATGGAGAAGCACAGATAAAGACCACTTGGGTTCCTGAACTGGAAACATCTTCCACAGACCCTACGTCTCATCCTACACCTGATTCTGACAGGGAGAGTACCATTAACGACCTTCACCATAACGTCTTAACCTAATCGATGAAGTAATACCCATTATCCACCCTGAACTCATCAAATGGAACCAACCAAATCCCCCATGTCTTGACTTCTTCCAAAATGATGAGGCCATCATTGACTTTTTGGAATTAAGGGATAACCTACCAAGCGGGGATCACAAAGCTGGATTCGCCATAGAACTTAATAGTGCAGCATACTTCGGGGCGGATGCCAAACCTTTCAACTGCAAAAATATAACAATAAAACATGGATCTTACAGTGAAAACCACACTGTGGCACTGTTTGATCCAATAAAAGTAAAAAGAAAGAGCGTATCCAATGGTGAAAACCTCTCTAAGGCGCCTGAGGATGAAGAGTTTGACATCCTCCCTGCTAGTACACAACAGGAACGATCAACGATTCTCATCGAGGAAACCAAAAAATACAATGTGGGGACTCCTGAAAATCCTCATCTCATACATCTAGCATCTCTTCTCACTCCAGAGGAACAGCCTAAGTTTATAGAGTTCTTCCAGAAGCGTCAGATCAACTTTGCATGGTCATATGCAGACATGCCTGGGATTGATCCTGATTAGTCATGCATCACCTTACCGTAGCAGAAGGAGCCAAACCTGTCAAGAAAAAGCTTCGTAAGATGCATCCTCAAATTGCAGTACTAGTCAAAACAGAACTCAAGAAACTCCTAGATATTGGTTTCATTAGACCAATTGACTATGCAGATTGGATCTCCAATATTGTGCCTGTTGGCAAACCAAAAGGGGGCATCTGCATTTGTACTGACTTCAGAGATCTGAATAAGGCCTGTCCTAAGGATGACTTCCCCCTTCCAAATATCGACATCATAGTGGATCTGACAGTAGGACATGCCATGCTTTCACTCATGGATGGCTTTTCAGGATACAATCAGATAAAGATCGCACCAGAAGATCAACATAAGACAGCCTTCACATGTCCATGAGGCACATATTGCTGGAATGTGATGCCTTTCGGTCTCAAGAATGCAGGAGCAACCTATCAAAGAGCAATGACCACCATCTTCCATGACATGATGCATACTATGATGGAAGATTATGTGGATGACTTACTATCAAAGTCACTCACTAGAGAAGGGCATCTCCACATCTTAGATAAAATCTTTGATAGACTGGAACAATACCATGTTCGACTCAACCCCAAGAAATGTGTCTTTGGAGTAACCTCCGGGAAGCTTCTAGGATATATTGTCTCAAATAAAGGTATTGAGGTCAGCCCAGCAAAGGTTAAGGCAATCATGGATATGCCACCACCAAAGAATATCAGTCAACTAAGGACATTACAAGGGTGAATTCAATCCATCCGAAGATTCATTGCACAACTGGCTGATAAGTGTCACCCATTTACACACCTGCTACACAAGAACATCCGCTTTCAGTGGGATGCTCGATGCCAACAAGCATTTCAAATGCTTAAAGACTATCTCATGAATCCACCATTGTTGATGCCACCAGATCCAAGTAGACCGTTGTTACTCTATATTTCAGCAACAAGTACAACATTGGGTGTACTACTGGCACAACATAATGTAGAAGGAAAAGAGTGTGTTGTTTACTACATCTCTCGCACACTGGTGGGCTATGAACTCAATTACACACCTATTGAGCGAGCTTGCTTAGCAGTAATCTTAGCAGCCACTAAACTGAGGCACTATCTGTTAACACACAAGGTACAACTCATTGCAAAGATTGATCCACTCAAGTATTTACTCAGCAAAGCAGCACTGACAGGCCGCTTGGCCAAATGGGTGATGATTCTAAGTGAATTTGACATTGAGTATGTAGACCGTAAAGCTATCAAAGGGCAGGTTATTGCAGATCAGTTGGCCGATGCACCACTCATAGACGAGCATCCTCTCATTTCCAATTTTCCAGACAAAGAGATATTCATGATCACAACAACACAACCATGGAAACTTTACTTTGATGGTTCATACACTAGACATGGCTCGGGGGCAGGCATTCTGTTTATCACACCCCAAGGTGACAGCATCCCAAAGTCTTACAGGCTCACATTTCCATGCACAAACAACATAGCAGAGTATGAGGCCTTGATCACAGGACTCAGACTAGCCGTACAATGAAAATTACAAGAACTGCAAGTATATGGCGACTCACAACTAGTCATTCGACAAGCAACTGATGAATATCAGACCAAGGATGATAAACTCATGCCATATAAGCAAATGGTGGACACTCTAAAGACATCATTTACTACTCTCACTTTTGAGCAAATACCAAGAGATCAGAATCGAGCTGCTGACGCCATGGCTACCATCGCATCTCTCTTAGATCTTCCACAAAATTCAACACGCTACGAGTTCTTGGTAGAACAGCTTTGGATTCCCGCTTATGATATCCCCGAATCCGAAATGATATGTCACCTTGTCAGTTCTGAATTCCCATGGTACAGTGAATTCTACACCTATCTCCGCGATCACACCCTTCCTCCCAACCAGTCGAATAACCAACGTAAAACCTTCATTCGCCAAACTGCTCGATATACCATTATTGCCGAAACCCTATACCGACGCGGTCTTGATGGTACTCTCCTTCGATGTCTGGAACAAGGTGAGATAACACAGGCTTTGGAAGAAGTCCATGAAGGAATTTGCAGGACTCACTCAAGTGGTCTGTCACTAGCCAAGAAACTCCTGCGCAATGGATACTATTGGCCATCTATGGAAAAGGATTCCTACTACTTTGTCAGAAAATGCAAGAAATGTCAAGTTCATGGCGACCTGATACGTGCATCAGCCCAGGAACTGCAACCAATCACAACACCATGGCCTTTTTGTCAATGGGGCCTTGACCTTGTGGGTAAGATCCATCCATCTTCATCTAATGGCCATAAATTCATTATTACCGCCACCGAATACTTCACAAAGTGGGTCGAAGTTGTTCCACTTACCCAAGTCACCGGCAAGCAGATCGCCTCATTCATCCTCAACTACATCATCTACCGGTATGGTGTACCCATGTCCATCATCACAGATAACGGTCTTCCTTTCAAAAATCAGGATGTTCGTGAACTTTGTGAGAAATTTCATATCCAACACCGCTTTTCCACTCCCTATTACCCACAAGGCAATGGTCAAGTCGAAGCATCCAATAAAAACATATTGAGGATCCTCAAGAAGACAGTCAATGATCTCGGTCGTGATTGGCATGTTTAACTAAATCCAGTGCTATGGGCATATCGAACTAGCATTCGAACCCCTACAGGTGCAACTCCTTATTCGTTGGCCTATGGTGCAGAAGCTATCTTGCCTATTGAGGTCGAGATACCATCATTACGGGTTTCCTTACACAATCTCATCGATGATGAAGCATATAGAGTATCCCGTCTTCAGGACTTAGAGTTACTCGATGAGAAGTGACAAGCTGCATACAATCATCTCAAAGCCTATCAGCAACGCATGAGCAGAAGCTACAATCACCGAGTTAGACCTCGTACATTTGAGGTAGGTGATCTTGTTCTCTGAGAGAATCCTCGCAACCAACCAAACAGAGAACATCAGGGCAAGTTTGAATCAAACTGGCTGGGCCCATATGTTGTCACTGCTGTATTCGGGTCCGGGGCATATCAGTTGGCTACATTAGAAGGAGAACTGCTCGCAAATCCAATCAACAGCATGCACCTCAAACAGTTTTATACCTAAGCTGAACAGAGCATCAGGCTCCCCTAAATACCAGAAAATACCAAAAACGTTCAGAAAAATGTCCTGAAGAAAATACAAAAACATTAAAAAAAGTAAAGAAAAATCATGCATCCAAATGGTGAACAAACCACTCTGGTGGCACCTTGGGTAAGTACGATGGTGAAAACCTGGCAAACAGGCACCACTCGTAAAGGCTATGGCTCCATTGTCTTTCAGACTTGTTGCGATCACATCTACTTCATACATACATCCATCCATCCAAAACCATGGCTTGTTATTCATCTGCAATTATGATAGTACTCCATACATCTTGCATCTCGCTTTTTCATAGTCATGTCTAAAACTGGGGGCAATGCCTTTAACCTATTGATGGAAGTGGATTCTACATTGTCTTATGATTCATTAAGTTCTTCATTCAAGCAATCATCAAAATACCAAAAACGTTGGAAAATGTCTCAACAAAAATACCAAAAACATTCAAAACAATTCAAAATCCAAAAACATCGACAAACCATTGAAAAATCACACAAAAACATGGCAACACCTTGTACATACTCATCCATGCAGATACCAAAACAAACATTGACATAATACTCACATGATGACCACTTATCAAATCGACCATACAATCCACATCAACACTCAAATTGTCTTCAACAAGGATGCATCCTTCCTTACCAAAACAAAGACAAAAGTGACGTTTTCTTTGACAAGAAAATTATGTTAAGCTATCAAATATTTGGTTTATTTGTGAGTACAAACATTCGTTTATCTGTATCGGGATCTTTCAGCATTGTTTTATATTGTTTGCGCATTATTTCCGATGAAGTTCTGGGGCATGTACTAATGGTGTCTACGTGGGAAGTTCACTAAGTTACGTGATCATAGGCAAAAATACAGTCATAGATCATTACGGCTTGCTGACTACAGCGTATACCTCGACCATATGGGCATGAACCATTACCAAGGATCCTTATTCTTTATTCTTTATGTATATACTATTTGTTTGCAGGTACAATGCTCATTCTTTGGTTCCTCCTCATCCAAATTGGATAAAGGTTTTATCTCTTAGTACGGTATGCACTTGTCTCAGGATATGATCAGCCTAAGATCAAGGAGGACGATCCAAGTCATGCATGAACAGAGATAATCCTTGTCTGTTCCGCAAGCAATACTCTGGTCGACTTGACCCTTATATCAAGTCATTTGTATTAACTTGCTATATAAAATCCATGTAAGGAATACTCGGGTCATCTCGAATCATTATGTCAAGATGCTTGTATTCTCTTCCAACATTTTAAAAGCTCAATGATGAAAATAGAGCACTATGGATCGTCATTTCATCTCATCTGTTTATATATTGCATTCCGTTGCATATCACCCATCCATTCACTCATTCATATGTAGGTTTTATATGCAAAAGTGACCATTAAAGATGGTCTTGGATACAATCACGACCGAGTACTCTGATACATCATCAATGCATCATGCAAAGTCTCAAAAACCTTGCATTCCTCATGGTCATATCATCATCGCATTTAGTTGCATCTTGCATTAAGTACATTCATGTTATTTCTAACTTGACATTACATATAGTTCAGTTTGGACATTAGTTTTCATTAAACATTTGCATCATTGCATCAATCATAAATAATTAGATTCATTCGTGGGATCAAATTGTCTTTGATTATATTAAGTCATTTACTAGGCATTCATATAGTGTCGATTATCCATCATCATTTTATCATCCTTAATCATTTATTATTGCATACATTCATTTATAGTTAAAAGGTGCATTCATTCGTTACTAAGTATCTTATTATGCTCATTTTAGGATTCATTCACATTGCATTCATTATCCTCTTTTTAATTGCATTAAGGTGCAGTTATTAAAACATTAGTTATAGTATCATCACATTATCATTTGTACTTAATTCATATTTACGCATTTAGAATCATAAATCCACTTGTTTATAAAACATTGGTTCATAACATTTTATATCCATTATATATATGCATTCATTTAAACATTATCATATAAACATTTGTACTTTACATTTTGTTTATCCATATTGCATTCATTTTAACAAACATCTAGATGCATATCCATACATAACATAATTCATTCAACCATTACATTAACATCATTGCATACCATTATCTCATCATTATATCAAAATAGGAAACACCAAAATCTTGTTCATAAATCATCATAAGCATACATCATCATCATGGCATCACATATATAAAGCATTACATCAAAAATCAAAACAAATCATACATATATAAACCTGCATTCATATGTCAGCATCATCATAAAAACATGCATATAAGAAACATCTCATCAAATGCATACATATACACACATCCATCTAAGCAATCACTCATCATCCTACATAAACATCCATATAAATCAACTGCATATCATCAAAATATGGGATCTCCTCATATATCTCATCTCATATATCAGAGTGCAATGAAGTCTACAAAATTGGCTACCAAGAGCCATCCAAGATACAGTCCAAAAAATAAACAATGATACAATACATATATGCAAAAATGCTCTCTCAAATGCCGCTCTGGCCAGATGTTGTACCACCACCACCATCGCCACCTGCTCTCCCGTTGGTGCCTGCACCACCCGATCCATCTCTCCGTGGAGGCCTCATCGAACCACCACTCACTCCTGCATCCCCTGATCTCTCCCTCCGCAGCGGACCCATCACACCCCCACTGCTCTGCACCCTCTGCGATCGCTCTGATCTAGCCTGCCGCATCTGCGAATAGCTAAGAGCTCACTGACTAACTGGCACCACCTGCTCATATAAACGCCACCAGTAGTCTATCTCAGCCTGTGCTCATCGCATCTCCCTCATCACCTCCCCCGTAGGCCCCTATGCTCCTACTCCGACCCGGACTCTCTCCTGCAGCTCTGCCAATCTCTCCACTGCACTATCCCTCTCCCGCAACACCACCGCCAGCTCTGACTCCCGTGCAAATAGCTGCACATCCCTAGCTGCCACCTCCACCTCCAAATCCTCTATCCGAGTCTGCAAACGTACTATCATATGCTCTCGCAGATCTCCAGTAGCTCCCTCCCCGGTATCCATGGCCGCCTCACCTGCACCACCCTCTCCAATAGTCCCCTTCCCTCTATCCATCGGGATCTCCCTCTCCATCCCCCTCCCACTCAACTGAACTCCTCCTTGTATCAATGGTCCCTTTGACATCTGTAGAGGCAGTCCACCTCTCCCTCTCCGCTGACCCTGCATCCCCAACCCACCACCTCCTCCTCCTTCACCACCTCCTCCATCTCCTCCCCCTGCCCTCGTTCCTCAACCTCCTTCCCTCCTCCGCCTCCCTACCCTCTCATCCTCAAAAGCTAGGATCAGCTATGCTAGATCAGAGATCCGTAAGATTGGGTGCGCTGCCCGGTACTGCGTGTACTCATCTGTAACACCTGCATCCACGACCCTTGGTCGTATGTCCCACGGTCTTGCCTGCAGTGTCCGGAACTCGGCTAATGCCTGATCATATGGTAGCACTGGCCTCCATGCGTACCTCTCCTGAATAACTCGAGCATACTCTCCTGATCCACTAGGCAGTCCCTGCTGCCGCCCAAACTGTCTCAGCACTCTCCCAGGCACCTGTCTCTCCACATGGTATGCGGTCCTCCCAATGAGGAACCGGGTCATAAAAACGTAAGGCAGTGCCTCTGCATCATCATCCCATGGCTCACACTCCAAGTATGGCCGCCATATAACTGCATCCAGATCGTCCAATGCCCGCCGCCACCACTCTAACTTCCCCAGGTGGGGCTGACTCATCATGCCGCTATACATAAACATGTACGGCTGATCTACTGCCCGGAATCTCAGACTCACCGGTCGCGTCACTGGTAGGTTCTCCCAAGCCCAAATATGCAGTAGCGTCATGCCCACTGCTAAGGAACCCCTCCCCCGGTAAACCACCTCATGGAGCTCCTAATACAGGTGCGCCAGCACGCACGGCCCCCACGCAAATTGGGTCCCCTCAGTCATCATCATCTCGATAACCTGTCCCCACCCCATGGCCAAACCATGTGATCGCCTGTCAAGACAAAGAAGCCCTCCCACGTTACCTGATAAAACTACTGGAAGAGGCTCATATAACGCCGCTATCTCCTCCCAGGCAATGGAACCATCATCAATGAAAACGTCCTCATCAAAAATCCCCTGCACTGCAAGAGTCCCCCAGGATCTGTCATATGTGACCAGCTCCCCCCGAATCGGAATCCGTAGGATGCGCCACACATCCTCTAGGGTCACTGTCATCTCCCCTTGTGCTAGATGGAAGGTGTACATCTCGCTGTGCCACCACTTTGCTAACGTTGTGATCAATCTATGATTCATACGAATCACGGGCATGTGCATCACCTCATATAGCCCCGTCGCGGCAATACAGTCTATCTCTGCTTGTGTCAATCGATCCCGCAACCCCTGTGTCGCAGGATGTCGCTCACGTAACTGCAACACGTGCAACTCCTCCTGCACATGGGCATTCATCAATCACCATCAGTTGTTTTATTTTCAAACTTTCTTAAGTTTAAACCTAGACTATCAACAGATACTTTGATCAAGTATCTTCAGGTCTCAACAGGTAAGCAATCATGGCCACCTAGACTTCAACGGGCATTTATCCTAACAAATGACCTAAGTCTCATCAGGCTGCTATGGTTCAAAACAACTCCCACTTCACCTCGCCATCCATCAATCATTAGCATCGGGAGATTTTCTTCATCCAAAATGGGGCATCTCTTTATCCTAAAGCAAAAGCGTTATTTTACCCTCACAAGCGCTAGTTTCCCAACAACAGCGCTACAACCCTAGCAAAAGCGCTCAATCAGCTATCCCATAGCGCTCAAACTACAAACGCGCTAAAACAACTACACAGTAGCGCTACTTAAAATCAATAGCGCTTATTAATCAATAGCGCTTAAACTTGCATACAATAGCGCTACAACAAAACAAAAGCATTCAAACAATGGGGCAATAGTGCCATTGCGGCGCAGTAGCGCTAGTTCATGGAGCAAAAGCGCCAAAACCGTAGTTCCAGTGCTCTTGCTCCGACTTGACTTGGACTCAGCTAAAAACGTATCAAAAATGCATAAAAATTAACTTTTTGAATTTGCGTACCGTTGGTCCATAGTCGTCTGGGCGCTGGAACCGTCGAACTCGCTCAAATTTGTGCTCGGTAATCGGTATCGGCATCCTGACTGCTGCTCGCTCCTCCAAAATGTCCCTATCAGAGCTCTGATTTCCAACTGGTCGCGGTCACAAATGATCCTGTTTTCATCCCTTTCACCCCATTTATACCCTTCGTCGTCACCGTAACTTCCCCCCGCTCACCGCCGTGGTCCCCGTGGACTTCCCGAGCCCCCCATTTCTCCATTTTTCCTCCGTTTTCTTCTATTTTTCACCCGTATGCCTAACTTTTTCTCTTCTACCACCTCGCCAATTTCATTCTTTTTCGAGAGATCGCCCGATTTTTCAAAAAAATTCGGCCCATCTCTCGAGGGGGCATACCACCCATTAAATTTACATTTTCTGGGGCATTTTCTTCACACCAGTTTTTCTTTCTTTGAAACGACGCGATAAACCGCACCGTCTCAAAGAGGGGCAAATGTAGTCACACAAATATGTCCAGCTTAATTAAATAAATATTCACTATTTATTTGATTAAAAATTCACTAGCCACTACTTAATTAAATTAATATTTAATTAATTCATCCCCAAACATTCTTCTATTAATTAAATAAATTATTCAATTTATTTTAATTAATTCATTAAATCAAATTCAAATCAATTAAATAAATAAAATCTATTTATTTAATTAAATCCCCCTATTCCTCTTTTAAATAAATTAAATAAAACATTTATTTAAATCATTATCCCCACCCCACTTGCATTTTCCTACAAATGCAACTTGCACACATTTATTGAAATAAATGAATTTTTATTTTAAAATCATATTTTCCCTCACCCACCAAATCCAATTTCAAAATCTAATCCCCTTCTAGATTCTTCTAACCCCTTCCTAATTAGCCTAATCCATCTCTTAATTATTGTCACATTCCTAAGCAAAATGAAGTCACTTCTCAAAGACTCCAAAGTCTTTGAAAAGCATTTAATGCTTTGTGTGTTCAACAAATTAACCCCCAAAGTCTTCCAAGACCACTAATGGCTCTTACATGACCATTTATGGCTCTTACATAACCATTTATGGTTATTTCAAACTTGTCTCCCCAAACATTTATTGTTTTGACCATATTCATCCATTTCACATTTACACAAGAGTTTATCCATTAGATAAAAGCTTTATTCTTTGAATAAAGAGTTTATTCATTCAACCAACCTTGACTTTAACTCCCAAAGTCATGTCAAGCATTTAATGTTTATTCCCTCCCCTCTCAACCTATCTCACATTGACACTTGTCATCCTGGGATTGGGTTGAAAACCCTCACATGGATTTGAAATCATTCAATCCTGACCCTTGTTGAGATTGTTCAATCTCAACCATCCATTGCTCCATTTTTCCTATAAATAGAGCCCATTTCTTCATAATCCAGATCCTGAAAACTTGTATGCATTTAAGCTATAGGCATTTTAAGAGAGCATTTTAGCATAATTAACTCATATATTGTCATTTTGGATAAAATCAATCATTTTAGTATCAATAGCTTAATATTTGCTTCTTTATTTACATTTAGAGCAACATTTCAATCTCAATCCTCCATAAGCATCCATAGTGCAAAAAGCTACTGAGAGCTACACTATTTTGGAACTTGGAGAGGAGAGGAACAAGGGAGAAGGAGCTAAGAGCATGCTAAGAGCCATTTGGAGATGCCTCATTATCTTTGTTTCATTAGTTAGAGATATTAGCATGATTTTAGTGTCTCTCTTGATATGCCTGTTTAGATTAGTTTTTGATTAAATAACACTAACGATTTCTTGTATGTCTTGTGTTGTTTATCTTAGACTAACCTTGTCCATTTTGCAGAGCATCACTAAATAATAGGCAATGGTTATAGCTTTGGCCTAAATCTTCTATTCAGTGCCAATATCACTAAGCATGCTCATAGCCCTCTCCATCAGCATATTGTCCATCCTCTAGGTAGATTTATTTTGTTCAAGAGTGTATGTTGTTGTCTTATATCTTTTAGTCCCATTCTATTTTAAAACTTGTTAAATCTAGTTGAACAAAACACATCACTATTGTCAATCCTCAAACACATAATCTTTCTACTAGTCTAATTTTCAACCAAGGCTTTAAATTTATTAAATCAACTAAAGACTTTAGATTTACTCGTGAGGAAATATACAATTGTCCTTCTACTATAATCATAAATGAATGAAGAAAATACATAGATTTTGTTAACAAAGGAACATTTATAGAACCAAACATATTTGAATGAATATAGTCCAAAACCTCAAAAGAATTATGAGAACTAGAATAAAATTGAACAGTGTTTTGTTTACCATGTATGCAATGTTCATAAAATTTGCGCTGGAGATTATAATCATCAATCCCTTCTACAAGGCATTTTTTATAGAGCTCCAAGACCCTTCTCACCAATATGGCTTAATCTTTTGTGTCATAATATTTTTTCTCTCTATGGGGAGCTTAATAGGAATGAGCACCCTTAGGTACCCAAAATGCATGATCATCTAAAGTAGATGCAACAAACTTCTTCACTACTTGATTTGATATTGAGGATGAAGAATCTAAAGCTCTTTTCTTTGTATTATCAGAAGAACTATTGCACTTAATAATGCATGCATCTAGCTTGTATAGAATGTCAATTTTAACACCCATAGCCTACAGCATAGCTTCTCTAGTCATCTTGCATCCTCCAAATGAGAAAACAAACTGCATACCCGATCATTCAACTTACTGATTGAAATAAGGTTTTGTCTCTAACTCAAGATAATAGGCACATCATCAATCATCTTCACTCCACCATCAATGAGTCTAATATTGATTCTTCCACAAATAATAATCTTCAAATGAGATTCATCACCTAGATACACATTTCCACTGTCATATTCTTCTTATTTTATAAACCAACCCCTATGCAACGTCATGCGAAATGATACAACTTGGTCTATTGACCACACATCTTCAAATGCATGTCTTGACAAGGCGACGGCAAAATTATTATAGTCATCTTGCTTGAGAAGATTTGTTTGA
The DNA here is from genome assembly GCF_030272615.1 of Cryptomeria japonica. Taxonomy (NCBI): domain Eukaryota; kingdom Viridiplantae; phylum Streptophyta; class Pinopsida; order Cupressales; family Cupressaceae; genus Cryptomeria; species Cryptomeria japonica. Next base: position 984,216,674 of record NC_081407.1, on the reverse strand, counting down.
ATTTGAATCAAAGGCATTCTTTGTATGTTTCTTATTTATCTCATCCTTACATTATTTGCATAAATGACCTTTTTTTTAATAGTTCCAACACTTCATCTTGGACTTTCCAAGTGACTTACATCTCCCTAGAGACTTGGATTTTAAATTCGTGTCCTTCTTCTTTCCTTTCCCTTTATATTTACTACGAACAACAAGGGCATCCTTAGTCATCTTAGAATATTTTATTCACGTCTCTTAGAAAGAAATGATACAATCGATTCATCCATCTTGAAGGTGGTAGTGGTACTCCAAATAGCCATCACCAAATGATCCCACGAGTTTGGCAAATAACATAACATATTCATGCAATGATCCTTCTCCTCTATCTTTACACCAACATAATTCAATTGGAAAATGAGCATGTTAAAAACATTGAAATGGTTAGTCATTGATCCTCATTCTTCCATCCTTGAAGAATGAAGGTATGATGAAATAATAAGTATCTGGTAGATTACTGAGAGGGGGGGTGAATCAGTAATGAATCAGTAAACTGAAAAATTGATACAAACTTCCCAAACTCAAACTCAAACTCACAAAGTAAACTTAATCGCTAGAATATCATTGTCAAGATCAATACTCATAAGAATACTCAACATCAACAGGTTAATTGTTATAACAACGTAACAGTAAACAACTTCAATCTTGTAAACATCCAAATGTTTAATCATATCTCAACATACTTCATCTCTCAATGCTTCTAGTTAGCATGCCTTATCAGAAGTTAATCAAATCAACAAATAAGATCATAACCACAAAAATATTCACCACATGACACAAATGTTTATATGTGGAAAACCCAAATAGGTAAAAACCACGGTGAGATGAGACTCACAAGATAGCTATCTGAACTCTTCTGAAGTTCGCCCTGTTAGGAGCCAAGCATGTTAAAGCTTTTACAATAAGTCTTGCTAAGAACTAATCCTGTTAGGAATCACTCGGTTAAGGGATTTACAAAATGCCTTGATAAAAAGAAAATACCCTGTTAGGACTAGCCTCGGTAGAGGATTTGAGAATCCAAGTTAATGGACCACCTTGTTAGAGGATTTAACAGTAACCAAGCTTTTTAGAGCTTACTCGGTTAGGGGATTTCAATTTTGTTGTAATTTTTAGAAGACAACAGGTTTTTCTTGACCTGTCTGAATAGCACTACATTTGTTTGATCAGATCCTTTTAAGCCTCAATCTGCCTTTACTCAAACTGCAGATCCATTCACCGGTTAGGCAACCACACACTCAACTGATTTCAGCCAACTCTTGCCAACAACTTTTACAAAACTTTATTGACCTTAAATACGAATCAATTAGGTTGGTAACACATCAAAAACCTAATTCTCTCATAGAGATTACAAAAAAGTCGGTTCAAGTGTGACCATTGGATTTACATAGCAATCTATACACATTCTTCAAGAAAATTCCAACCACTCCATGATCATCGCTTCATTGGACTTGTAACTCATCACGCACTTTTCATTAGATGCAATCCACTTTTCTCATTCCCTAGACAATCAAACAAACACGCCAAAAAAATCTGAACTTATCTTCATACAATAACCACACGTGTCACCATCATTACCGCTCAAATCATAAACCAACATAACCATTTCAACAGACTTAATCGGTTAGGGTTTAACAATTGGTAGGGTTTACCGGTTATGTAACATAGAAAGGGTTTAACCTTATACACTGGTTACCGGTTCAACTCACATACATACATAAAGGTTTACAACATCTTCCACAAAGCTCCTTCCTACTGATTACAAGACAATATCAATAACAACAATATCGGCAATATCATAAATACCATTACTAGTTCAATTGACATCAATGACAACATAACATATCGTTAATGCAATCTTTATGCGAATGCCAACAATCTCCCTCTTTGGCATTGATGGCAACACAAATATCAACACCTTTGATTGTTGTTATACTTGGTGAATAGGAAGCCTACTTTATATTACCAAGTATTCACCATGCTCTATCTGTCTTCAACCTGTCACTGGTTTCCCTTTGCTAATCACATAATTCTTCTCGCCAGTCACATAATTCTTCTCCCCCTTTGACAACAATCCCAAATTGAAAGTAAAACATGTAATATCAAAATTCTCATTGTGCACCAACAACATACTGCAACTTGATGCTCCCCCCGTGGGATACATCCACTTCTTCATCAATCCTCCTAAGATTTTGCAAGTGATTCAAGGACTGATGCAATCAACATCATGCTCAACTAACTTCATGAAGAGGGACAACCCCTAGTTGACTTCTAAGACACTCAAATGTAGTCTTCAGCAAAGGTTTGGTAAAGATATCTGCAAGTTACTCCTTGGTAGAAACATGCTCTAAGATAACATCTTTATTTTGAAATTTTTCCCTCAAAAAGTGATACTTCAATTCAATGTGTTTGGTTCGTGCATGCAAAATAGGATTCTTAGAAATATTAATGGCACTTGTATTATCACATAAAATCTTTATAGGTTCTGAGATTTTCATCTTAAAACCTTCCAAAATGTGCCTCATCCAAATAGCCTGTGTGCAATTCATATAAGTTGCAACATACTCAACTTCAGCAGTAGATTGTGAAGTACAACTATGCTTCTTACTACTCCATGAAACAAGCCTTCCTCCTAGAAAGAATGCTCCACCGGTAGTGCTTTTCCGATCATCAAGATTTCCTGCCCAATCAGTATCTGTGTACACTTTCAAATCAAAGTTTCCTCCATATGGATACCATAATCCATAGTCAACAGTACCTTTCAGATATTTAAATTATTCTCTTAGTTGCTATCAGGTGTGCTTCCTTTGGATTCTTTTGAAATCTTGCAACTATACCAACCGCATGGGCAATATCCAGTCTATTGTGAACAACATAGTGTAATTTGCCAATCATTCACCTGTATTCCTTTTCATCAATAGACTTAGATTCATCTTCCTTGGACAATTTACAACCTGTAACCGTTGGTGTCCCAACTGGTTTACAATCACTCATGCCAAATGTCTTCAAAATTTCTTTTACATACTTAGATTGTGTAATGAAAATATCATTCTTCATTTGTTGTATCTACAAGCCTATGAAATTTTTTATTTCCCCTACTAAAGACATTTCCAACTCTTTTTTCATTTCATCGAAAAGTTGTTTCTCATGACATCATTACCTCCAAAAATAATATCATCAACAAATACTTCACTGACTAGTATTTCATCTCCTTCAAACTTGAGATAAATATTACTATCATCACTGGTTCTTGCAAAGCCTATCTTCATCAGATGTGTATGAAGCCTTTCATACCATGCTCTGGGTGCCTTCTTTAATCCATACAAAGCTTTATGCAATTTGCATACCATGTCTTTCTCATATGTTAAAGCATAACCATCTAGTTTCTCTATGTATACCTCTTCTTCCAATATCCCATTCAAAAATGCAGACTTAACATCCATCTGGTATACCTTGAACTTCTTATGGGCTTCAAATGCAAGTAAAGTTCTGACACATTCCAGTCTTTCTATTGGTGCAAAAGTTTCTCCATAATCTTCTCCTTCTTCTTGCGCATAACCCTTGCAAACTAATCTTGCCTTGTTGTGAACTACAACACCATCTTCATTTAACTTATTTTTGAATACCCATTTACTACCTATAACATTCTTGTTTACCGGTCAAGGTACTAGGGTCCAAGTGTTGTTCTTCTCAATTTGAGCCAATTCTTCCTCCATAGCTTTAACCCAATGATCATCACCAAATGTCTCATTAGCACTTCTAGGTTCAATGGTGGAAATCATGCGAGAGTTCTCTCTTATTCTCCTTCTAGTTAGTACTCCAGCATCCTTATCCCCAATAATTTACTTAGGACTGTGATTCAGTCTCACATACCTAGGAATAACATGATCATTCTCTTTAGGTTTAGCTTCTTCATTATCATCTTCTTCTGAATTTATTTGTTCCAGTTGAACAAGTGCATCAGAATTTGCTTTACCAGTTTCTGATTTAACAGTTTCATGTTCCAAAAGCAAAATGGAAGGATCTTCATCCTTTTTCTCTGAACTAGTTCCTTCTGAGACTTCAGGACATTCATCTACTCGAACATCAGCACTCTCAACAATTCGCTATGTCTGATTGTTGAAGCATTTATAGGCCTTACTCTTGGTAAAATAGCCAAGAAATATGCCTTCATCACTCTTAGCTTCAAAGTTGCTTATGTAATCACCTCTCTTAATAAAACATTTGCTACCAAATATCTCAAAATAGCTAACATCAGGTGATCTGCCATTCCAATATTCATAAGGGGTCGTGTCCTTACCCCTTTTCACCATAACTCGGTTCATTGTGTAGACAGTTGTACTTACAGCTTCTTTCCAAAATGTTTTCTCTACACCTCCTTGTATCAACATTGTCCTAGCAGCTTCAACCACTGACTGGTTGTTCCTCTCTGCGATACCATTTTGTTGTGGTGTCCTTGGTGCAAAAAATTGCCGTTTGATACCATTCTCATCACAATACTTAGTGAATTCCTCAAAAGTAGATTCACCACCTTGATCTGTTCTCAGACATTTTATCTTTTTGCCACTCTCTTTCTCAGCTAAGGCCCTGAATGCTTTGAACTTGCCAAAAGCTTCATTCTTATCCTTCAAGAATGTGACCCACATCATCATTGAACAATCATCAATGAAGATCATTAAATATCTGTCACCTTGAATGCTTCCTGTTCTTATTGGTCCACATAGATATATATGAACCAAATCTAACAAGTTCTCTGCTGAGAAGGACTTGCTCTTGAAAGTTGAAGAAGTCATCTTTCCTAATTGACGTTCTTTACAGAGATCATTAACCAGTTTGTCTAGCTAAGGCAGACCTCTTACTATCTTGGACTTGCTTACTTTAACAATGTTATCAAAGTTTATATGACAAAATCTCCTATGCCAAAGGCAGCTATCATCTATCTTTGCAATCAAACAATTGCTAACTTTAAGATTAAGATGAAACAGATTATCTCTGGTTTGTTTCCCGGTTGCAATCAATTCACCTTTGTTGTCAAAGATTTTGTACATACCATTTCTAAACTCCAGTGGGTATCCTTTGTCATTAAGTTGTGCCACACTCAGAAGATTATGCTTTAAACCTTCAACCCAATAGACATCATCAGCACTTCTCTTCCCATTAAGAGAAATAACTCCCTTGCCTTTAACCATACAGGGTGAGTCATTGCCAAATCTAACAACACCGCCATCAAATTCCTTCGAGGAAAGAAATTTTCTTCGATCACTGGTCATATGATGTGAACAACCACTATCAATGATCCAGTCATTAGAGTTATCCATCCTTGACACCAGTGCCTTCTGATCTGATATCTCTTCCTTAATAGCTACAAATACAATATCTTCACTAGCATCATCATCAAATTTGTCATCAGTGATACTACTGTCAACTGCTATAAGACAATCTCTCTTGCCTTTGCCCTTATACTTCTTGAATTTGTCTCTCTTGTGTTCATTTTCACCATTAGGACAATTAGCTGCTATATGACCAATCTTGTTCCATGCAAAACATTTTAAAGGTAGTTTACCTCTGTATTTCCCAGTGCCTCTAGGCAATCATTTTGCCAACAATGCTTCAAGTTCCACTAGGTCGTCTTCATCATCAGCATCTCTGCTGGATCTAGATTCATAACTATGAAAAGTATCTCTACTTTTTCTCACAGATGGGTTAGAGACAGAAGCTCTGAATGCAGATTCTGATTTCTGTACACTACCATCATAATCGTTTAATTCAAAAGCAGTAAGTTTTCCAATGATAGAGTCAAGAGTTACCTTAGTTTTGTCAATGGACTTCAACTTTTGAATAGTTGCAACTCGGATAGCATAGATCGGTAGCAGGGTTCTCAATACCTTACTGATCACTGTGACATCTTTCACTTTCCCTCCTGCACTCTTTATTTCACCAACTATCTCTTTTATCCTTTGACCATACTGCTGGATATTCTCACCTTCAGACATTCTCATGTCATCAAACTTTCCTCTTACGCTCTCCTCTTTAGCAATCTTAACATGTTCATCACTGCTATAAATCTCTTCAATTTTCTTCCATACTTCATATGCAGTTTCAAGACCATGAACATCTACATATTCAAAATCAGACAGAGAACTGATAATAGCCTCTAATGCTTGATGATTTTCTTGTGGTTCTTTCTTCTGATCATCAGTCAGAGTTCTAGTAGGTGTAACATACTGAGTTTCTACATGATCCCAATACTGACTTCCCGGACTCTTAATATAAATCTTCATTTTGTCGCTCCATATCCTATAGTTAGCTTTGTTGAACTTCAGACCTTCCTTCTTCATCATGATCCACAATATCTTTTCCTCAAGCTGTTAGGCTTTTAGATTAAGAGGACCTGAGATGCTCTGATACCAATTGATGGTATGATGAAAGAATAAGTATCCGATAGATGTAAAGACATAAATTTATCTATTAGACATAATCTACTCTTTATTCATAAATAAACTCATATGTCAATTAAAAATTCTATTTCATACATTCAATAAGGAAATATCAATAAGTTGATAGAAGAATCATACATATATAATTTTCATGTAAAATGAAAGATAAAAATTTCTCAATATATAAATCCTTATTCCCTACTTAGGCTTTCATATTGCCTTAAGTAATATACATATAAAAAGAAGGTGAGATACATCCGTCGATCTCCATTCTGAGTCGCTTCCTTTCATCCTTTGAATGAAGACGAGAACAAGATTCAGGCGCTTTTTCCGCCCAACCATGAAGCTTACACTTCCCCAGAATTCTTGGTCAATCAAGAATACCCGACCCAGAGATTACTTTAGTGGCAAATATTCACCAATGGCAAATTTTTCACGTCGGCCATGTCAGAAATGGCAAATATTTTGTACCGACTGGGGGTGGCCATGTCGCCAGAACATTATCAATTTCCGTCAAAGTCACGGCCCGATTACCATATGTTTTATGCAATTAAATGTTTCTATGCGACGATTTCGCCAATACAATATATGGTGGACACACGGTAAATTTAATTTTTTCCCCTACACTCTCTAAGGTTGCCTTAATAGATGACCTTAATTCGCCTATAGGCATGTGAAGATTTGTTAGCCAGGGGGACCCAATTCGCCCGACATCTTGCCGACGCGTGTCTCCATTCACCCCAACTTTCGCCAACTATATTGTATTCGCCTATTATTTGTATGACCTATAATCGCCTCAAAATTTACATAAGTTGTATTTGGACGACCTATAATCGCCTCGAAAATTACATAAGTCGTGTTATAGTTACGTGGGATTCGCCAAATATTTTTATACCGTATAAAATTCCCGTGGAATTCGCCATATAAGGATTGGTATTGTAGACACCTAAAATTGTCCAGTCTAATTAAATAAATATCTTTATTTATTTAATTATTTAAGCCTAATTCTTCTATTAATTAAATAAATATTTATTTATTTAATTAATTCATTTATCCTCTTCTAGCCTTATTTCTCATTTAAATAAATACATTCATTTATTTAAATTATCCTTTTGCCTAAATTAAATAAATATCTTATTTATTTAATTGATCCCACTTCTTCTATTAATTAAATAAATCTTTATTTATTTAAGTAATTCATTAACCTTTTCTACCCATGACACATGTCATTCATCTCTTAATTCATACACTACCTACCCTCTCATTATTTTCTTATTTCCTCTACCTACCCTCTAATCATAGCCGACCATTTATCTTTTACACCTCTCAATCTTATCCCTCCTTTTTATATAGTGTCTTCTATATAAGGAGATGCTTCCTTCATTATCAACCCTATGCATCCTGACTGATCAATCGACTACACTACGCTTTCGAACTTTCATATGCGATCCTACTTGCAACCATATTTCCGTTCTTTGTTGAGCTCTTGTGCACATATAAAATCTGAAAGCAAATCTATCAAGCAAGATCAATGGAGATAGGAAGAATGGAGATTCAAACCCTATTGGACATGTGATGGTATAATGTTTGTGATTTCATTTGATTTGCATTATCTTAGGTAATCTTCATATGTTACGGTGGATCTTTATTGTTGTTAGGCTAGGGTTTTGTGGTTGAATTCATTTAGCCTTTCAACATTGTTGTTATCCATTCTCACCGTATACAGGTATAAAATTTAAATACATGCAAAGATCAGATCTATCTCAACACAATCTGGTGGGTTCTAGGCTCTGAATTCTTATCAATAGCGAAGTTTCAGACCAAGGAAAATCATTGTTGTTGATTGTATTGGTGCCTGCTAGTGACCTAAAGCCTAAAGGTGAGCGATCATATTTTTGAAGTGGTATATTATACATTATAGTCTATTATTGCTTCTTCAACAAGTTGATATTTTTTTGGTAGCCTTTATTTCGTTGGAGATGTCGAACAGGAAGTGTTGGCAATATTGCATTATAACAGACAATGAAAGATTGTTGGCATTTCATAAGGATATTGAGAAGATTGTTGATGATTATGGATATAATTGATTAAAGATGTTTACTATCTTGATATTATTATTTTGTCATTGATGTCAAGAAATTGATTTTCTAATTCAGTATGATGTTGCCATATCATGAGAAGAATGAATTAAAGAATATATAGATGTCGGTAAAAGACACAGAAAATAATATGATGAATAAGGGGATGAATAAGGTATTCAATGGGCAACTATTACTGAGTCAGACAATGATGAGATCATGATGTTTAGATTGTTTTAACATCATACATATGTTGTAAATTGTGAAGGTTAATACTATACTATGTTACCAACCAAACAACCTAGTCGGTAAACCCTAAGGAACCTAGTCAGTAAACCCTAAGGTTATCACTATCGGTTAATGAAGGCGGAATGTCTACCGAGTGAAGTTTAGTATTCACCGAGTTATAACTGAGTTGTAACCGAGCTATAACAGAATGCATAAAATGTTTACATGCATTATTTAATGAAGGAAGCTGATGAGCTGGAACTGATTAAATGATTGGTGAGCCGTGAATGAAGTTTGTTAACGAATCTAAGGCAAAGGAAATTCGGCATGAAGATCTACAGCTCAGATTGAACCGCAATACTCTAGCACAAGTTCCAAGACTAATATGCAAGTTCCAAGGCAGGGTAAAACATTTTCAGATCGAAAGATGCATTGAACCTGGACAAGATTGAAAATCTGATGGCTATGATTGATCATGGGAAATGTGATCAAGGAGATTAAGTGGTTACCTAATTGTTTATAAATAGGAAACTGTTGATAAACAATGTATGCGGGCAAGTGTATGCACAAGGATGCTACATAGTGATTACCGAGCACAGAAGCTTGAAGACCTGTTAGAATAACAGAGTATAGAAGCCCAACAAATAGACAAGATTAGTTCTATGTCTAGATTGTATTGAACAAATAGGAATCTGCTTTAGCATTTTAGATGTGAAGTTGCAGATAGATTTTATTACTGTTATTTTGTGAAAGTGACAGAAAATCTCTCAACCGAGTGGACTTAACAGTCTTATATGTAAAACCCTCTAGCAAGGTGACATTCTGATTGAGTGTTTGAAATCCTTTAACAAGGTCACTTCTAACAAGGTGAAGATCCTAACAGATCTGAGGGAAATCCCTTAACCGGGTCACATCTAGCAATGTGTTTTTAATCTTTAACAGGATTTGCTTTTAACTGAGCATACTCTAGAAGAGTATATTTCTTAGTGGGTCCTAAATCCCACAGTGGTTTTTCCCTATTTGGGTTTCCACGTTAAATCTGGTGTTATGAGGTTTATGATGTTTATATGCTTTTGAGTTTGCATGTTTAACAGTTTTGGTTATATTACTGAAGTATATGTTACCGAGGTTGAATCTGATGTTTTTATGGATGATTAAGTTTGTATGATTCACCCCCCCTCTCATCTTGTTGGTTATTGGATCTGTACTTATATTAAGTATCAGAACTTTCAGGAAGAGGGGTAGGAAACCTAAATGTGGGGAAGGCCAAGAGAGGCCAACAAAAAGAAGAAAGTTGTTTTCGTACTTTGGCATTGGAAAATATTGTGGTGAAAATTAGGAAGGTACATCATCACAAGTACAAGTACAAAATTCGCCACCTGCACCGCATGTTGAAGATAGCTGCGAACCTGATATCTCAGATCAGGATGATCTTGAAGAAGATTATTTAGTAGATACCCAAATTAGCCGGAATGATATAATCGAATTGGGTGATAATGCCATTGATGATAATGCACGGAAGGGGAAAAGAAAAAACATATCAAAAAAGGGTGAACCACAATCAAAAAAGGATCGGGAGTGGGATATGTCAGTGAGGAATTTTCAAATTAATTGGGCATCAAAGTATCCATTCATTGAACCAGTGGAGAATCCAATTGAAGGCGAGCCTCCAATAGAATGTAGGTGTAAGATTTGCACTTGGAAACATAACAAGGAAATTAGGTTGCAGCTAAAATTTGACACCATAGAAAAGCATATGGGTAAAGTTTATGAAAAACAAATGATAGACGGGGTTGAAAAATCAGTGATAAGATGGAAAACAAAGGAGGAATGTAAGCATGTGAGGAATACCGAAGAGTATTATTTTCATGAGAAATTACAGATGAAGCCTGCTGAAGTTGAAGGTTCTATTGAAGCTATTTTTGGAAAAGAAATGCAAATAGAACATCTGGTAAAAGTTGTTCAGTTAAGCATTGTTTTTCATATTTTGAGCAAAGGGCGTGCTATGACAGATTTCCCATCAATTAGTGGTTTATTACACTTTTTGAAAGTTCCTAACTATCCTAATAGACACTGGTCAGTAAACAGTGGATGGGAATGGGCAAGTTGTCTTGCTAAGGTTGAAAAAGAAGATGTACAGGAAAAAATAAGAGAGTCAAACTTCATTGCATTTTCTTTAGACGAAGTTACGGCAGTAGACAATACTTCATGGGTATGCATGCATGTTTATACTATATAGAATCATACCTGCCAACCTCATCTACTATATGTTGCTAAAATGAAGGAGAGTGCGACAGCAAAAAATTTATTTCAACTAGTAAAGAGAAGTTTAATTGAATATGGAGGTATGGATGACATGACGGTAGCCAAAAAATTGGTTTGTGTTGGAGCAGATGGAGCTTCAATAATGCAAGGTCACACGAACGGTCTTTGTACAAAGATTGAAACTTCATTTGCACCGTACATTACTGCAATTCACTGCATGGCTCATGGAATGAATCTAGCTTTTGGAATTGTGAGCAAGTTTGCTTCGGTTAAAAAATTAAAATTTTAATCAAAGAGCTCTACTCACACTTTTGTCGAAGTCCCAAGCGATTTATGGAATTTCAACACTTTGTTGATGGATTAACTGATGGGAACAAGCTTCTCAAGGATAATGATAGTAGATGGATCTCTTTGGATGGTCCAGTGCATCGAGTGTTTTCAGAATATCCATCCTTGATTGGACTATTTCACACAACTCACGACGAATCAGATCAACCGAAATTTCCAGAACTTCGTGACAAGTTAAGTAATTTAGAGACACTCTTAACTTTAGCAGCTCTTTTGCCCATGCTAGAGGAAATGAGGAATATTATGAAGGCTGCCCAAAAAAGAGCTTTGTATATTGCAGAATATGCTACACTGCGTAAGATGACATGTATGACCCTCGACAATCTCTATCGAAATCAACCAACACTATCTGATGAAAAATTTGTTAAGTGGGACACTCACAGATTTGAACAATCCTGATAACTTTTTACAAATTGGTGCAAACGGGGAGGTATGTGCCAATGTACGGGGAGTTGAGATACCAATGCACTTCTATGCCACGGTCGACCCCGAGGAACCAGGAAAGTGCCCCAGGAAGAAACTAGCAAGAGTTACAAAGGAAGATTTCGACAAGATTGTTGAGACTGTAACTACTTCTGTGAAGAAAATTGCATATGATCTTTCCTCACAAATTAGAAGCAGATTCCCTCCTGACAACCTACTCGAAGCCATGTCTATTGTGTTTCTTCATTATTGGAGCCTCAACAATGCATCTGATTTTCAAAGTAAGCTACTGACTTTGATAAAACAATTTTGCATATCCAGAGAATTGAATGGAGTAACTATAAATGGAATACTAGACGAAACTCATCTTCAAGAGCAATCATCTCGTTTTGCATACACTATGAAAGAACAATATGCCAAAATGGAGAACCCCCGCGAAGAGGGATCAGTAACAAGGCTTTGGAAATATATAGCTGAGAACGTAGCCTTGCGTGATTCAATGCCAGAATATGTGAAGCTTGATGATTTATGTCTTACCATGATATTGGGTTCGGTGGAAGATGAGAGAGTTTTGAGTGCTTTGGGGTTCCTAAAATCAAAGCTAAGAAACAAACTAGACAAAAATTTGGGAAATTGCTTGAGGCTCTATACATCTAGGTATGATGTCCACACTTTTCCTTACGATAGGGCACTGCAAATCTAGAGGTCCAAATGTGAAAGAAGAGGCTTGGGCAACACTTCAAACCAAAGTGTCAGTGGGACTACTAGACCTACTGGTAGCATTGAGATGCAGTTCGGCAAAGATATGTAGACTCAAACTCAGAGTGAAGAAACCACAGACAAGAATCAAGAAAGCACTGAATTTGATGAGGATGAATGGCAACTATAAGAGATTGGTATTTATTAATCTTATTACTGTATCTCATCATTCATATTACAAAAGCATATTACTTTTTGCAATTAGAATTTAATATTGATTTGTAATTGTATTTTTCAACTTTCTATTTCCAGATTTAAAATAGCATAATAAAAAAAAACCATAATGTGTTTATTGATACAGAGATGTTTATTGTTTATTTATACATGTTTGAGTCTCAAATTTGTGTGATACATTTCAGAACCATATGATACAATTCATTCAATAGTAATACACATGTCGAGAACTTAGATTTTTATTAATTCTTTCAAAATATAGCCATATGATACAATTCATTCAATAGTAATACACCAATCTGTGTGATTCTCCATGTCAATTGCAAAAGTGAATACAAAGTTTCAGAACCCTTTGCAAATGACCCTGAATTCCCTTTTATAGAAACAAGAGAGCAACAACAACTCCTGTGTGATTCTTCAATGTCCATGCAAAAGTGAATACAAAGTTTCAGAACCCTTTGCAAAATTGCAAATGACCCTGAATTCCCTTTTATAGAAACAAGGGAGCAACAACATCTTCAGGTCGAATTGCAAGTTTGCAACATGTGAACACTGAACATCAAAATCACAAACTTAGCACAGATTTATATGGCCATCACAGGTCGTATTAGCAATTTAACATCTGCTACATGTTTGATGTCTCTTGTTCAAAAAATAGAGTTCAAAATTAAATATTAATTCATGCCATGACAAATTAAACATAGATAATAGCAGCGCCTAAAACCTACTAATCAGAAATAGAGAAATGCATAAATGTTAAAGCAAGGGAGAATTTGAGAATACAAATTTACTGGCTGAAGTTTTGCACTGTGCATCATAGATTTATAGGTTGGATTAGCAAAATAGCAATAGCGAGTGCTATTTTTTTCCTATTCATAAAATAGATTCATAGGTTGGATTAGAAAAATAGCAATAGCGAGTGCATCATAGATTCATAGGTTGGATTAGCAAAATAGCAAACAGAAAAAACATAAAACCTTGAAATTAAGAATAAAAGAAGAAAATTGTGCAATACATACTATGATTCTTAAGAATTTTGTGCCAGTTTTTGTAGGGTGCTCCACTCTTCGTCTGATGGAAGGTCAATATTCTGTAAACTATGGAAAGTCAACTCCAACTTCGTCAACATTCCATATTTAGAAGATTTACTTGACATCACTGTTTCATCCAATACCGAATTTAGAGTTGTAAATGGTTGGATGAATTCCAAAAAGCTTTTGGGAGTTGTGTCCTTTGGAAGCAAGTCTAAATCAGACTTCATTTTTATCTCCATGATTTTTTTGTAAGCTTCTTCTCTAATGAATTAATTTGATGTGTCAACAGGCTTAGGCAAACCAAGATTAATCAAATTATTTTTCTTTTCTTGCAGCTTCACTATCTTTTTTCCACAACTTTCCATAACTTCTAATGTTTCCCTTAGCTTCTGGCATTTTTGAATGATAGATGATGTCTTAACTGTGGCATCAATGTGACTCTTAATTCCCTTGGATGCCAAGTAGCTATCACTGGAACTGTAGACTACTTTCAGAATCTTTTTTGTCATTTCCTCTTTTGAATAAACATGTATGCTCTTCTCATAATGCCCTTTGATTTTTATAAAAATTAGTCTCATACTTTCAGTCAATTGAAACCATTCACACAACTTCTCACCCCTCTGCATTATTTTCTGCCAAATGTTTTCTTGTATATACTTCGTTGTATTTTTCATATTATCTTTCAATCTATCCTCCAAAGTTTTTATTGTATCATTTGCATTGTGCAGGTCTTCTTTCATTTGTTCACATTTTTTTCTTTCTTCCTCTACTTCCTCTTGCAAATGTTTTTCTTTTTCCTTCCCATGATCCAATAGGTCCTGTAATTTTCTCATTTCGGCGACAGCAGACTCATAACTTTTGTATAATTTTTGAAAACTCACTTTTTCCTCAACAATTTTTTTATTGCTTTTAGCCAGTTTTTCTATCAGGTCCTTCAATTTTGCATCCTTCTTCTCCTGCTCTGCAATTTCTACTGCAGAGCCCGATTTTTTTATCCTTTTCTGTAAATCATTGCACTTTCTATCTACTGCTTTCCTCCTTGATTTTTTCGTTTTCCAGGTCTGCTTATAACTATTTGTTTCTCCGGTTTATTTTTTTCTCTCTCCACCTTTAGCAGTGAAGTGTAGACCACTTTATTAGTCCTTTTTGACACACTAATTTTTTTCTCATTATGTACTTTGGAAAAATCCATTTGGAAGGTGCTAACTTGAAATTGAGAGGGATCTATCTGACTGTGTGGTGGATTTTTATCTTTAGATGAGGTCGGGGGCATAACAACCATGAACTCCATCATATCTTTTTGTGGGTCATATGTTGGAAATACCATGTTCCTTGCAGGTTGTTTGTTTACAACTTCAGACACGGAAACCCTATGAAATGATTTCTTTTTTTCTTTATTTGCTTTTTTTGTGTGTTCATATTTTTCATAGTAATCACGAAATTGAAAATTTGGGCTTGTTGAAGCAATTGAATGTTTAAAAGGTGACATAGGAATACCATAGGCTCCAGTTCCACTAATTCATGTGGTTTTAACTAATGCTTGACCAGGATTACCAACAACAGTTCCTGATGTTGTCCCACTCTCACTAACACTTTCATGTGTAGTTTTCATAGTCTTTTGAGGTGTGTGATCTAAAGCTGCAAATGATTGATTTGTAGTGTCAGTGGCACTTGATATAGGATTCTCAATAGTATGAGATTGAGTATCTACCTCTAGTGGCCTCTTGCGAGAGATATTTTGTTGTTCCCCTTGTCCAACACTAAGACAATTAGTATCAGTAGTAGTACCCATGCCAACTGTAGACACTTAAAAATAATTATTTTAATTATTTTTTAATTCCTCACATAATTAATTAATTAACTAATTAATTATGTTAATTAAAATTCTTCTCAATATTAATTAAATATAATTAATATTGTCACTATAGCATATGATTGATTTATTTAATAAATCAATCCCTTTCTTTATTCTTCTAAAAAATCAAATCCTCACAAATCTTCCTCTTAGCTAATTAATTTCAATTAATTAGTTAACCTACATGATTCCTACAAATCATCTTCTTAATTCATCATTAACCTAATAAATTCTTCTAGAAACTCCCTAAACTCACTTAACATTATTCTTTTAGTAAAATTCTCCTACAAATATAAATCCCACCTAACATTTCCTCTAATTCCCCTCCTAATGAGTCGTTAATGGCTAATCATCATGATTAGCCACAAAGTCAACTCTTTGTCCTTTCATCCAGCCACTAGCTTTAAATGTTCTTTTTCTAGATGAATGTAAGATTTTCGAAATCTCACATTCCTCTAGGCATTTCCCTCTCCCAAGGAATTTTTAATTCCTTTTTATTCTTCTAATCCCCATAATATCCGTTTTTGGAGAATTTTTAATTCCTCCAATGCATCTTGTAGAGTGTGGAGATACGAAATGCCTTTAAGGCATATTTCTTGGTCTCCACACCCTCTCTTGGACCTTGTGTGACCTCACAAGTAAATCTTAGCCCTTCATCTCGAATTCATCCTAGCCATCCGTTTTCCTCTCCTCTTCCTATAAAATAGGGTTCCATCCCTTCATTCAAAACATCTTGAAATTCAGTAAGCTTATGCTGCCCTTTTGAGCCCAGGAAATCATCTTGGCAACTTGATCATCTCATCCTTATCATTCATCCTTATTATTTGTGCACAATATTGGAGAGCCATCCACATCCAGCAATCAAAGGAGCACATCAAGTGGAGCATTGTCAAAGGGCGCCTTCACTTCATCAAGCTCAATCCGAAGGAGAAGGTAAAATAGCAAGGTGAAATGATCTTTTTATGATATTTTAGCATTCTGCATGTTTATTTCATTATGTTTTGATCAGTTTACCTTTCAAATCTATTTTTCCCTCTTCATTTTGGCACGCCCGGTGGGACTCACGTCCCTGAGAACTAATGTTATTGTTTTTTTTAAAAGGTTTTTGTAAGTTGTGAGACGCAGGTTCCAGAATAGCGTGACTGCAAATATATATATATATATATCTTTTTCACAGGTTCCAGAATCGTGGCTCTACATTTCTGCGCGATAGCTCCTCCTTATTCTGTTTTGTTTCTTTTTTTTTTTTCTGTTTCTGTTGCAGCACAACAGCTCTGTTATCTGATTTGTTATTTGATTTGTTGTCTGTTATGTTTTAGTATAATCTGTGCGAAAGTAGGAGAGTATGCTCTTGTCTATATAGACAATCAGAAATCCAGACTTTTCACTTTTCTATTCTATTTAGCACGACTGTATGCTCTGACCGCAGGAAAGTGTGAAAATAGGAGAGTATGCTCTTGTTTATCTAGACAATCAGAAATCCGGACCTTTGACATTTTTCTATCTGTGTAGTGCTACTGTCTGCTTTGTTAATCTGTCTAAAAAATTTAGGCGCTAACTGTAGTCTGCATTTAATTTATTTATTTCCTGTTATCTGCTCTGTTTAAATATAATCTGTCCGCCCACAGGAAAGTGTGAAAGTAGGATAGTATGCTCTTGTCTATCTAGACAATTAGAAACCCGGACCTTTGACATTTTTATTTTATTCTATTTAGTGCGACAATTTGCTCTATTAAATCTAGGGTTTCTGTTTGCTCTGTTAAATCTAGAGTTTCTATTTTGTTAAATTTAGGGTTTTTGTTCTGTTAAATTTAGGGTTTCTGTTCCGTTAAATCTAGGGTTTAAAAAAAGTAAATTTTTTTCTGTTTTTTTGCCATATCTTCTTTATCTTGACTCCATTTCCCTTCAAACTTCACCATATTCTCTACATTGCCATTTTCCACATTTTCTTCCTTGGAGGCCTTATCTCAAAAAACCACTTTTTGAAGCCCAAAATCCCATATTTCTCTATTTTTAGGGTTTGCCATAACTTCTTCTCTTTTCATCCAATCACCTCCAAATTTTTCCCATATTATCCATCTTCAACTTTTGCTTCTTTGTCCCTCTTGGACAAATTTTCCCATTCCTTCATCTCTCCTCCAAAATCCCCATTTTTTCGCTTGCATATCCCTTAGAAAGTGGTAAAAACCTAGTCAAACCCCATTTACCCATCAAAGCTTTCTTCAAATCCACATTTGTCATTAGTAAAAAAGTTTTTATTCATGTTTTTCTATTTATTCCCAAAAAATTAAAAAAAAATTAATATTTTGTCATTTTGTTGATTTTTTGCAGGACGCTTGTTGAAGACTATTTTTCCAAACTACTAATCAAGTTGTTTTGCAGGACGCTTTTTGAAGACTCCATTTTTCAAACTACTAATCAAGTGGTTTTGCAAGTTGCCTAGCTGATTCAACCAAATATTGTGCATTTATTTAAATTAGGCACCTAGATATTAATTAAAATGGAATGAACCATTGTCTTATGTGTCTTAAAGAAAAGCGTAAAGGTAGGAAAGTATGCTCTCGTCTTACTAGATGATCAGAAATCCAGACCCTCCAACCTTTTCTTGTTTGATTGTGTGTTTATCTCTAGCAGGCTTGCCTTCCCAACTTGCTCTTTGAGAAGGTAAGAGGGGAACGACCCAAGTGAGTACACCCGGACCTGGGGTTCCCAACTCACTATAATAAATAGGCCATTGACTACGAAAGGGTTAATGGTTGGGGCTATATGAGAGTTCACTCTCACATTGGGTGCTTAGTAGGATCTTAGAGATCTCAATCATGCTTGTGTGACTACTAAGTTCTTGGTGCTTCGTTGGGCTATAGGCTTCAATTGCGCTTGCGCAACTTCGAAGGGTAGCTCCTAACGGGAAGACTTACTAAACACCTTGTTCATAGTGGCCAAAAACCCTCTAGTCATTGGTGCAGGAGGTCGGACCTCTGAAGCGGCCCATATTCTTACGGCCCTTAGTAGAGACACAAAGTTCGCCATGAGGAGTTTTTATGGGAATTGATGCTTGGCTGCCCCGAGAAGTGAGTGCCGTGGAGGGGAGCTAGTGGGGTCAAGCATCTAAGTGTCCGCTCTGGGTAAGCGTAGATGGGAAACCAATTGGGATTCAATGACTATTGTCCTTGCCAGCCTTAAGAATGTTGTATATGAGCATGAGTGTCTTTGAGATAATATGCATTTAATCATTGTGTTTACTTTGTTTGATACATACTTGCCAAGAGTAGACTAAAAACACATCACTATCCCCAAAAAACTTTGCAAAAATATTTGTCAAGACAAAAACAAATAGTCCAAGTTATTACCCACACCAAGTTCAAAATTGCATCAAAACTTCGTCTGTCCCATTTTTCATAAGCCTAAGAGAGAAGCTAAGAGTTTATCCTCTACTTCAACATTCAAGTTTGTCCTTTGAAACATCTACTATCATCCAAATCAAGGTGGTCATATCCCTTCATACAACTTGCCATTTAAATAGATCCTTCATGTTCATGCCAAAGACAACCTAGTCATCAAGTTTTCTTCTAAACCATCACTACCATACCTTCTTCATCAATCATCCTCAAATTTCTTAAGTCCTTTCATCCTCAAATTTCTTAAGTCCTTTCATCACAAATTTCTTAAGTTCTTTCATCCACAAATTTCTTAAGTCCTTTCATCCACAAATTTCTTAAGTCCTTTCATCACAAATTTCTTAAGTCCTTTCATCCACAAATTTCTTAAGTCCTTTCATCACAAATTTCTTAATTCTTTTCATCCTCAAATTTCTTAAGTCCTTTCATCACAAATTTCTTAATTCTTTTCATCCTCAAATTTCTTAAGTCCTTTCATCCTCAAATTTCTTAAGTCCTTTCATCACAAATTTCTTAAGTCCTTTCATTCTCAAATTTCTTAAGTCCTTTCATCACAAGTTTCTAAAATCCTTCCATCACAAATTTTCTAAGTCATTTCATCACATTTTTCCTAAGTCTTTTCATCACAAATATCGTGTATGGTCGCAACTCGATCCCAAAAGAAAAAGATGGCTAATCAACAATATGGCATGCCATACATTGGTGTCCTATATGAAGATCCCACGCAAGATCATACACAAAGTGGGCAACCAAGTGATCAAGATCAAAGCCAAAATCTTGACATGGTTAACCAAGTGAACTTTGTCCGGAAGTGCAAACTTTCCTAGTGGATTCTTATAACCAAGAGATGATAGAAAAGTTTATTAAACACAATCCTACTGCACTTCTAAAAACTCTTCTTGAACATGGAGCTCAACTTCCACCTGAATTTAATAGATCCGCTCTCGTCCAACAACCACAAGGAGACCTTGCTCTCACACAAAGTGCTGCACCTACTATTCAAACTCAATCAATTGCAGCCCCATCAATCATCCAAGCCCAATCAATGCCACCCGCGACACCTCCCACCACGATCTCCATCCCGCCTTCTTCCTCCTTACCATCCATACCACTATCAAATCCAATCTCATCCATTCTCCAACAAACTTCTATACCACCTCCTTCTATTCAACCACATATTTCTATTCCACAAACTTCCCTTTCTCCCAACAATGTCGCAAATTTTATCCAGACCGCATTCAATCCTGTCACAACAGTTGGTGGATCGCAACCAACTATCACACGAACCCGAACAACATCGGTCATCACATCCCACATTCCCACTTCCTCATCATATCAATATATTGGTGGTGGTGCACCTTCTTTAGTTCATCCAATTCTTGGGGCAGATACAATTCATCAATATCAAAGTCCACAACAAGACCTCATCAAGGAAATTCAAGACATGAAGAATATCATCAAAAACATGAAAGAAAAGACTAATAAAAGGAAATCTTACTCATTCGAAGAGTTTTCCCCTTGTCCTTATGACCCATCTATATCAGTTGCACCGTATCCCCTTGGATTTGAGATCCCTAAATTCACCAAGTATGAAGGCAAAGGAGACCCTCATGACCATGTCCGTGAATTCCACATCTTATGCCAAGAAGTCTCTTATAGTGACCTTTTATCTTCGCAGACTCTTTCCCAAGAGTCTCACGGGAGATGCCCTGGCATGGTTCTCATCTTTACCACGAGGTTCCATTGTCTCTTTTCCAGACTTGGCAGAAAAATTTGTGGCCCACTATGCATACAACATGGGTAATGATGTTTCTATGATGGACCTATGTAATACAAAACAAAGGCCTGGAGAAACCTTCACCAATTTCCTACAAATATGGCGACATCTTATCGAAAAATTCCAGTGGAACATGCCAGAACAACATCAAATTGAACTATTTCAAAAGAACTTGGTGCCTGAACTTTCAAGACCTTTAATATCTCAATGTATCAAATCCTTCCAAAAATTGACCGATAAGGGCCTTGCCCTCGAACGTGTCTTGTTGGAGGAAGGAACCTTGAAACATTACCAGAAGTCATCACAAAGTTCTTCCTCTTATCATAACGACAAGCCAAAATTTTGGGCTAAAAATAAAAACATGGTCAATGATGGTGTAACTGATGTGAAGCGGGTCCAAACCGTGGCCACTCCCCCAAAATCCACCACCAATATTCATCAATTCAACAATCAAAATAATTCAAATCAATCTCAAAAACCTCACAACAATGTCTCAATCCAAGGATGACCACCCCGATTGAATAACAGGACTCTAAGAGATTTCACTCCTCTTGCTGAGCCTATTGAAGTGGTGTTTCAAAAACTTGTCCAAGCAGGTATAGTGGTTTTTCCAATCACTCGCCCGTTTGATCCCAATCAACCTAAACCAAGATGGTATAATGAAAATGAGTGTTATGAATACCATCGTATCAAGGGACATGATACACAAAAGTGTATGAAACTGAAGATCTACATACAAGATCTCATTGATAGAGGTGAGATTGAGGTAGCAAATGCAAAACCTAGTAATAACAATGACAAACTCAAAATGTACCAAGAACCCTTCCCAAAGCATGATAAAGGAAAAGGCTCGTCATCTAACGTAATGGATTATGACTATGCTAATCACGTAACCGGTTTTGATTTTTTAGTAAGTCGCATTGAACCTGCAGACAATCATGTCAATGTCATAACCATCCAAGGAGTTAATCCTCCTTCTTCCCAAAGCAAACCAAACCCGGCTAGAATAGTCATTCAAGGTGCCATGCCTTCCACCTCCCATTTCCAGAATGACTGTAATGCAACTACACGCCGAGGAAGAGTCACCATCCAAGGAATTCCTCCCCCACCAAACCCTCCACCCATGTCTTCCACCCACCAATATGACCTCCTTGATCAACTTGGGAAGACACCCGCACAGATCTCCATTTTGGAACTTCTCAAGACTTCTCCAGTCCATAAAGAAATTTTGGAACAAGCCCTTCTCCAATCACGCGTTCTTGATAACATCAATGCCACCCAATTTCAAACCCTCATTGGAAACCTTGTTGCCCAACAACACATTGTATTTAACTCCAAAGATGCTCCCGCAAATGAGGACCATAACAAACCTTTGCACATCGAAGCTCTCATCCACAAGCACAAGGTCAAACGTATCCTAATAGACGATGGATCCGGGCTTTATCTATGTACATACAAATTGATAAAACAATTGGAACTTTCTGAGGATCTGATAGACACATCAGGAAGGATCACAATAAAGGCATATGATGATGCAGAAAGAATTTCAAAGGGCGTGATCACCTTACCTCTTCAAGTGGGCCCCATTACAATTGAAACCGCTTGCCAAGTACTAGATCTTGATCTCCCCTACAACATTCTCCTTGAGAGGCCATGGATTCATTCCTTGTAGGCCGTACCCTCCACCTATCACCAATGCATCAAATTCCCCTAAAATGGAAGAGTGATCACTATCAAAGGTGATCCCCAACCTTTTCAATATTGCAAACTATTAGAGGGGAAGCATCTGTATCATTGCCCACTAAATAGACCTTCGCCAACGCTTCCATCTAACACATCAAATGTTGCCTCCACATCATCCCAACCAAATAATCAAATCAAGATCCTGGATAATGGCTGTGGAGAATACAAATTGGAGGACGTCTTATTAATAGGAAACCTCCCTCTCTCTCCTAAGTCATTTGGCAAATCAAAAGAGCTAAAAAAGGACCCGAAACTAGTCATGCAATGCTAAAGCACCACCTTCCAGCAATGGGGCCCACTTGATAACGAGAACCTCGAAGCAAATATCTCTTCATGGCTGTACCGGGAAGAGGACGATGATCCAACAAGAATATCCAAAGAAATGTATCCAAAAGCATTTGCCATAGTTGAAAAAATGGGTTACAAAGGACACGGTCTGGGACTAGAGGAGAAAGGAAGAAAAATACCCATAAATCCTATCTCCTATAGATACAACAGAGGCTTGGGGTACACCCCGGTGCCTAAGATTACTATCGTTGGTGCCCCTTCTAGTTCTTCTTTGGATATCAAAAGCGCTGACGAAGAGGAATTCCATGAAATGCCTTACGAATACGAGAAAGATACCTTCTTCGATGCTTACATCAATACCATCACCCCCGTAACCCCTACCACTTCACATGAGCTAAATCTTGTCCATCCTGAACTCATTGACTGGGGCCAACGAGACAAACCCAATTTAGATATCTGCGTCGACGATAATGCTCTCATTGCTCTCCTAACAACGCAAAATATGGAAGACGGTAATAGAATTGAGGGTATTCAACTACATGAAAAGGGATATTTTGGTAGTCAAGTCAATGCCCTTATCCACAAAAAAGATAATAAAAGAAAAAGATATGATTTCCTAGGTGAAAACCTCCCTGAGGCACCTTTGGATGAACAAGAAATAAAAACAAAGGGCATATCTGAAAGTGAAAACCTGGAAAAGGCACTTGATGATGAGGGATTTGACCTCCTTACCATTGGTTACCTTCCACAGGACAAATCAAATTTGTTGATAGAAGAAACAGACAGCATCAACATGGGCACTGAAGTCATTCCAAAAAATGTGCTCATTGCCAAATCCCTCACCGAAATTGAGAAATAAGACTTCATTAACTTCCTTACAGAGGTTAAAATCAATTTTGCATGGTCCTATTCTGATATGCCAGGGTTGGATCCTGCCTTGGTGGTTCACAATCTCGCCATCTGCCCAGATGCAAAACCTGTAAAACAAAAACTCCGCAAAATGCACCCACATATTGCTCTCTTGGTCAAGGCAGAACTTCAAAAGTTGTTAGACGCAGAATTTATCAAACCCATAGACTACGCTGAATGGGTCTCCAACATTGTGCCTGTCGGCAAACCTGCAAGGGGCATCTGCATTTGCACAGATTTTCGAGATCTAAATATAGCTTGTCCTAAAGATGATTTCCCGCTCCCAAACATAGATATGATTGTGGATCTTACAGCAGGACATGAAATGCTATCACTAATGGATGGGTTTTCTGGATACAACCAAATCAGGATAGCAGATGAGGATCAGCATAAAACCGCATTCACAACACCATGGGGTACTTTCTGTTACCGGGTCATGCCTTTTGGCCTTAAAAATGCTGGAGCTACATATCAACGGGCAATGACAACAATTTTTCATGACCTCTTGCACAAAATTATGGAGGACTATGTGGATGATCTGCTAGGCAAATCCAAGACAAGACAAGAGCACATCCCTATTCTAAAACAAATCTTCAAAAGATTGGAAAAATACAAGCTGCGCCTAAATCCTAAAAAGTGTGTGTTTGGCGTCACATCGGGAAAACTACTAGGATTCATTGTTTCCCGCAGAGGCATTGAGGTTGATCCCGCAAAAGTAAAAGCTATTATGGAAATGCCTCCGCCAAAAACTCTCAAACAACTATGCAGTCTCCAGGGAAAACTCCAGTCTGTCAGGTGTTTCATTTCACAGCTAACCGACAAGTGCCATCCATTTGCATATTTGTTACGTAAAGACACAAAATTCAAATGGGATTGCCTCTATCAAAAGGCCTTTGAAAAATTAAAAGAATATCTAGCATCACCTCCAGTTTTGATGCCACCTACCCCTGGAAAACCCCTCATTTTGATACTATAGTGGCATTGGGGGCATTGCTGGCGCAAACAGATGATCAAGGGAAGGAACACGCCATTTACTACATTAGTCGGACGCTAGTAGGATATGAACTCAACTACACCCCCATTGAAAGAGCATGTTTGGAATTAGTATTCAGCACACAGGAACTATGACACTATATGCTAAACAACAAGACAAAATTAATTGCTAAAATTGATCCACTTAAATATCTCCTGTCAAAAGCTGCTCTCATTGGCAGAATGGCTAAATGGGTCATGCTCTTAAGCGAGTTTGACATTGAATATGTGGACAGAAAGGCAATCAAGGGACAAGTCATTGCAGATCAACTGGCTGAAGCTCCACTTCCAGGCGACCATCCTCTTCTCACAGAATTACCAGATGAGTTCATTATGACTGTTACCACATCCTCCACATGGAAATTGTATTTTGATGGCTCCTACACTCAAAATGGATCAGGGGCAGGAATATTATTGGTCACACCTCAAGGAGATGGCATCCCCAAATCATAGAAGATAGTCTTTGCATGTACTAATAACATAGCAGAATACGAGGCCCTCATCACAGGTTTACGCTTGGCTATCCATTGGAAAATAAAGGAATTACAAGTCTATGGCGATTCCCAGCTCGTCATAAAACAAGTCAATGATGAATACCAGACAAAAGATGATAAACTCTTTCCCTACCATACCATGGTTGAAGAACTTAAGCAACATTTCACGGCAATCAAGTTTGAAAAAATCCCACGAACAAACAATAGGGCTGCAGATGCAATGGCCACCATTGGCTCCCTCCTTCAAATGCCAGCACATGGTCAGAAGTGCGAGTTCTTGGTCGAACAATTGTTTATACCGGCATACGACCTACTGGAATCTGAAATGGTGTGTGTTCTCGTTGGTCCAGAGTCCCCTTGGTACCAAGAAACCTTCGCTTTCCTCAAAGACAACACCATTCCCCCACATCTCACCAAAACCCAACAACAAACTTTCATCCGCCGATGTGCCCGTTACACCATCCTTGCAGACACCTTGTTCAAAAGGCATTTTGATGGTTCCCTCCTAAGGTGTTTAGATAAACAAGAAGCCGAATGGGCATTACGCGAAGTACATGAGGGCATCTGTGGGGCACACTCAAGTGGACTCACATTGACTAAAAAACTTTTGAGAACAGGATACTATTGGCCTAAAATGGAAGAAGATGCATACAACTATGTGAAGAAATGCATCCCTCGCCAGCAACATGGTGACAAGATTCATGCACCGTCACAAGAATTGCAGCCATTCATTACACCATGGCCCTTCTCGCAGTGGGGGCTCGATCTCATTGGGAAAATCCACCCTTCATCTTCCAACGGACATAAATTCATTATCACCGCCACCGAATACTTCACCAAGTGGGTAGAGGCTATCCCTCTTACTTTCACCACCGGCAAGCAAATATCCAAATTCATCTTGAACTACCTAATCTGTCGATATGGCATCCCAAAAGTTATCATCACAGATAATGGTAAACAATTTAAAAACCAGGATGTCAAAGAACTCTGCCAAAAATTCAACATCGAACACCGCTTCTCCACTCCATATTATCCCCAAGGCAATGGCCAAGCTGAGGCTTCTAATAAAACCCTAATAAAAATCCTCAAAAAGACAGTCAATGAAGCGCGTCGTGATTGGCACCTCCAAATCCATCCTGCATTGTGGGCCTACCGCACCTCCATCCGCACCCCCACAGGCGCCACTCCTTATTCCCTAGTATTTGGTTCTGAAGCTATCCTTCCCCTTGAGATCGAGATCCCCTCTATAAGGGTATCGCTGCAAAACATCCTACCAGAGGAAGAATACAGAATTGCCCGCTTACAAGAGCTAGAATTGTTAGATGAAAGGCGCCTCAAGGCCTTGAATCATCTCCGAGTATATCAAAACCGTCTGCGCATGAGTTATCATAGAAAAGTCAGAACCCGAGAATTCCAAGTTGGTGATCTTTTCCTCATCAAGAATCAGAAAAATCTACAAGAACGAGAAAAGAAAGGCAAGTTCGAGCCTAACTGGCTTGGACCATATGTAATCACAGCGAAATATGGATCAGGAGCTTATCAGTTGGCTACTCCTGAAGGCAATCCTTTGGATGATCCGATGAATATCATGCACCTCAAAAGGTTTTATGCTTAGTCCTCAGAAAGTCTTAAATTGTCAAAAAAAAAAAAAAAAAAGAAAGGATCCTGAAAAAATTGTCACTTTGGTGCAAACCTGGCAAACAGGCACCTTATGATACAAAAAAAAAAAAAAAAAAAAAATTAGAAGAAAAAAAAATCAAAAAAAAAAGAAAGAAAAACAATTCGTGGCGCTATGGGCAAGTATCTTGGTGAAAACCTCTATGCGGGTGCCAAGGTAAATAACCGGATCCACTGTCTATCAGGTCGATACTACAAATCATCTACCATCTAGCCCACCCATGCACAACATTCCTTCTTTTTCGCCTCCCAATAAAACATGCGTATGATGATGAGTCTTCGCCTACGTCATGAACAAGAAATGTCCCAGTGAAACTGAGCTTTCATGCCTCTGTATATGCTTCAAGAAGTCTTGAGAAACAATCCCAAGTCCATCCTAGTTCTACTCTTGGCAAGGGGTATCATTTGGTCGCAAGGAAGAGACTTAATAGATTTTGTTAGATTTTTTTCATATAGACTTGCATCTTTTGCCCTACAAATGCCACTATTTACGACTGCCTGGGTTCTTCCATATCCAGGTATGTTATGATAGGTGCATACTGGGGCATATTTCATAGTATGGCATGTTTTGGATCCTTCTTGTATAAACCGATGACCTGGTACTAGTGTTTATCAACACTTACCTTCTCGTATACAAGAGGTATCGGTGTGTTTGAGGGTTTCCTTGCACAAACCCACAACTTTGTATTAGTGTTTCTTAACACTTGCATTGTTGTGTGCAAGAAATTCCCGTTTGTCTACAGAGTCAGTCCACGCCCTGGGTTTCTCATGGCATCCTAATCTCTATAAGCGGTGGTGCAAGTCACTCGGGGCAACATCAAACTAGGTTGGCTCTCCACATTTGTTGTACACAAAATCTCACCATCATTCCATCAAATCCTAAACTCAATAATCCCAGGGAGTTCTCAATTGCCCCCAGTTTCCTCCGCGGTCTCGCATCTCTTATTCTTCTTTCCAAATACCTCACAACTACTTCATATATCTTCCTCATTTATCCCTTCCACCCTAATTTTTCTTCCTCTATTTTTCTTTTTTTTTCCTCACATAATCAATTCTGATTCTAATCATGTCTTATATAGGATGAATCCTTCCTGAAACCAGACGTTGTGATCTAATCATGTCTTATACAGGATGAATCCTTCCTGAAACCAGACGTTGTGATCAATCATGTCTTATACAGGATGTATCCTTCCTGAAACTAGATGTTGTGATCTGGTCATGTCTTATACAGGATGAATCCTTCCTGAAACCAGATGCTCTGATCATGTCTTATATAGGATGAATCCTTCCTGAAACCAGACATTCGTTGTGATCGATCATGTCTTATACAGGATGAATCCTTTCTGAAACTAGACGTTGTGATCAATCATGTCTTATACAGGATGAATCCTTCCTAAAACCAGACGCTCTTATCATGTCTTATACAGGATGAATCCTTTCTGAAACCAGACGTTGTGATCAATCATGTCTTATACAGGATGAATCCTTCCTGAAACCAGACACTTTGATCATCTTTGTCTTATACAGGATGAATTCTTCTTGAAACCAGACTGAATCTAGATCTTATCAATCGAATCAAACCAAATCTATCGGGATATCAATTTCGCAAAACTCCAAAGATTAAATACCTCAATTGATCTCCCGAGGGGGCATCACCATATCGTAATCTATAAATCAAGAGCCGGGGCATCCTATCAAACCAATATCAACATCAAAACAAGATTATTCTTTGAATCAATGCGTCATCACACCTTGCTTCAAAGAGAGGCAAAATGTAGACACTTAAAAATAATTATTTTAATTATTTTTTAATTCCTCACATAATTAATTAATTAATTAATTAATTATGTTAATTAAAATTCTTCTCAATATTAATTAAATATAATTAATATTGTCACTATAGCATATGATTGATTTATTTAATAAATCAATCCCTTTCTTTATTCTTCTAAAAAATCAAATCCTCACAAATCTTCCTCTTAGCTAATTAATTTCAATTAATTAGTTAACCTACATGATTCCTACAAATCATCTTCTTAATTCATCATTAACCTAATAAATTCTTCTAGAAACTCCCTAAACTCACTTAACATTATTCTTTTAGTCAAATTCTCCTACAAATATAAATCCCACCTAACATTTCCTCTAATTCCCCTCCTAATGAGTCGTTAATGGCTAATCATCATGATTAGCCACAAAGTCAACTCTTTGTCCTTTCATCCAGCCACTAGCTTTAAATGCTCTTTTTCTAGATGAATGTAAGATTTTCGAAATCTCACATTCCTCTAGGCATTTCCCTCTCCTAAGGAATTTTTAATTCCTTTTTATTCTTCTAATCTCCATAATATCCGTTTTTGGAGAATTTTTAATTCCTCCAATGCATCTTGTAGAGTGCGGAGATACGAAATGCCTTTAAGGCATATTTCTTGGTCTCCACACCCTCTCTTGGACCTTGTGTGACCTCACAAGTAAATCTTAGCCCTTCATCTCGAATTCATCCTAGCCATCCGTTTTCCTCTCCTCTTCCTATAAAATAGGGTTCCATCCCTTCATTCAAAACATCTTGAAATTCAATAAGCTTATGCTGCCCTTTTGAGCCCAGGAAATCATCTTGGCAACTTGATCATCTCATCCTTATCACTCATCCTTATTATTTGTGCACAATATTGGAGAGCCATCCACATCCAGCAATCAAAGGAGCACATCAAGTGGAGTATTGTCAAAGGGCGCCTTCACTTCATCAAGCTCAATCCGAAGGAGAAGGTAAAATAGCAAGGTGAAATGATCTTTTTATGATATTTTAGCATTCTGCATGTTTATTTCGTTATGTTTTGATCAGTTTACTTTTCAAATCTATTTTTCCCTCTTCACCAACATCACCAATCACAGTGGCACTTGACTGAACAATAATAGGAATATTATCCCCAGATTCCCCACCAATGGCAGTGGCACTTGATTCACCACCAATGGGAATACCATGATGTGGTGGTGGTTGTGGATTTGAACCTGAAACAAATGTAGGTGGATTCTGAGAGTAATGAGTAGTACCTGTATACACATAAAAATTGGCTATGAGCAATTAAATAAATATTAATAATTATTCTTCTATTAAATAGTTAATTTGAAAATATTAATTTATTTAATTTATTTTCATGTCTTTCTATTAATTAATATTTTATTAATTAATTCATTTATCATATTCCTCTAATTAATTAAATATCTAATATTTAATTATCTCCTCCAAACAATTAAATATCTAATATTTAATAGATATTCTCCTATCCTATAGTCTCAAAAAATTAAATAATTCTTAAATTATTTAATCCCTTTTCCAACTCACCCTCCATCTTCACTTCATCTTCCCTTTGCCAACTCATCAAACATGTGGCTAAAGAAATTAATATTTCTTAAATATTAATTTATCATTTATCTTCAACCACCAAATTTAATGAAAACTGTGTACATACACATATTTCATAACCATTTCCTATATTTTCTCCAACACCCCCTACATCTTAGGAAGGACTTGAGTCCACTTGTCCTATCATGCCTAAATCTTCTCTAACCACCCCTAGATTCTCTCAGTCAGCAACCCAGTCAAGGTGAGATGAGAGACACTTGTCTTCTCCTTCCCCCTTTCTCTCAACCTTCACCTTTGCTCACAGCCATCCAAATCTGCAGATCTAATCATGACCATTGATTTGAGCCACATCATCTAATCCTCTCAAGGTCTATAAAATCAAGAGCTTCAGTTGAGAGAGTTACTCTTCAAATCAATCATATGCATCTGTGAAGTTTTAAAGGAAAAAGCAAATAGTAATAGCAAATATCATATAGCATTTTAGCATAATCATTTTAGCATAACCATGTAGTATTTGCATATCATAGCATCTGGTAACTACAAGTTATCAATCCATTCTTCATATGCCATCTTGGAAGCCATCAGTGCATTGTCTGAGAGCACACCATCTACAACCAAGAACAGTGGAGTTAGGACACAATGAGACATAAATCATGAAGGTAAAATAATGTTTTATTTTAATATGTATTTCATGTAGTTTCATTGGTTGAATTTGGATTTCCCGTATGCATTTCCATTTGTATTTTGTGAAACTAACTTATTGCAGGTAGCATTCTGAGGATGAAATTTAAGTCGACACATTTTGGCGTCCACCATGGGATTCATAAACCTCGCATATACTTTTAAAAATCTCGCAAATAGTTAAATTAATGCATTTGTAATGCAGATTCACGCATGTGTGAATTCTGACAACGCTTTTGTTCTGCAGGTTAGCGCATTCGCCTTCTAGGATAGCGCATTTGCAACATAGGTTAGTGCATGAGCATTCTAGGTTAGCGCTTTTGTCTTAGAGTCTACGCATTTGTATTACAGGTTCGCGCATTTGTGCCCTTGGTTAGCGCATATGTCAAAGAAATCGTGCATTTGTATCCACAGAGCAACGCTTTTGTAGTCTAGGTTAGTGCTTATGATCTGCAAGTTAGCGCTTTTGAGCAAAAAGATAGCACATATGTTAGATTAGTGCTTCTGTTCATAAAACTGACAAAATTTTCTTGCAAGTCCGAATGTCCAAGAAATCAGATTTTTTAGATTACTAACGTGCATATGCAGGATGGCATTTAAGGCAAATTTTATGCATTTCATCATTTAGTTAATTAAAGTCTTCAACTGGGAAGTAATATATCATATCTTGTTCATCTAGTTTAACTAAGAGGATGAATTGACAGCTTGCAACTTGCATTTTGAGTAACTTCTCTAAAATAGTTACACATAGACTTTTAAAAAGGCTAAAATGAACACCATGCTTGTTGGAGCAACATCTCCAAATAGGACTTAGCCAATAATTGCTTTGAAAAGGATAAAAAGAACCCTTGTATTTTGTGTCTTGAAAGTGGTAGGTATATGCTCTCCCCTTAATTGGGTGACCAAAAAGCCAAACCCACTCTTTTACGCTTTCTTTACTTTCAAGCAATTAAATCCTTTAGAGGGCTTTCCTTCCCGAGATGCCTTGAGGGGGTCAGTGAGAGGGGAACGACCTAAAGTGGAAACAGGCTAATACCAAGTCCTTCCAATCCACTATAAATAAATCATGTTTGTGACGAAAGTCCCAAACAGCACGTGCTGATAAGTTCATACTGACACTATGTTTCCCCATAAACCCTATGGAGCGTAACCTCTATAGGCTGGGAACCTTCTGTATTTACAGAGCTAAAAGTATCACATGTACGGCCACATGACCAGAAGCCTTTACTAAAAACCACTTGTACTAGTTGCCAAAATCCTTCTAGTTGTTGGCGCAGGAGGTCGCACCTCTGAAGCGGCTCACATACATACGATTCCTAGTAGAGATATAAAGTTTGCCATGGGGATTTTTCATGGAAACTGGTGCTTGGCTGCCCCGAAGAAGTGAGTGCCGAGGGTGGAGCCAATGGGGTCAAGCATCTAAATATCCGCTTTGAATAGTGTAGCCTCGGGGGAAACCCCACGTGAGATTCAACAACTATTGTCTCAGCCTGCCATGGAGATTTGTACTTGCTTGTACATTTTGTTTATTAAACAGTGTGTCTTGTATGTCTGTAACATGTTCCAAATGGTCAAAAATTGAAGAAGATTATCATCTACGAGTGAGCAAAAATCCAACAAATTGCCGAAATTTTTTATCAAAAGGGTAGTACAAAGACTTTCATCCAACAAGATTAGGGGAGTATCAAACCAAGTGATCAAGATTTTATCATCCAACTATCTCAACAACAACAATACCTAGCTAGGTATTCAAGATTAGTCAAATCAAATTTCCATATCGAGAGGCTTTATCCATAACATTTGACGTACTTTGTCATAGGGGCCTATCGAACAAACCCTCTATTCGACTAGTAAGCTTGAGTTTCTGAAATGAAGTATCCATCAATTCAACAATATCAACCTATCTAAACTGAAACTTTGATCATTTGTGTGAGAATCTCTTGTCACTTGAAAAGAAGAAGCTTATTCAAAGGAAATGAGTCCTAGCCTAAATCAAGATCAAGATATCATGGCTCTCCAATCTAATCCCATTTTTTATCAAGATCCTACCAATCAAGAATCTTATGATTATCCCCTAAAATTTTGGTATTCCATCCATGATGATCCCATTTTATCTCAAGAGAAGAGTCCCATTCAACATCGACCTCCTAAGAAAGAGCACTCTATCCCTTCCATCTCCTTCACTAATCTAATTCAAAATCAAGTGAAAAACACAAACTCAAATGATCCTACTCCAAGTCAAGATCAAGATCAAGAAAACTCTTCATCCTCCAAATCCATTTTAGGTCCTTTCATTCAAAATTCAAACTCTTCATCCTCCAAATCCAGTTTAGGTCCTTTCATTCCAAAGTCAGTCTCTTTATCCTCCAAATCCATTTTAGGTCCTTTAGTTCGAAATTCAAACTCTTCATCCTCCAAATCCATTTTAGGTCCTTTCATTCCAAATTCAAACTCTTCATACTCCAAATCCATTTTAGGTCCTTTCATTCCAAAGTCAAACTCTCTATCCCTTCCATCCATCTTGGGTCCTTACTTCCCTCCATCCATCATTTCATCACCTCAAATGATCCATAAGAAAGATCAACAAAGGCACGCACCTTTCAAATTCTTTCAAACGACTATCTAAACATCTTTTCAAAACTATTCGTCAGTCATTTCCTTCATCTATTTTGGGTTCTTATGTCCCAAAATTCAATTTTCCTCCATATCTTCATTACTTCTTAAGTTGTGTACCAACACTCATCTTGAATATATTTCCATCTATCCTCACACAAATCTTCAAACATTCTATCTATTATCCAACACATCTTTTATATCCTTCCATCCCTTTCATTCAATCCTTTGCATAAATTCATCTGTGAAATAGGCATTTGTGTCATTTTGTCACATGCTTGCCCATGCTCGAATCTCATGTTCAGTCCATTTCCTAGATATCTATTCATGATACACTTTAGAATCTGAGCTTATTCCTCTTCAACATTATCTTTTGGTTGGGATACACACTCAATCCAGAAAAGAATCACATATCGTATCTTGGTACCAACATATTTTGATTACTACATCTCATACACTTAATCAATTTCTCTAAATCATTGTGATCTCTTAGTCAAAGACATGGCTAGTGAAAAATCTAAAATCTTGCTTCAGCGCCACTGTAATTATCAGACCCATGTAAGTTTCATTACTTACAATGCAATCAAAATAAGAAAAGAAAAAGACAATATCAAAAGATCCAAAGCATGATCGAGAAAAGAAATATCTAGAAAAGAAAAGAAAAGAAAAGAAAAAAATGAAATATCAAAAACTTGGCTATGGGAATATGCGAATAACTCCATCGGGGCTATGGACGTCTAGCTGGCAATGGAGCAATATTTGTGATATTACAGCGATAACCTCGTTAGAGCTATGGATTCTTTCTGGCAGCGAGGCTCTATCCAGGATGCTTTTGAAGTCAGGGTAACTCATGTAGCTAGCCACATTGGATTTTGAAGATTACAATGATCAGATGAGCCAGAATGAACCCAATTGCACACACATGGGTAATCAAAGACTAAGTACTTTGATCCAATTTGGGATTCTTCTTCCCTTTTGAGTCTACTTCCTAGTTTCTAGATATGTTTGGTTGAATTTATCAAAGGTTCCAAGTGTGGTTTGGGTCTCTATCTTTGAAAAGTTCAAGAACATTTATTTAGGTGATGCTAAATATTGTGGCAATCTTACATATCACTTCTTTACAAATGGAGACCTCTATACTTAGGGTCAAAGTTTCATCCACTCTATTCTTCATACCACATCTCCCATTATCCTTCCTCCAGTATCCATTACTCTATCTAAGTTCATCCAGTGCTATCTATGATCTTGCTTCATGCTAATCTATACCATCTATCCTAACTATTCATTTCTTCCATCATCTATCACTCTCTATGATCTTGTTTCTCCTATCCATATCCCCTTTTCCATCCTTGATCTTGATCCAAACTAAGGACAAAAACATGATTTCAAAAAAATCTCTTCATGTGTCTCCTCATAAGCTACCTCCATCTTTCACCCATTCATCTTTAGCTCAACAATTCATCCATTCCTTGTCTTGCTATACATTGGGGAAACCAAATACATCTTTCTTCTAATCCAAAAAGCTCAAAAAATAAAAAAAATGTCCAAAAACTCAAAAAAAGAACAAAATTGAGAATCAAAGCATGAGCGCATGGCCCATCCATCAAATCAACAATAGGAAAACTATCAAATCTATCAAATCAAACTGAATCAATCATCAATTATCAAATCTATCAAATCAAATTGAATCAAGTTAAGCTATCAAATCATTTTTTAAAACCTATCAATCATGGTTTTCTATCAATCACTGAGTTCAATCAAAGCTCTGCTAAGCTCTTGCATTAGAAACTAAATCAGTTTCTTATAGCCAATCAAATCTATCAAATCAAACTGAATCAATCGTCAATTATCAAATCTATCAAATCAAATTGAAGCAACTTAAGCTATCAAATCATTTTTAAAAACCTATCAATCATGATTTTCTATCAATCACTGAGTTCAATCAAAACTCTACTAAGCTCTTGCATTAGAAACTAAATCGGTTTCTTAAAGCCAATCAAATCTATCAAATCAAGCAATCAATCAATCAATCAAGTAATCAAATCAATCAATCAAGCAATCAAATCAATCAAATCAATCTATCCAACAACATCAATCAATCGATCAATCAAATCAATCAATCAAGTCCTTATTTCATCATACATGTGCATCAACCACATTAAATCTAATCATCAAAGTGATTTTTAGCTTTTGCACTTATCAAATACTATAATCAAACTGATCACATGTCTTGTTAATCAATTCATCACTCGAAATATATCAACATCATCATGTCTTATACAGGGATAGGTACACTCAAAACCATACAGATCAGTCTTACACGAGGTACTCACTCTTTGAAACCGGACATTCTTATCAATCATCGAACAAATCAAAACAATGGCATAGATCAATATGACTACTGGATTTTGTTCTGGGTAGTCTTATCTTTATCAATTGATGGAAGGACATGTTTCATCTCTCAAAAATCAGGAAAGACAAAAAAATCAGAAAAATAAATCAAAATGTGCAATAAAAACAAGTGGTTAAAACCTGGTAAACAGACACTATCTAAAAAGTGAGTTCCTCCATCTATGAGATCGCTTTGCGCACCTATCCACACCATCATATCCAATCTATCACTTCCATCATATCCTAGCTTATCCATTCCATCTTTTGCATCCATTGCTCTGAACCATTTCATAGGAAATAAGCAGCTTGCCAACAATCATCAATCTTTGGCATACTTGTCATAGTCATTGTCTTAGATTTTATCAAAATCAATCATATCTGCATTTCTATCTTGCCATGGTTTGGATCTTGATCAATTCATACATCCATAATAAATGTTTGTTTCCACTAGGGGCAAAATCCAAATTCCTTTTGCTAAGGTGATCTTTTGAATCTTTGAAAATCCCAAAACATTCAAAAAACTTAGAAAAACCAAAAACACCTAGGATTTTGAAACAAATAATGAGCAACAAAGCAACGAAAATCAAGGCATTTCATCAACAAACTGAATCATGAAACTCAGAAACTGAAGAATCAATTAACAAGTAATTAAGGATTATCAAAGATCATTCGTCAAGATGATTATATCAGTTAATGACCATAAGAACATGTGAATGACATACAAGATTCAGTGTTTATATCTTGATTTTATTGCTAATCATGTACTCTATGTAACTCAAGGATGTCCATGACTAGAGAAGCTATGATGAGGCATGATTATTTTCTTTGATTGTTGTCTGTGGTTTATCTCTTACTATGATATGAACTTGTCTCAGGATATGATCGGCAAAATATCAAGGAGGACGTTCCAAGTCATGCATGAAAGGAGATAATCCTTGTCTATTCTGCAAGCAATTTTCAGGTCAACTTGATCCATTATATCAAGTTGCTTGTATGAACTTGCTATATCAAAATCTATGTAAGGAATACTCGGGTCATCTTGAATCATTATGTCAAGTTTCTTGTATTTTCTTACAACATTTTAAAGCTCAATGATGAAATCAAACACTGTTACAAGATCGCATATGAAGAATGGCAGTACAATTTTTAGTTAGCTCATTATTCAGTTGCATTATATGCATTCATTTGTTAGTTGCATTATAAGCATTCATTTGTCAGTTGCATTATATGCATTCATTTGTCAGTTGCATTATAAGCATTCATGGTCAGTTGAATTATAAGCATTTCATTTCATTAATAGATCAACGGTCATAAATAAAGATTGAATATACTTGGACAAACAAAAACAATTTGCATTTAATCATTATAGGTGCATTCATTCTTAGAATCATTTTAATCATCATTCATTTCATTTAGTTACATTTTATCATTGCATTAGTTTTCATTCAATTAAGTGCATTTGTATTCATCATATAGTGTATCATCATTATAGTTTGCATTATCATTCCATTAACGATCATTTAGTTGCATCTTTGCACTTAGATTCATAATCATTATAAACATTACATTTAAAAATCAAAAACATTTCATATAGATCATTTGCATCATCATAAGCAAATCAATCATTCATTTGCATTTCCATATAGATCATTTGCATTTGCATCATTTACATACCATTTAAGTTAGTAATCAATTTTAGTTGCATCCAAGGTCATCAAAAATTAAAAATCAAAAACATTTATCGTTGCATCATCATAATGATGAGAAAAGATCATAACATCATCCATGTAATCAATGCATATAGATCATCATCATAACATTATCGATATAATCAATGCATTTAGATCGTCATCATATAGAGTCCATGTCTGCATATAGATCATCATAAAACAATAAAAGTCCAAGTATATAATGATATCAGATCAATAATTTATAAATTCCCATCAATACAAATCAAGTCAAGAATCATGATTACCTCTCGAGCCTGTGGGTCTAACACTTGGATCACCTGCAACACCTGCACCAGCATCATCATCCAATGGAATCATTCTTCAATTTAATATCTTCATCATTCATTCAACTATCATCTATCAAGTCTTATACAGGATGTATCTTTCCTGAAACCAGATGTTTTGATCATCTATTATGTCTTATACAGGATATATCTTTCCTGAAACCAGACGTTTGATCATCTATCACGTAGTATATAGGATGTGTCTTTCCTAAAAACTAGATGTTTTGATCATCTTTTGTCTTATACGGGATGTGTCCTTCCTGAAACCAGACTTGATCTCAATCCAATCAATCTTATCAGTCCAATTCATCTGATCAATCTACAATCTATCCACTCATCTATCTTCCATATAACATTATTCTTCTATCGAGAGATCATTCATTCCTTTAATGCACAAACGATCTCTTGAGGGGGCATCATCATCAAATCAATATCCAAAAATCAGCATCTGGGGAACACAATCAGGATTTTCATCTTCATCAGGCGCATTATCAAGACTTGATTTAATCTTCGAAACAATATTGTCTTGACATTATTTCAAAGAGGGGCAAAATGTATACACATAAAAATTGGCTATGAGCAATTAAATAAATATTTTATATTTATTTAATAATTATTCTTCTATTAAATAGTTAATTTGAAAAGATTAATTTATTTAATTCATTTCCATGTCTTTATATTAATTAATATTTTATTAATTAATTCATTTATCCTATTCCTCTAATTAATTAAATATCTAATATTTAATTATCTCCTCCAAACAATTAAATATCTAATATTTAATAGTTATTCTCCTATCCTATAGTCTCAAAAAAAAAAATTCTTAAATTATTTAATCCCTTTTCCAACTCACCCTCCATCTCCACTTCATCTTCCCTTTGCCAACTCATCAAACATGTGGCTAAAGAAATTAATATTTCTTAAATATTAATTTATCATTTATCTTCAACCAGTAAATTTAATGAAAAATGTGTACGTACACATATTTCATAACCATTTCTTATATTTTCTCCAACACCCCCTACATCTTAGTAAGGACTCGAGTCCACTTGTCCTATCATGCCTAAATCTTCTCTAACCATCCCTAGATTCTCTCAGTCAGCAACCCAATCAAGGTGAGATGAGTGACACTTGTCTTCTCCTTCCCCCTTTCTCTCAACCTTCACCTTTGCTCACAGCCATCCAAATCTGCAGATCTAATCATGACCATTGATTTGAGCCACATCATCTAATCCTCTCAAGGTCTATAAAATCAAGAGCTTCAGTTGAGAGAGAGTTACTCTTCAAATCAATCATATGCATCTGTGAGTTTTTGAAGCAAATAGCAAATATCATATAGCATTTTAGCATAATCATTTTAGCATAACCATTTAGTATTTGCATATCATAGCATCAGTTAACTACAAGTTATCAGTCCATTCTTCATATGCCATCTTGGAAGCCATCAGTGCATTGTCTGAGAGCACACCATATGCAACCAAGAACAGTGGAGTTAGGACACAATGAGACATAAATCATGAAGGTAAAATAATATTTTATTTTAATATATATTTCATGTAGTTGCATTGGTTGAATTTGGATTTCCTGTATGCATTTCCATTTGTATTTTGTGAAACTAACTTATTACAGGTAGCATTCTGAGGATGAAATTCAAGCTCACACAGTACCTATTGGTGATGAATCTGAAGAATCAAGTCCAATGACTGGTTTATAAGGACCTTTTGATTTTGACCCTGATGAAATTTATACCTGAAGTGGATACCAAATGCCCTCTCCTCTGGGACCTAGACCACCACCTTCAAATCCCATTTTTTCCACAATGCTTGCCCCTTTGCTATATTTGTCTTTCATTGCCTCATGGACTGCACCTAATATTTTAGGGACTATAGTAGTTGTTTGAGTGGGCTCAACCTCAGGCTCATATTGATCAACATCTTCACTCCTGTCATATGATGTTGTGGGATGCTCCATATTCCACAATTTGCTAAACTCTGCATCCTCGTCGATGCTCTCAAATTCTGCACTTGTCTTTGGTTCACCGAGATTCCTCCTCATAGTCCAAAAATCATTTATTTTGGTTTGAGTCCAATAATTCTCTTTACATTCGTGCAGAATTGATTTGGGAATAGTTTTCTTAGATGGATTAGCAGATTTTAGGTAGAAATTGTAGGACCTCCTATTTTAGATGCCCTGGCGCTCCTCTGTTGTCCTCTGTGTGTGCAATGCCATAATTTGTGATGAAATTTCTTCTGTTGAAATGTTATTGTCAGCTGCAATTTTCTCCATCTCTTTTTTAACCTCATCCCAGGAGTCCTTGTTTCTAAGCTTTTCTAGCAATGGTTTACTTTCATGTTGACATAACACTGAAGAGTTCCCATTTTTCTTAATCCTTGCTTGAACTACACCGACTGGATTATACTGCCAAAGACCCTCACCACCAAAGTTAAAAACTGTCAAAAAATCATGTGCCACATTGAATGATTTTCTCTCAAATGTGAACCCTCCACATGAGAAAGGCAAGGAAGGAAATATGCTCTTCTTTTGCTGACCATGGAAGTGCCTATCTGTGCTCTCCAATTGTTGTACATACTCTAATGCAAATACCCTCTCTGTCACATGTATTGGAAGTCTGTATGGTTTTACTGTCAATCTGTAAAACCTTAACACGGTGAATTCTTCCATGAAGAACCAGTCAGCCAATTCTATTTGACTTCCAAATTGAATGCAATCTCTACAAGACACACGCAACCTAGGCATTGGAGTGCTTGCAATTTCATTAGACATTGGTGCCAAAAAGAAGTCTACAAAATGGTTGTAGTTCTTTCTGTTATCATGCATCCTTATCTTTGGGGTCCAATCATATATTGGACACTCTGTTCTCTTCCCAGTCTTCTCATCAATCTTATAGCTCACAATTTGAAGCTTGTTGGTATGTTTAATAATTTTAAACTTCCGCCCGAAAAAGTGCTTTATAGACTTACTTATATTTAATTAAATTTAAAACGTTTCAATTCCAAGCGAAGTTCTCCCAAATCTATTCACTTCCCACATTCGGGCCGAAATCCACCCTAAGCCGTTGATCTTTGCTCATCCAACGGACGAGGGACCAAGGTACGTGTTGTGACTTTACGGGTCTATTTTTTAAGTCTGTTTAATAATTTTAAACTTTTTCCCAAAAAAGTGCTTTAATGACTTAATTATATTTAATTAAATTTAAAATGTTTCAATTCTGGGTGAAGTTCTCCCAAATGTGTTCACTTCCCACATTCGGGCCGAATTCCACCCTAAGCCATTGATCTTTGCTCATCCAACGGATGATGGTACCTGTCATTAGTTGTCGTGGGTCCCATGACTTCTGCCAGTTTTCAGGCACGTCACCATACTCGTGTCACTTTTCCAGGCAAAGTTCTCATAAATCTAGTCACTTCCCACATTCGCCACGAAATCCACCCTAAGTCGTTGATCTTTGTTCATCCGATGGTCGATGGTACCTGTTTTAAGATGTAGTGGGTCCCACGACTTCTGCCATTTTTCTGGCACGTCATCATACTCGTGTCACTTTTCGGGTTTGATTTTTAGTCTGTTTAATCATTTTAAACCTCTGCTCGAAAAAAAACTTTATAGACTTAATTATATTTAATTAAATTTAAAATGTCCAATTCCGGGCGAAGTTCTTAGAAAGGTGTTCACTTCCCACATTCGGGCCAAAATCCACCCTAGCCATTGATCTTTGTTCATCCAACGGTCGATGGTACCTTGGCACGTCGCCATACTCGTGTCACTTTTCGGGTCTGTTTTTAAAGTCTATTTAATCATTTTAAAATTCCGCCAGAAAAAGAGATTTATAGTCTATAGACTATAGACTTAATTTTATTTAATTAAATTTAAAATGTTCAATTCCGGGCAATAGTTTGAGATAACTATTAAATATAATGTTAATATTATTTGTAATTAAAGATGTGCAATAGTTTGAGATAACTATTAAATATAATGTTAATATTATTTGTAAAAATTTGAAATTCAAAAATAGTATAAAACATGAAACTTAGTTTCTAGAATAAAACAAATAACTAAATATAAATATAAATTTTGATATACAATTTGAAAGGTAAAAGTTTAATATTAAAAAGAAAACATTCAATATTAAATCTAAAACATTAATTTAAAGTTTAACAAAATTCTTTGAAAATATGTTTACGATATATAATTTTAAAAAATAGTTTAAAAATATATATAAAAGTTCAACATAAATTTAGTTTATTAATTTTTTAAAATGTGCAACTGCAGTCCTCAACCTGTTAAGGCGAGCAAATTTGGAAAGTACAAATGCCAAGGTGGTGATTAATTGTTGCAGAAGGAGTTGTCTGCAGTATGTCGCACGAATGGAGGAAGGGGAGGATGGTAGGAAATCTTTTTCCTGATCTCATGGCATTAATGCCTTATCGTGCACATTCATTACCCGGCCTATAAGATGGAGGCAGAATTTATTACCTTTTGATCTGTGTACCAGTTTTTGCTTTGAAGCAGAACAAATCTGTAGTTCGTAGAATCGTACCTTCTATAAGACCATTTTTGCAGGAAGTGATTTTGAAATTGCAGGTGACCATGGAGGCCAATTTCACACTTGGAACATACAAGAAGTTGGTGCCCTTTTTGGGCAAAGTATCTGATAAACGAATGCAAGGATTGTTCAGGTTTAAGGAGGAGAAGTTGTGGGTGGTAGCTCGACTGATCCTTGCGGAGGAGGTGGCACATATCAGTCACCGGTATCGAACTACCGTGGAGGTTTACTCTCTGATTCTGGCGTGGGCCTGTGAATTCAAACTGGAGGTGGAAAAGGTAAAACTCACATTGGTCAAATTGATTGATGGGGAGTTTTTGATTAACCTAGATTCAATCTTGGAGTGGGTGGTGTCGGGAGTTGGCATTCGAATTAAGGAAGGGGACGACCAGGAGGAATTGCTTCCTTTTATTCGTGGTCCAGAGGATGAAATCAAATACCAGTGTCATGAACGAGCCCGAGTGGGGTGGGAAGCGATGAAACTCTTTGTGAAATTAACGAGGGTGGATGAAGTCTTGAAGGCTTTGCATGCGGTGGCAAGGATGGAGGTTGGTAGGGAATTGAGAGATAGGGTTGAAGAAGGAAGGGCCATATAGCTACTGGCAAGCTTGGAGGGCAACCCCGACTTTGGGTGCCTAAACTGCATTCCAAAAATGAAAGCTGAAGCGGCAAAAGGGAAAGACAAAGCATCGACCTCCAAGGAGGGAAGGGACTGGGAGGAGGCGACCCAAGGGGATAGTGAGACTGAGTGAGTGGCCTATCGGTAATGAACTAGTTTTTTGTTTGCTTGCTATAAGTTGTGGGCAGTATGGTTTTCTCTTTGTCTGCGTTTATGCATGAATGACTACAAATTTTGTATCTTGAAACTTTTGAATTAATAGAATAAAAAAACCTTTACCGATAAACTTTTGTCTCTTGAAACTTTTGAAATTTTGTATTTTGAATGACTATATAGTATATATTTATAAAATTATAATCAACCATAATCAATGTACAAATAATTAATGGAATGAATTGAATTTTTTTTTATATAGAATTACATAAAAAAGATCACGGTATTAAATTTATTTCCATTGTTTAACAAATAATTGAAATAGCGTAGCTCATACAAAAAGCATTTGAAAGAAATTAATTAATAAAAATGAAATAGAATTATAGAAAGCATTTTTATATCCATAAGACTGTAAGAGGCAAACTGAAACAAACTAGAATTTGAAAAATTATCATTAATATTTATGCTTGTGAAATTTACAATTTTTTCGTCTGAGACTTGAGTCCCCCAAAAACTTAAAAGCCAAAATGAGTGAGCCACTAGCACTCAGCC
Source organism: Cryptomeria japonica (assembly GCF_030272615.1). Taxonomy (NCBI): domain Eukaryota; kingdom Viridiplantae; phylum Streptophyta; class Pinopsida; order Cupressales; family Cupressaceae; genus Cryptomeria; species Cryptomeria japonica. Next base: position 984,172,777 of record NC_081407.1, on the reverse strand, counting down.
TGTTAGGGTTCAAGGACATAGGAAAAAAAAACTACAGGGGGGTGGGGCTAGGGCACAGGTAGTGGAATTGTTTACAATTTTGCCCTAAGAATTTGGACCTCCTTCCATGTAGAATTCTTCAGACAGCATAAGCTGAGAGAATTCTTCAAGCCACGTGTAGTTTGGAAAGTCGTCTAGGAGGAACCATTTCCGGAGGAAGTCCCTGCCAATCTGCGCCCATTTTATGTGACGCGTTAGCTACTCCGCATTCAGGTTTAGGAGAAATGGTTGCCTGGCCACTGGCAGTGTTTGGTCAGGGAGGAGAAGCTTGGATAAATCACTTGCCCAAGGGATCCCCACCCCTACTTCTGCAAGAATGACAAGAGTAATGTCGTCTTCGAGGAAGTCTTCCTTAAAAACCTTCCTCAACAACATCAACATATCCACCTTGTCTCCTCCCAGGTCCAGAAGAGACGCTAAGAAGCGGGATGTAAGGTCCGTGTTAACATGGTACCTATTTTCGCTTCGCAAAAATTCTCTGCCCAGCACCATCCGCACAGCCTCATTGGTGAACGACCCAACCTCCTTGCAGACTTATTGGAGGGTTGGGTCTCTAACGAACCTAGAAAGGCCCTTTGGTCCTCTGCAGAAATGCTTCTCAAGCGGATGGGAGTGTCCATCTTGAGAAAATAGATTAACAAATTAAACAACCTGAGCAATGAGCCTATAAACCTAAAATATCGTGAGCTCTGACGATTTATCTACCAATTGGCAAAGGCTAATTGAAGATGAAAGAAGTAGAGATCGTATATAAATTGTTGAAGCTCTTGATTGTAATAATTACTTCTTTAACAATATTAACTGCTATAAAAAAATTTAAATCTTTCATATCTCTGCAAATCTTTCCCATAAATGCACTATTGTGCAAAAATAGAAACAGCTATGAACCAGTACCAAATTGGCAAGTATCACATTGGAAGTCGTGGGGACAAAGTGGATTGCTGTAAGTGAATAGATATATATTAAATGAACGAAATTATCGATCGTGATTTGTGACATTTGATACGTGTCTATTGAATCCAATTTCATTCTGGGCACTTTCTGGTGAGCTATGTTCTCTTCAGAAAATTGGGCCGAAATAAAACTTCAGCCATTGATCTACGATCATCGAATGGTTTAAAATCATTGATAGATTTTAGGTATGTATCACCCTTTACGTGTCAAAGAGGTCGTGCTTATTGATACATCGTGCAGAGTCTGGACTCAATGTATTATGTGATGTGATGTACTAATGTGATGTGATGTGCCTTGTCTATTAATGGCAATGAATTCATGAAATCACCAATGAATTATATATTGTACCATAAATAACAAAATATTCGCCAAAACAAATTAAATAATTTTCAAGCCGTGGATAAAAATCGTCAATACATTTAAATAATTTTTCCTTCGAAGTAAAACTTTTCGCTCATACAATTATATATTTGTTCCTTTTAACAAAAATTATTTGCCTCCCACAATAAATATTTTCCCCATAGAACAAGGTATTATTCGCCAGAAATTTATGGCATTTTCATACCCTAGAAAAAAAATTGCTAATACAAAATAATTTTTTCCTCATTTAAAAAAAAAATTTGCCATCGATATGAAAATTTCCCCCCGAAAATAATGTCTGATTCACCGGGATTTTACACAGTTTCCCGGGGGGGGTTTCTTAAAGTTATCCCTGACCCGACCTTGTACGAATTGTTTTAACCAAAGAATTTGAAAGGCAAGAGGGAATCTGGTGCGTGCCTAGATGATACAAGCATTTTCATTTTTTCTAATTCATTTAAAAAACAAGCATTCACTATCAATCAAAGATATGGTAGAGAGCATAAAATAAAAAATTCCATCTATTTCTATGGATAATTCAAATAATTACTCGGCCGAGTATAATGTCATGCATAGCAAATAAATAGTTGGAAAAAGCAACTATTCTCTCTAAAAATCCACATTCGGCACCCGTCCCAAAAGGTAACTTTCTATACCCAAGCCTATCCATAGCTTGGTTCCCATAAACAAGAATACATTTAAGAATACAATCTTTTGACTAATTGAAATAACATATTCCCTGTTACTTTCGTAAAATAAACACTATTTCATCTCTTTCACCTAATTGAATACAATCTTTCATATTTTGAAAAGCAAATATAATTTCAACAACATTATTCGAATAAATACAAAGTAAAAAGAAGGTGTAACACACTTATGTACCTTACATATAAATTAAATAACACATTATTTTATTCAATTATCAAACATTTAAAAGCATAATCATTAACATGCATTTCATTTCTTTAAAAATCTAAGTTTTCTATCATCTAAGCTTTCTATCTTTCCATGTGCCTTGGTTCATTTACCTCTTTCTCAAAACATCATATTTAGTTTAATACTAATATGTGACTTCATGATTTAAATACTCAACTCACTAATTTTACTAATTTACCATAACAACAATCTAACATGATGAAAATCGATAAAGTACCTATCTATATGGCATTTTTAATGAGACATCTGATAACCATATTTTCTCTTCATGAAAGGATCTAATTTGAAAGTGTAAGTCTTTTCTTATGATTTTAAAATAAACATCACTATTTAATAAGTCATAATCCTAATATTTCATCTTCGTTGCAGTTTAATTTCAGAGTTTCTCTCTCTATCCTCTTATTTTGTTTCTAGAGGATTGAGTGATCTAATTTCTAAGAATCACTAAGTTTTATCAACAAACTTTCATAAAATATATCATTATTGCATCTATATTTGCATGATCGTAATTTAAACAATTATAAATTGATTCAGAATGTGACTCTAACTCTTCCATTAGAATATTTCATAAATCTAAAACTAGATCATTCTTTATCTCTTTAAATCTTTTCAACAAAACATACTAGATTTGAGCCTACCTCAAGAAACGCGATCCAGGTCTATTATGATCCTTGATAACTTCAAATTGTCGGCAATACGTCTAAATTCTAATGCTTTCCTCCTCGACACTCTTCTATCTCATGAGCTCTCTATTCCTAGTCCATATCGTTTCTATATTCTAGGAATTCCTCTGATAATAATAAGGTAATTAACACTCATTCACAAGTGTAACCTCTAAGTTCGACACTAAATCGGAGATGCTCATCATTGATCTTTTATGACTCGGTCATAAACACATAAAAATCTCCATTATTCTCTTCTCTATATTCTTTCTAATCTTTTCTTGTCGTTCTTCCTCTCTCGTGTGTCTTTCGTATTTCTCCTTGTGTGTGTCCATCTTTCAATCCTACATCTCTATTTATCCTAAATTCTCCTATGATCTCTCCCAATTTAGAGGCTCGGTTATGGTTGTTGATTTGAAGTGTTCTTTTGCATACATTGAGTCTTCCATTTAACTCTCTCTCTCAAGTCTACACGTCTAACAGAGATGGCAATTCTAGTTATATTTTTTGTAGTTTAAGTGCATGAGTCGACTACGCAACATCTTCTTATCGTGGATATTCCTAATACCATGGCACCACGTTCCTGTTAATGCATTTCTCTCTGTGGTTATATGCCTAAGATTGAGGTCTTCTTCTATGTTATTACCGTGGAAATTATCAGTAGATTACTCACTTGGTGGAGGGGTCGGCAAGTTAAACATGATTACAAACACTTAAGTGTTTGTCATGAGCATGAGTATCGCTCAAGCTGCCAAGTCTATGCCATGATCTCCACGTTGTTGTAACTCAAGTCTGCGTTTAACGTTGGTTCTTTGCCTAGTCGACCACCCTAACTATCATGCGACATAGTCGCTATCCTTGGGTTCACTAAAACCCGCCACCTTGCTTAATGTATATAAATATATAATAAGCGACTACATAATAAGTTTGCAAGGTAAGTCTAACTTAAACGTTTTTAGATATAATATATAATCATAGTTTTATAAATGTATATCTATCAATACATTATTGTAAATAATCATGTTTGTATAAAATAAAAATCGCATAAGCATAATTCCAATATTCACCTCTAAATATATATAGATATATGCGTATGACCGATGGAATCGTAGTTATCTAACTACCATGCATATAAAACTTGCGTTAATATAAATAAAACAGTCATTAATAAAGATGCATTTTCTTATACAAAAGACAATAATCATTCGATATAAGGTACGTTAAGTCATTAATTCCAAATTATTCAACTTATGAATAATCATTTTAAGAGTAATCAATATAATTACACATGAACCATAATTACCTACGTATATATATGTATATGATCGAGTCCTAATATACATATAAAATACGTATAATTATAGTATAATTTTGAAAACCAAACATTAAATATAGTTTCAATAATTTACATACTTCTACACAAAGGACGTTAAATCATAAAGTCACTATTTAATTCAAATATTTTAAAAAAAAAATTCACCCTTCATAGACAAATAAAACATAACATTTGCCTTTACTCACAAAATTCCATTCATGACTCAAAATCATTCATCAATACAAACATAAATGTATATGCATAACTTCACTAATGTGGTGTGTGAGATTCCCTTAGTCTACTAAAGTCATTAGTTAAAAACAACTCTACCTGAGTCATGTTCTCGCCTTCAACTTCGTTCACCTGTTCCTGCATCACTTGCACTTGATAATTTATCAACATTGACAATCCCCAATTAAATAATACTAGATATCGAATTACATATCAATTGCATGAATAAAATGCATACAACATTTCCTCAGCACTGAATTATCTTTTAAAATGAATGCTCAAATCTATTTTAATTTCAATGCATACATAAAAACCTACATTAAATCTCTTAAATACACATTATCAAGAATACAATTCGTGACAATAGATTACTGAGAAGGGGGGTGAATCAATAATGAATTAGTAAACTGAAAAACTAATACAAACTTCTCAAACTCAAACTCAAACTCACAAAGTAAACTTAATCACTAGAATATCACTGTCAAGTTCAATACTCATAAGAATACTCAACATCAACTGGTTAACTGTTATAACAACTTAACAGTAAACAACTTCAATCTTGTAAATATCCAAATGTTTAATCATATCTCAACATACTTCATCTCTCGACACTTCTAGTTATCATGCCTTATTAGAAGTTAATCAAATCAACAAATAAGATCATAACCACAAAAACATTCACCACATGACACAAATGTTTATACGTGGAAAACCCAAATAGGTAAAAATCATGGTGAGATGAGACTCACAAGATAGCTATCTGAACTCTTCTGAAGTTCGCATTGTTAGGAACCAAGCCTGTTAAAGCTTTTACAATAAGTCTTGTTAAGAATTGATCCTGTTAGGAATCACCCGGTTAAGGGATTTACAAAATGCCTTGATAAAAAGAAAATACCCTGTTAGGACTAACCTCGGTAGAGGATTTGAGAATCCAAGCTAATGGACCACCTTGTTAGAGGATTTGAAAGTAACCAAGCTTGTTAGAGCTTACCTGGTTAGGGGAATTCAATTATGTTGTAATTGTTAGAAGACAACAGGTTTTTCTTGATCTGTCTGAATAGCACTACATTTGCTTGATCAGATCCTTTTAAGCTTCAATCTGCCTTTACTCAAATTGCAGATCCATTCACCGGTTAGGCAACCACACACTCAACTGATTTTAGCCAACTCTTGCCAACAACTTTTAAAAAACAACTTCATCGACCTTAAATACAAATCAATTAGGTCGATAACACATCAAAAACCTAATTCTCTCATAAAGATTACAAACAAATCGGTTCAAGTGTGACCGTTGGATTTACATAGCAATCTATACACATTCTTCAAGAAAATTCCAACCGCTCCATGATCACCACTTCATCGGACTTGTAACTAATCACGTGCTTTTCATTAGATGCAATCCACTTTTCTCATTCCCTAGACAATCAAACAAACGCGCCAAAACAATCTGAACTTATCTTCATACAATGACCACACATGTCACCATAATTACCGCTCAAACGATAAACCAACATAACCATTTCAACAAACTTAATCGGTTAGGGTTTAACAACTGGTAGGGTTTACCAGTTACATAACATAAAAAGGGTTTAACCTTATACACTAGTTACCGATTCAACTCATATACATACATACATAAAGGTTTACAACATCTTCCACAAAGCTCCTTCCTACCGATTACAAGACAATATCAATAACAACAATATCAGCAATATCATAAATACCATTACGGGTTCAGTTGACATCAATGACAACATAACATATCATTAATGCAATCTTTATGCAAATGCCAACAAATAATGTAACTTATTTATGGGGAATAACTTGTTTACTAAGGATTTAGCCTAATAAATATCTCAAAACTTTTTTCATGGATTTTTTGCCGTCTTATCTTCATGGACAATCAACTGTTGGTATTTTTAGATTGTTGGCATTTTGCATATAGATTGCATTAATGATATGTTGTCATTGATGTCAATTGAACTGGTGAATGATATTCATAATATTGTTGATGTTACTGTTGATATTGCTTTTGTCTTGTAACCGGTATGATAAAATTTGTGGAAGATGATGTAAACCGGTATATGGTAGTTTGTAAGTTGAACCGGTGTATAAGGTTAAAGATTTCTATGTTATGTAAACTGGTTAACCCTACCAGTTATTTTGTGTTAAACCCTAACCGATCAAGTTTGTTGGTTTATGTTGATCGGTAATGATGGAGACACGTGTGAATTGTATGAGGATGAGTTTAGTTTGATTTGGCATGTTTGTTATCTTGTAAAGGAGCAAAGTGGATTGCATCAAATGCATAGCGCGTGATGAGTTACAAGTCCGATGAAGTGGTGATCATGGAGCGGTTGGAATTTTCTTGATTAATGTGAAGAGATTGTTATGATTTTTAACGGTCAAGATTGTACTGACTTGTTTGTAATCTCGATTATGAGAATTAGGTTTTTGTTGTGTTACCGACCTAGTTGATTTGTATTTAAGGTCGATGAAGTTGTTTGTAAAAAGTGTTGGCAAAGTTGGCAAAAATTAGTTGAGTCTGTGGTTGCCAAACTGGTGGATGGATCTGCAGTTTGTGTAAAGGCAGATTGAAGCTTAAGAAGGATCTGATCAAGTAGATGTAGTGCTATTCAGACAGATCAAGAAAACTTGTTGTTTTCTAACAATTACAGCAGAAATCAAAATCCCCTAATCGAGTAAGCTCTAACAAGCTTGGTTACTTATTAAATCCTTTAACAAGGTGGTCCATTGGTTTGGATTCTCAAATCCTCCAGCGAGGTTACTCCTAACAGGGTATTGTGGTTTTCATCAAGGCATATTTGTAAATCCCTTAATCGGCTGATTCCTAACCGGAATTAGTTCTTAATGGGACTTATTGTAAAGATTTAATAGGCTTGGCTCCTAACAGGGCCAACTTCAGAAGAGTTCAGATAGCTATCCTTGTGAGTCTCATCTCACCGTGGTTTTTACCTATTTGGGTTTTCCACGTATAAATATTTGTGTCTAGTGGTGAATGCTTTTGTGGTTATGATCTTATTTGTTGATTTGATTAACTAATTAACTATTTTGATAAGGCATGATAATTGGAAGCATGAGAGATGAATATGTTGATATTTGATTAAGTGTTGTTGATGTTTACAAGATTGAATTTGTTTACTATTAAGTTGGTATAACAATCAAATCGGTTGATGATTGATTGATGTTGGTAATATTTGAGACATTATCTTGACAAAGTTATTTGTTGATAAGTTTATTTTGAGATTGGGAGTTTATTATCAGTTTATGAGTATACTGATTCACGCCCCCCCTCCTCTCAATATTCTACTGGATCCTTATTCTTTCACCATATCATCAATTGTTATCAGAGCATCGCAGGTACTCTTAGATCTCTAAGCCTAATAACTTGAGGAAAATATCCTGTAGATCATGATGAAAAAAGAAGGTCCTAAGTTCAACAAAGATAACTATAGGATATGGAGCGATAGAATGAAGATTTACATTAAAAGTCTTGGTAGTCATTATTGGGAGCATGTAGAAACTCTATATGTTGCACCTACCGGTACTCTGACTGATGATCAAAAGAAAGAACAAAAGAATCATCAAGCATTAGAGGCTATTATCAATTCCCTACCTGATGTTGAATATGTAGATGTTCATGGTCTTGAAACTGCATATGAAGTGTGGAAAAAACTTGAAGAGATTTATAGCGGTGATGAACATGTAAAGATTGCAAAAGAAGAGAGTCTAAGAGGAAAGTTTGATGACATGAGAATGTCTGAAGGCAAAAATATCCAACAGTATGGTCAAAGGATTAAAGAGATAGTTGGTGAAATAAAAAGTGCAAGAGGGAAAGTGGAAGATTCCATAGTTGTCAGTAAATTACTGAGAACCCTACTATCGGTCTATTCTATTCGAGTTGCAGCTATTCAGGAGCTGAAATCCATTGATAAGACTAAGGTAACTCTTGACTCTATTATTGGAAAACTTACTGCTTTTGAGCTAAATGGCTATGATGGTAGTGTACAAAAATCAGAACCTACATTCAGAGCTTCTATCTCTAACCCATCTGTGAGAAGAAGTAGAGATACCAGCCATAGATATGAATCTAGATCTAGCAGAGATGTTGATGATGAAGATAGTTTAGTGGAGCTTGAAGCATTGTTGGCAAAACGGTTACCTAGAGGCACTGGTAAATACAAAGGTAAGCTACCGTTGAAATGTTTTGCTTGCAATAAGATTGGTCATATAGCAGCTAATTTCCCTAATAGTGAAAATGAATACAAGAGAGACAAATTTAAGAAGTATAAGGGCAAAGGCAAGAGAGATTGCCTTGTAGCTATTGACAGTGGTATTACTGATGATGAATCTGATGATGATGCTAGTGAAGATATTGTATTTGTGGCTATTAAGGAAGAAACATCTGATCAGAAGGCTCTAGTATCCAGGATGGATAACTCTGATGATTGGATCATTGATAGTGGTTGTTCACATCATATGACTGGTGATCAGAGCAAATTTCTTTCCTTGAAGAAATTTGATGGTGGTGTTGTTAGATTTGGCAATGATTCACCCTGTATGGTTAAAGGCAAGGGAGTTATTTCTCTTAATGGGAAGAGCAGTGCTGACGATGTCTATTGGGTTGAAGGTCTTAAGCATAATCTTCTGAGCGTAGCAAAGCTGAATGACAAAGGATACCCATTGGAATTTATAAATGACATGTGCAAAATCTTTGACAACAAAGGTGAATTTATTATAACCGATAAACAGACCAGAGGTAATCTATTTCATCTTAATCCAAAAGTTAGCAACTATTTGATTGCAAAAATAGATGATAGCTGGCTTTGGCATAGAAGATTTTGTCACATAAATTTTGACAATATTGTTAAAGGGAGTAAGTCTAAGATAGTAAGAGGTCTACCTCAGATAGACAAGCCGGTTAATGCTCTTTGTAAAGAATGTCAGTTAGGGAAGATGACTTCTTCTACCTTCAAGAGAAAGTCTTTCTCAACAAACCACTTGTTAGATTTGGTTAATACGGATCTATTTGGACCAATAAGAACTAGAAGCATTTCAGGTGATAGATATTTCATGATCTTCACTGATGACTATTCAAGGATGATGTGGGTCACATTCTTGAAAAATAAGAATGAATCTTTTGGTAAATTCAAGGCATTGAGGGCCTTAGCAATGAAAGAGAGTGGAAAACAGATTAAATGTCTGAGAACAGATCAAGTCGGTGAATCACTTCTGCGGAGTTCACTAAGTACTGTGATGATAATGGTATCAAGCGGCAGCTTTCTGCACCAAGAACACCACATCAAAATGGTATAGCAGAAAGAAACAACCGGTCAGTGGTTGAAGCAGCTAGAACTATGTTGATACAAGGAGGTGTGGCAAAAACATTTCGGAGAGAAGCTGTAAGTACAACAGTCTACACAATGAACTGAGTTCTGGTGAAAAAAGGTAAGGACAAGACACCTTATGAGTATTGGTATGGAAGGTCACCTAATGTTAGTTATTTTAAGATGTTTGGTAGTAAATGTTTTATCAAAAGAGGTGATTACATTGGCAAGTTTGAAGCTAAGAGTGATGAAGGCATATTTCTTGGCTATTCCACCAAGAGTAAGGCCTACAAATGTTTCAATAACCGGACTCAGAGAATTGTTGAGAGTGTTGATGTTCATGTAGATGAATGTCCTAAAGTTTTAGAAGCAACCAGTTCAGAGAGAAAGGATGAAGATCCTTGTATTTTTCTTTTATAACCTGAAACAGTTAAATCTGAAACCGGTAAGGCAAATCCTGATGTACTTGTTCAACCAGAACAGATAATTTTAGAGGAAGAAGATGATGAAGAAGCTGAACTTGAGGATAATGATCATGTTATTCCTAGATATGTGAGACTGAATCACAGTCTTGAGCAGATTATTGAGGATAAGGATGTTGGAGTACTTACTAGAAGAAGAGTTAGTGAGAACTCTTGCATGATCTCCACCTTTGAACCTAGAAGTGTGAAGGAGGCATTGGGTGATGATCATTGGGTGAAAGCAATGGAAGAGGAATTGGATCGGATTGAGAAAAACAACACTTGGACCCTAGTACCCTGACCGGTAAACAAGAATGTCATAGGTACTAAATGGGTGTTCAGAAACAAGTTAAATGAGGATGGTGTTATAGTTCGCAATAAGGCAAGACTAGTATGAAAAGGTTATGCGCAAGAAGAAGGAGAGGATTATGGAGAAACTTTTGCACCAGTAGCAAGACTGGAAGGAGTAAGAACATTGCTTGCATTTGCAGCTCACAAGAAGTTCAAGGTATACCAGATGGATGTCAAGTCTGCATTTCTGAATGGGATATTGGAAGAAGAGGTATATATAGAACAACCTGATGGTTATGCATTGACAGACAAAGAAGACATGGTATGAAAATTGCATAAAGATTTGTATGGATTAAAGCAGGCACCCAAAGCATGGTATGGAAGGCTTCATACACATTTGATGAAGATAGGCTTTGCAAGAACCAGTGATGACAACAACATTTATCTCAAGTCTGAAGGAGATAAAATAATGGTTAGTGAAGTATTTGTTGATGACATTATATTTGGAGGTAATGATGTCATGAGCAACAACTTTGCAAATGAAATGAAGAATGAGTTTGAGATGTCATTAGTAGGGGAACTAAAAATTTCATAGGCTTGCAGATACAACAGATGAAGAATGGTATTTTCATTACTCAATCCAAGTATGTGAAAGAAGTTTTGAAGACTTTTGGCATGAGTGACTATAAACCTGTTGGGACTCCAATGATTACAGGTTGTAAATTGTCCAAGGAAGATGCATCTAAGTCTGTAGATGAGAAGGAGTACATGTCAATGATTGGAAAATTACATTATGTTGTTCACAGTCGACCGGATATTGCTCATGCAGTTGGTATTGTTGCCAGATTTCAGAAAAATCCTAAGGAAGCACATCTGATAGCAACCTAGAGAATCTTTAGATATCTGAAAGGCACAGTTGACTATGGGTTATGGTATCCATATGGTGGAAACTTTGATTTGAAGGCATACACTGATGCTGATTGGGCCGGAAATATTGATGACCGGAAAAGTACTACCGGTGGAGCATTCTTTTTAGGAGGAAGGCTAGTTTCATGGAGTAGTAAAAATCATAGTTGTACTTCACAATCTACTGTTGAAGCTGAGTATGTAGCAGCTTATATGAATTGCACACAAGCTATTTGGATGAGACACATTTTGGAAGGTTTTAAGATGAAGATCTCAGAACCTATCAAGATTTTGTGTGATAATACGAGTGCAATTAATATTTCTAAGAATCCTATTTTGCACGCTAGGACTAAGCACATTGAATTGAAGTATCACTTTTTGAGGGAGAAAGTTCAATGTAAACATGTTATCTTAGAGCATGTTTCTACCCAGGAGAAGCTTGCAGATATATTTACCAAACCTCTACCTAAGACCACTTTTGAGTATCTTAGAAGTCAGTTGGGGGTTGTCCCTCTTCATGAAGTCAGTTGAGCATGATGTTGATTGGATCAGTCCCTGAACCACTTGTATAACTTTACATGGATTGATGAAGGAGTGGATGTACTCCACAGGAGGAGCATCAAGTTGCAATATGTTGATGCACAATGAGATTTGGATATTACATATTTTACTTTTCTTTTTGGCATTATTGTCAAAGGGGGAGAAGAATTATGTGTCTGATTTGGTAAACCAATGACAGACTGAAGACACATAGAGCATTGTGAATACTTGGTAATGTAAACCAGGATTCCTATTCACCAATCACAGTAGCAATCAGAGGCATTGATATTTGTATTGCCATCAATGCCAAAGGGGGAGATTGTTGGTATTTTTAGATTGTTGGCATTTTGCATATAGATTGCATTAATGATATGTTGTCATTGATGTCAATTGAACCGGTGAATGATATTCATAATATTGTTGATGTTACTGTTGATATTGCATTTGTCTTGTAACCGGTATGATAAACTTTGTGGAAGATGATGTAAACTAGTATATGGTAGTTTGTAAGTTGAACCGATGTATAAGGTTAAACATTTCTATGTTATGTAAACCGGTAAACCCTACCAGTTGTTTTGTGTTAAACCCTAACCGATCAATTTTGTTGGTTTATGCTGAGAGGTAATGATGGAGACACGTGTGATCATTATATGAGGATAAGTTTAGATTGATTTGGCACATTTTTTATCTTGGAAAGGAGCAAAGTGGATTGCATCAAATGCATAGCACGTGATGAGTTACAAGTCTGATGAAGTGGTGATCATGGAGCGGTTGGAATTTTCTTGATTAATGTGAAGAGATTGTTATGATTTTTAATGGTCAAGATTGTACTAACTTGTTTGTAATCTCGATGATGATAATTAGGTTTTTGTTGTGTTACCAACCTAGTTGATTTGTATTTAAGGTCGATGAAGTTGTTTGTAAAAAGTGTTGGCAAAGTTGGCAGAAATTAGTTGAGTGTGTGGTTGCTAAACCGGTGGATGGATCTGCAGTTTGTGTAAAGGCAGATTGAAGCTTAAGAAGGATCTGATCAAGCAGATGTAGTGCTATTCAGACAGATCAAGAAAACCTGTTATTTTCTAACAATTACAACAGAAATCAAAATCCCCTAACCGGGTAAGCTCTAACAAGCTTGGTTACTTATTAAATCCTCTAAAAAGGTGATCCATTAGTTTGGATTCTCAAATCCTCCAGCAAGGTTACTCCTAACAGGGTATTGATCTTTTCATCAAGGCGTATTTGTAAATCCCTTAACCAGGTGATTCCTAACCGGAATTAGTTCTTAACAGGAATTATTGTAAAGCTTTAACAGGCTTGGCTCCTAATAGGGCAAACTTCAGAAGAGTTCAGATAGCTATCCTTGGGAGTCTCATCTCACTGTGGTTTTTACCTATTTGGGTTTTCCGCGTATAAATATTTGTGTCTAGTGGTGAATGCTTTTGTGGTTATGATCTTATTTGTTGACTTGATTAACTACTTAACTATTCTAATAAGGCATGATAACTGGAAGCATGAGAGATGAATATGTTGATATTTGATTAAGCATTGTTGATGTTTACAAGATTGAAGTTGTTTACTGTTAAGTTGGTATAATAGTCAAACCGGTTGATGATTGATTGATGTTGGTAATCTTTGAGACATTATCTTGACAAAGTTATTTGTTGATAAGTTTATTTTGAGATTGGGAGTTTATTATCAGTTTATGAGTATACTGATTCACCCCCCCTCTCAGTATTCTATCGGATCCTTATTCTTTCATCATATCATCATCAACAACATAGAGTCTACCAAACATAGTCTAATCAAAACCTTGGCTTTTTTATCTATCAAATCTCGGTCTACTTGAACCATGCTGGCAAGTTTAGAATTGAATATTACAACCCACAAATCATGATCTATGAGCATATCTTCCATTTTGAGCTTTCAAAGCTCAAAATTTATGCCGTTAAACTCTTCTGTCTTGATCAAGTTCTAGATGCGCTTGCCATATTTTGCTTGCAACAATGTTACAAAAAACACTTATGTAAAAAGTCCCATCAAAACAAAGATCAATACAAAAAACCCTTCAACACAACAATGAACTCAAGGTTAGCCAAGCTTTGATGCTAGCTAAAAGTAATTTGAGTATGTAGAAGATACTTACTACACCAGTTTATGTAGATGAGATAGTACAAACGTTTGCATCACTTTAATAGTTATAGTTTCGAATGCAAATTCATTTACTTAGAATAGGCATTCAAAACAAAAATCACATGATACAACATATACATGGGGAAAACTATTTCGAGAGAGTAAACCAACACTCCAAAATATATCCCAATATATTATTAGTAAAGAGTTTACAATACAATTACAAAGATATTCTCTTACATGAACCTTCACACTTCTATAGGATTTTGACAACATAATGATATATCAAAATACAACAACATACAATTCTATCTCATGTTCCCATATGGAAACTTAAGTCTATTTTTTGCTTAAAACAAGCAGTGAAAGTGTCCCCATGTAATTTTTTAATTACGGGAAAAGGAAATTTCAGAATCTTTTCCTACTTTTGTGGAGCATCTATTGCTTAATAATTGAGAATAGGTTGTAAAAAAAGGAGAGGCTGAAAATAAGCAACAATTTGCATATTAAAAAAATATCATGTGGTTGCACATATTCTTTTGCCTCCATTTTTTCATTGCCCTCCAATTTCACACTCCAAAATTTATGTGGAAAAATTATTATTAATATGATTAAAATAATTTACTATTCATCTTTTCATTGTCTTCACTACATAGACTATGCATACTTGTTGGATGATATTTCATATGAAGCATTTGGAGGTATGTTTTTCCTATTCGCAATCGTTGTTTGTAGTTCTAATATTTTTGTGGACTCTTTTGTTTTTTCTAGTGATAGATATAGAAAATTATAAGATTTTGGTACTTTTTCTTGCAAAATCCTCAACAATGCTTATTGTTGGACTGTGAATGGGTGGATAGATGCCTCCAAGACTTAATCAATCATTTTGATACCTACAAACAAATGAGAAAATCAAGCATTATTACACCAAACAATTCGTTGTATGGATTGAATTGAATTAAGGATGGATAAACATATTCACCCAATAATAAAATCCTTGATGCAATTAAATCTAATAAAATATCTGCAAAGATAATCCACCCTTGGAAATTATATAGGTAATCCAAACAAAAATCATTTACTTAGAATAGATATTCAAAACAAAAATCACATAACACAACATATACATGGGGAAAACCATTTCGAGAGAATAAACTAGCACTCCAAAATATAGCCCAATATATCATTAGTAAAGAGTTTACAATACAATTACAAAGTTATGCTCTTACAAGAGTCTTCACACTTCTACATGATTTTAAAATAATTCCAACAACATAATGATACATCAAAATACAACAACATACAATTTTAATCCCATGTCCCCATACAACTATTTAAGTCCCCAGTGAAAGTGTCACCATGTAATTTTTTAATTATGGGGAAAGGAAAATTTGGAATCCTTTCCTACTTTTGTGGAGCATTTGTTGCTTAATAATTGTGAATAGGTTGTAGCAAAAATGAGAGGCTGAAAATAAGTAGCAACTGCATATTAAAAAAATGTCATGTGGCTGCATAGATTCTTTTGTCTCCATTTTTATATTTCCCTCCAATTTCACTCCAAAATTTATGTGGATAAATTATCATTAATATGATTAAAATAGTTTACTATTCATATTTTCATTGTCCTCATTGCAAAGACTGTGCATACTTGTTGGAAGATATTTTATACAAATCATTTGGAGTTATTTTTGTCCTGGTCCCAATCGTTGTTTGTAGTTCTGATATTTGTGTGGACACTTTTTTTTCTCCTAGTGATAGGCACATAAAATTTTAAGATTTTGGTACTTTTTCTTGCAAAATCCTCAGCAATGCTTATTGTTGGACTGCGAGTGGGTTGATAGATTCCTCCAAGACTTTATCAATCATGTTGATACCTACAACTAGTTGAGAAAATCAGATGTTGTATAAATATAATTGATTTAAGGATGGAAAAATATATCCACCTAATTAAAAAAAGAACTCTTTTATGCATTTAAATCTAATAAAATATCTACATAGATAATCTAACATTGGAAATTATATAGGTAATCCATGAAATATTTGGATATATTAAATTGTATAAAAAAACATATTTGGTTATGTATGTGGGAAAAGTGGGCGAATAAAACTTAATATATGAAAATATGTTAGAATACTAGTCCACACACACACACAGGACTTCTTGATGCAAGCTATGGAGTAACGTAGTGTTACTCAGCTTCCCAAGGAGGGTCCCATGGTTCTCTATCTCACAATGTCCCTCAAACCAACGTTTTTGCTCTCAGATTACTGAGCAAAATGGTTTGGGGATGGCAAATATGAGAACGAGAGATGCTTTTAATTGATTCTAGTATGAGATGTGTTGTAAGCTATGTATGATGCTAAAATGCAATAATCTAAATGATAAGATGACAAGATTAGTATGGATACTATCCTAGCATACTATATTTAGTCTATGATTGAACTAAAATGATAAAGAAATTAATCTAAGCATGCATATTAGTCTAGTTTATGATCTAAAAGAGGCTAAATGATGAGCATAAAGATGATGAAAAAGCTTGAAAGTATTTGAGCATAAGTATAATGCTTCAAATTTGAAAGATGATTGTTAAGAATGGAGGAATGGGAGCTCTATTTATAGCAAAAACAGGGCAATGGATGGCCAGGATTGAAAGGTTTAATCAAGGGCCAGGTTTGAAAGTTGGGGATCCATGTGCACAATTTGTACCAATGAAATGGTGACAAGTGTCAACATAGGATTGGGTTGAGAGAAGAGGTTGGAGGCATTAAAGGCCTGAGAAGACCTCATGGTTATCTAAAGGCTAAGGGTCAAGTCTAAGTTAGGCTTACCCACTGGATTAGGAGTTAATCCAAGGATAAACCTTTGTGCAAATGATTAAGAGATAATCCTGGTCAATGCATTAATGGCCTGATGAGACCCTTGGGTTGGGTAGAGGTTGAGTCAAAACAAATGTTTTAACCATGTGGGAGGGTTTGAAATAACCATTAATGGTTATTGGAGACTTTGGGGATTAAGTGGTTGAAGGTTGGAAGCCTTCAATGGTTTTCAAAGACTTTAAGGGTTTTGGTGGTTGAAGGTTGAAAACCTTCAATGGTTATCCAAGACTTTGGGTTATTTGAGAAGTGACCTCCCTTTGCTTAGGGATGTGACAAAGTTTAGAGGAGGGTTAGGTTAATTAGAATCGATTAGAAGATTCTAGAAGGGATTAGGAAGGGGTTTGGGATTTTGCAAGTGGATGGGGGATAATAGGATTTAATTGAATTAAATGATTTAATTCAATTTGGTTGCAATTTAGAGAAATTAAATAAATTAGATTTATTCAATTTAGGATAACTATTTAATTAAATTTGAATTTAATTAAAAGTGGATAGGGGGATTTAATTGAATAAAATGATTTATTCATTAAATGGGTATAGTGAATTTTATTTAAATAAATTGAGTAATTTATTTAATACAATAGAAGAATGTGGATAATTTAATTAAATTGGATTTAATCAAATAGAAAAATGAACATAAAATATTCATTTAGGAATGTGGTCATTTTTATACGTCTACAGGTTAAAATATGTAATCCAACATTGTTGCACCAGCGAATTGCCCAAATATACTAGTGTTGTTAATGCTAAAAGACAAATACGCAATTCAATATCTCAAGAGATGTTAGAAAATATGGGCTTCTTAAGAATTTTTGAAAATGCATGTAATAATTTTAAAAATATATACAATTAAAAAATAAATTAAAGTTGACTGCTTAAAAATAAGCAATAAAAATTAATATTTGTAGGGCCACCTGCTCCACAATTTACTCCATAAAATATTGAGAAGTGACTACTAGCCAAAATAAGCTAAGCAATAGCATGGGGACCAGACCTAACCCATGTCCCCATGCGGCTGCTTAAGTGCAATTTATGCTCAAAATTAAGCGGCCAGAGTGTTCCCATGCAAATTTTTAATTAAGAGGAAAGGATAAATTGGAATCTTTTCCTATTTAAGTGGAGCAGCAGCTGCTTAAGACTTAAAAATAAGCTTTGAAAAAAAGGGGGGGCTGGAAATAAGCAGCAATTGCTTATTTAGAAGATTGACATGTGGCTCTCCAAAACAATTTCCCTCTTTTGATTTGTTTCCAATTTTTTCTCCACAATTTATATGACCAATTAGAATTAAATATTTCTTTTAATAATGCAATTTAAGATGACTGCTTATTTTATAAGCAACAAAATTTTACATTCATGGGGCCACCAGCTCCACAAATTAATGCTAAAAAAGTTGAGCAGTGGCTGCTAGCCAAAATAAGCTAAGCAGCCGCATGGGGACTTGCCCTAAATGCTCAATATATAAGAGAATTCAATGCATAAAATGCATGCTTACAAAATGATATTCCCAAGATTGAAGATACACAAGCTACCAAAAATAACTACACATGCAAAATGGCAACCTGCCAATTGTCAACAAACTTACACATGCAAAACTACAAACTACCAATTGTCAACACACCTACAGATGCAATCTATAACTTGCCAAATATTAATTGCACCTCCAAGGTATCCACTCAACATACCACTCAAACAAAAAATAGAATGTGCCTTCATGTATAACTCCACCTATGATAACATTATCTAAACTTGAGTAATCCTCAAAAAAGAAAAAGAAAAATGGCAATAGTAATTAGTGATCTAACATGAGTTATCTATCAACTAAGACTCCAATCAACTCATACAAAGTGGTATGTCTACCTTCTAAAAATAGGAGTCATGTCACCTATGTCATTTGGCATGTATGAAGAGAATTCAAGTCACCACTCCCACAAATAACATCATTGGGTGTACATATAATTAAACAACACAAGAAAAGAAAACTTAGGATACAATAATTAAATAATCACTAATTAAATGCTAGGATTTGCAAAGGTTGAGACACCTTAATTCCTACGTAATCAAGGGTTAATTAATTAATTGGGTTTAGAAGAATTTAAGAGTAGGGGCTAATATTTGATTAAATAAATTAATTAACCTTTAAAGAAGAGGAAGACACAATAAATTAAATGAGATTTGATTAATTACAATAATGGATAAATAATTAGTTAAATAGTAAGTTATTTTATTAATTATGAGGATTTAGCAGATGGTGAGTGATGATAAATAGTTAATTAAATATTAATTATATAAGTGGTTGATTTCATAATACTTCATATCTCTATTTACACCTATCATTCTTAGCTCCTTAATTTACCTAAGATTGAATTGTATTGATTTAACCCCTAGATAAATACATTATTTGTAAGGTATGTTTTATCCTTCACAATAAGTAACTAAACTTCAAGTGATGAGTCAAATTTAAATCAAGCATGCTTACTAATTTCTATTAATATTTGAAATAGTAATTCTTAGATGGCAAACATTTTTTTATTGAAAATATTTATAGAAATATTATGTAATGATGAAATTTGTATGTTCATCCCATTTTTCATTTAGCTTTGTGCTTGTTTTGAGAAGAAAGCCTTCACACGTTAATATATTGATAGGTATGACATGGTTTTATGTAGAGTTGAGCTCCTTTCCCTATACAACCTACCCATCCATTGCACATATTCATATGCACTTACTACTTTCCCCTGACCACATTTTTGCACAATCCTACACAATTTCCCTATTTGCTTATTTATTACACATATTCATGCACATAATTCCATACCAATGGCACTCACTTTGATTTAGCTCCTTCCATCTTGTGAGATAAGTTAATAGTTGAGGGGACATCCTCAAAATGGCAAATTCATTCTTTCCAAATTTAGAATTCAAATTCGGTTGACTCTTCGATCTATATCCTTTTTGCTTGGGGCCAACTAAACATAATTTTGTGTGATGTGTTGTTACATCCTTGTATTTAAAGACATTCAAAGAATTTGTTTAATCATCCAACATATTTAAGCATTCCAAACATGTTTGCACAATCTTATACATTTTCCCTATTTGCTTATTTATTACACATATGCATGTTCATATTTCCATACTCATGCCACACACTTTGATTTGACTCCTTCCATCTTTTAGATAAGTTCATAGTTGAGGGGACATCCTTCAAATCACAAGTGTGTCCTTCCCAAATCTAAAATTCAAATTTTGTTGACTCTCCTATCTATATTTTTCTTGCTTGGGGGCTAACTTAACATAATTTTATGCGATGCATTGTTCCATCCTTGTATTTAAAGGCATTCGATGTATTTTTTTAATCCTCCAACACCTTTAAGAATTCCATGGTATATCATTCATATTACACACTTCAATTGGAGCACTAAAAGGAATCTAGATTTACACAAGCATTCCTAGAAGCATGTGCATAATTGAAGAATGTTGTCTTTTTTTTTTACACATTTTCTAGGTTGACCCAAGTGACATAACATTAACCCTATCAAGGTATTCATAAACATCACTAACCTTAGATCTAAGAATAAGCAAAAGAAGCTAGATTGAATCAAACAATGTGAATAAAATAAGTTTTGCATATTCCATAGTACAAGTTTGTATGCGTAGGATAGATATGTGATTGTGGACTTGTTTTTGATCCCTAGATTCGACCCTACATATAATGAACATTTTTTTTAATTTTATTTTGAGGTGAATGACACATTGTTACCTACTATCCTTGATCCCAAAATATTACAAAGTACAAAACATTTATCTGGATTATTCCCCCTTCAATAATAAAATTATGTATTATTATCTCCATTACATTTTAAAATTTTATTCTAACAAATTATTAATGTCGAGAGGCATTCTACAAAAACTCTTACTTAATAACTTAAATTTGACAACCATTTTTATGTCAAAATATTAATATTAGTTATAAACATAATAGTTTCAAAATAAATAGCACATAAACACAATGATATGCCCTCATCAAACTTATAAGTTTTAGATAGATGTATACATATAAAATAAAATAAAAAAGATATTTTAAAAAATTAATCCAACCATTTCATAATTACAATATATAACAAATATTTAAAAAAATAAAATAATAGACATTAAGAATAATTATTTCAATTAAAAAATAATTATAAAAAGTATACATTTGAAATATTTTAAATTAAATGTAAATAACTATATTTTAGAAATTGGAATAAAAAATTTGTATTAGGGAAGGAAGAAAAACAATGTAGACATGATAAAATTTAAATGTCTTTGTATGTAGTAAATATTCTTTAAGTTAAAATAAAATAATATTAAGATAGATATAATACTTCTAATTGATATCTCTTGACATTTCTTTAGATGGATGTGTTTGAGATATCTATAGTAGTCTAATTACAAATCTTGATAAAAATTTATTAATTAATCGATTATACTATGTACATTTTATTAAATTAATCTAAACTAACATTTAAACTTGCTTTAAAACATCAATCATAGAAATTTTAAATATAATTTTTTAATAAAAGTTAAATAAATATTCACACATTTTAATTAGTTAGAATAATTTAAAAAACTAGTAATACCTATATTTAAAAAATATATATACATAAAATAATGGCCAGAGATATCACATAATTGTCTTGCATGTTTATCAGGTGTCAAGAAGGACATGTAGCTGAATAATGCTGCACACTTTCACTCTCGTTAAAATGTAACAGTTTCATATACTTAGAAACAAGTGAATGATTCTATTTTATTCAGAGTAATAAAATAATACTTATAGAGAAACTGAAATATGCATGCATTTACCTTCATCTACACTCAAATTTATTCAAAATCAATTTTTTGTTTAAAGATATTTGTATGTCATTATAGATGCCTTTCGACATAACTCTCTCAGCATAATAATTTAGTGATTGCCAAAATAATTATGACTCCCTTTAATACTTTTAAACACGACAAAATGAAAATTAATCCCAGAGAAAGCTTAAAGGAGACCAAAGTAAAAACAGACAGAAAAAAAGGCGGGGGAATTCAAATTATCCTTTAAAATGATTTGAACTCGATCCTCCCTCCTATTTTTCATCCTTTCAACCTCCGAATTCCACCCCATTTTCAGAGCTTTCAATCTCCAAATTCCGTCCAAAAAAACTTGCGATTCCGAACTGCATGAAATTGAAGGTCATGAAACCCTCACGCAGATCGAAGGGAAAATCCGAGGCCAAGAAGTACCTCAAGCCTGGAGCTCTGGCGCAATTGCGAGATGCCAAGCGCAGCACCAGATCTTCTTGTTTGGCCGCTGTCCATGAGACTCGAACTCGGGGCCTCAATAACCTCACTGATGCTGATCCACAAGAAGTAGAAATGATGCCCTGCTTCAGCAACAGGACTTTTGGCCCTGCTTTTACTCAGAGAAAAAAGTTGGTAGCGCAGAAAGATTTCCTTCTTGTCCCTGCCTCCCAACAAGAAATCACTGTAAGTGCACTTCACACAGAAGAAATCACTGGAAATAGGATGCTCACACAAGAAATCAGAGCAACTCCAATGCCGACTCAAGCAGAGGATCATAATACACTCTCCGACTTGCCTTTATTGGATACATTACCTTCGGATATATTGACTGTTCATTAATTAGTTATCTTCTGTACAGCGAATAGGTGGATAGATTCTGGCTTAGATGTGTTTACTTATTTAATTTTCCCCTTCTTTGCATGCGCACAGTTTTTGCACATCAGATCATATGATATGCACAAAAACAGTTGTTTTGGCACATCAGATCATATGATGTGCACAAAAACAATTGTTTTTGTCCAAAATTGAATCTTGTTAGCCTGTTTGATTATTGCGAGCAAAATACCTTATTTCTACTCTGTTTTGGGTTGTAAACAGTAACTCAAAATTTTCCCATAATCGAGTATTATCAAATACATTGTTTGATGCAGTGTGGTTTTGAAATTTGTAGATTCTCTTTCAGGTTTATTACTTATCAAGCTAACCACAATGTTGTGAAAATGTATTAATTTGAAACCCTCATTGTGTTGGGGATCTGTAATAGTTACTCACAGTTATATGTTTTTTCTCTGAAGAATTCATTTTGCAATTTGCTACTTATTTCTAAAACCCCAATCTGTTCAATGGAACTTGAAAGTGTAGATCTCTCAGGTCTAAAAGAGGAATGAGGGATAATAAAAATGGTCCTTGTTCATCATAATTTATCTTTGTGTAAAGGTTTTATAAACTTTAATACAAATCAATTTTTGAGATTGAATTATGTAGACTTTAATATTGTTCAAAGAATTGTTCAATTTTGAGATTTGATAATGTAATTTTTAATTTTTTTAAAAAGATCTGACAGATAATTAAAAAATTGTTTATGTTGCTTTGTCTTTTATGATATTTTTACTTTATCCATTCTTCAATGGTAATTCTGTAACGATTTAAAGGTCTACATATCCCTAATTTGTTGATCAATGGATGAACTGTTTCAGTATCCTATATGATAATTTTATTTTATTGTCATTAATTTATTTGCAGAAAGAATTATAGTTTCAGATTATGAACCAATTATTTGTTGTTTATAATTGACTATTATATGGTTGTTTAATAAAGTTTGTTATTTAATTTTTAGTAGTATAAGTGATTTTATGTGAATTTTCAACTAAGCATAAATGATTATTTAGAAAAAAAATTATTAATAGAATTTGTAATTTATGATTTCAACTATAAATGAAACCAACAATAGTCTTTAATCTCATAAAGGTAACAATAAAATATCCTTTTACACATTGGTAGATTTCAATTTTTCCTTTAGAATTAGGACCTCAAGTCTCAAAGATCCACGAATTCAAATCAAGGAGGTGTAGTTGGAATTGACTGAACTTGTAAATCAATGTGGGAGGTAAAAAAGTCACTTTTAAACATGTTGGCCCTATATAAGTTGGGGGGGTTTGTAGCATAAGGCAAGGGCAACAACCCTTGTTGGGGAATGGCTATCTAGCCCTAGAATGCACCAAGCATCAAATATAATGTATTTATAATATATAAAGGATAATGATGCCTTGGTGCATTCTAGGGGCTAGATAGCCGTTTCCCCCTTTTCGAGGGTTTAGTTGAGCAATAGTAACGATTTTTTTTTCATCCATCCTTGAATTGACAAGATTGTGCAAAAGAGACATCTAGGGTAGTTGCCAAGCCATCAAAGGTACCCATGTGCTCAATAAGGAGGATTTGTTGAAGTAGAAGTCCTTTTTTTATTTGTAGTAGCCATGACATATATTATGTTTTATTGATTAATAGCATTGATCACTAAGGTTTTCATAAAGATGCAAAATAATTATCATACAAATGCAAGGAATGCAAGGCATGCGTAAAACACTTCCAATACTAATATGAGAGGGAGACATGATGCAAAAATTTATTACAATCCTTATATAATTATAGAAAGAGAAATACATTCAACAACAAAATTAACACATAATAATGCAATATACCATAACATCAAATACATGTGGGGAAAACCCATTCAGGAGAAAAACCCCCTCTAAAAAGAATAACCCTTGTATTTCCAATAAACTAAAAGTAGATTACAATATAATAATGAGAAGCTCTTTATTAGGAGTCTTCAATCAAACGCCAAGATTTTGGAATCATTTCGGCAACATCACAATACATGCAAAAAGTTTCTCATATAAAATCATGAACAACTAACTCAAATGTATATTTTACATTGCATTGAGGAGAGAGCCAAAATGGATGTTGAGATACATGTCCCTTGAATCATATGGTTGGAAGAATTTCCTTGACATGTATAGTACTTGCATGAAAAGCATCATCATACACATGCAAGAAAATATGCCAATTCAAATGCCCCCCTTGCATGCAAAAGATACCCTCAACATGCAAAGTGATTTGCATGCATGCAAACCCCTTGCTTGCATATGTAACAACATCTAATAATATCTAGTTGTCATAGATTATGTAATAACTAGTTTTTACATTGTCATGAGTTGTTATATGTTAGTGTGTCATAAGATTCTATCATAAATTGTCATAAATTGACACATGACACCAACATCATTGCATAGTGTGGTTCACCAAGTGGATGCTTACACCCGCATGTATTGTTTGTGTGTCATTACAATCATCTCTAAGTGGAATGCCACTTCATCGATAGGTCCCTTTAAATTATATGATATTAGTAGGCAATCAAATAAATACAATAAGTAATTAATCAATAAATTAAATGCTAGGAGTTGCAAAGATTGAGACAACTTAATCCCAACAATAATCAACTAGCCACTCATTTGTATGATAATTTTTTAACCATTAACATACTAGTAAGACTTAACATTTTTATTAACACAAGATGTCTCATAAATGAGATACATGCCCAACAATATTTTATTTAAATAATATTTGGATCACAAAACTCATCAAATCCCCTAACTCAAAGGAGTTTTAAAGATGATTCAAAGCATATGTTTGTGAGTTCATCTAATAGTCTTTGTTGCACTTGCAAATTGATACACTATGCATCTTAGCACTAATTAATTAATGTTGTTTTATGCAAAAGCTTGTTATTTTACTACTTGTGACATGAATGATGAACATTTTATTAGCATGCTTATCCTCTTTGATTATTCTATGGTTTTACTACAATATAAGCACAAATATTGTTTGCTCAACTAAATCAACTTCAATGTCTCATTAATTTTAATATTATGTATGACGCATCTACCTTGATGTCCAACCATGTTGACTTCACTTTGCTCATTACAATTGGTTCTAGCAACTTCTATCAACCTACACAATTACCTATGAGTGACCAATGATCATCTCTCCCCCCTACTAGGCAAGAGGTCAAGTCCTTGTAATGAAAAATAAATCAAACAATTTGGTTTGCTCCTTATCAAAGCTAACAAGGAATTGAAGACCAAAACTATAAACATAGCAATTGCAACATCATGATGTTGAAATTGAAATGAAAAACTTCCACTCCTGTAGAAAACATTATTCAAACACTTTGCCATAAAGTTGAGAAAATGTTTAATTAGAGAAGGAAATTATCCTCTAATCTCCATTTTGACCCTTAGGTTTGTTAACCAGATAGATTTTGATGGACTTCTAGCTCATAAGATACTTCATGTTTGTTTTCAATGATATTGACTATTATGAGCCTTGTTTTACTATATGTTAGTATTAGTTTGGTGCATATGCTTTGTAAGCCAAATGCATACGCTTTGTAAATCATCTTGTTAGTTAGAATAAAGTATTTATCCCACATGCATGGGATGGTAGTAGTTGCCCTTGATAAAAAAATATGGATTGTCACAACTTTCCAAATGGAAGGCATATTGGATATTTCTAATTGGACTGTAAGCTCTATTTGGATGTTGCTTCTATAGGAGTTGAGAAAGTACAACACCACAGGAGCCTGAAGATCTTCTGCAAGCCGAATAACCTATTACAAGGAGAAGCAATGAAGCAAAATCTGAAGAACATACAAAACACAGAGAATATGCTCAAAAAGAGAGAGTCAATAGTCACAAAAATATGTAATGTGATTCTTATAATGAAAAGAAAGAACTCAACCTTTAATAGGTCAAGAAACCCTAAAAAGGGAAAACCTAGGTTTGCACATAATAATTAATTAAAATAATTAATTATATGCACCTAAAGTTAGCTTAAGTGTAAAAGAGATAAAGGGAACTTAAATAATTAAACAAAGAATGTTTAATTAATCAAGTAAATACTCGAATACTCTAACACCCCCCCTTAAGCTAGACTTAGGGAGAAGCTAAAACCTAGAACAGCTACTGAAAGCAATAAAGATGGGTCCCGGCAACAAGGCCTAATCAGGTACTCAAATACAATGAAATCTCTATGAAACGGAGACAAAGGAGAAAACCCAGTGGGAAAAAACTCCTCTCCAAAAAGAGATGGAAAAGAATATCACTGAAGCATGAAGACCCTGCAAACTTTGTCGAAGAATAAATACTGATCTGAAAAACATCCACTGAACTAGAACATGAACAGGTAGAGAAGACTGTAATCTGCATGAGTGCCCTCAAATGACACTACTCGAATCAGGAGGCAAACAAGGCAAAACAACTGAAATCGAAAATACAAATGGCATGATAAACCAAAGCCTTAAGAGCTGATCAATCGAACCACGGAAGCATTAGAACCAACAGGATAAACCTCCCCATAATGCGGAAGTGGGAGAGGGGTAGAAACACTAAAAAGGATAGCCAAAAACAACTGCATGACGAGGAACCAAGAACATCAAAGGTGCTAAGACACATCATCATGAGGCGAATGTCATAGAAGGAACACTCACTTGACAAAGGAAGATGGCAAACAAAGGCAAACATCAACCCCCTCATGGCACTTGATCAACAGTGCATGTACAACAAGACATAAGATATGCAAGATTCAAAGTAAACAATGCATGATGGCACTTTATCTCAATGCAATTGCATAATTACAAGCTACAATGATAAGAAGACTGGAAAAATAAACGAGAATCAAAACAAAGACACCCTACTCAAAAAAGAGATCCCAGGACCTGAAACAACCACGATATCCACCAGAGTGCTGAAAAGCAAAAAACTGAATAAAATATGCATGGAGCTGAATCTAGAAATAAAACCCATATTTCTGGAAAGTACACAACACAAGCTTTCCGAAAATATAAAGTTTTTGAAAAACGGAGTTCGGATGCTCATTCTACGTCTCTAGGAGTGCAAAAAAGAGACCTCACTTTGACTGTAAAAAAACATAGTCAAATAGCAAAATTGGAAAAAATTACCAACACCATGAGGTCGGCCTCGGAACCAGCTTTCCGACGCCTATTTGTTTTCGAAAAAACGACTCCGTATGCCCAAGATAGGGCCAAAAAACCAAACTCCCCCCTGAAAAAGCCAAAAAAGGGGGTCCGGTTGCCTGTTGGTGGTCCGCTAGCCAGGGAGCGGAGCTCCGGTGGTGGCCGGGTGGCGGCCCAGTGGTGGAGCGGTGGCCAGCCGGAAAACATGTTGGGCAGAGGCGGAGCCAGGCAACTGAGTGACGGGGGCCAGGGCTGAGTGCGACATGGCCGGTGGCGGGCTGGGCGGCGGGGAACAGGCAACGGCCGGCGGGAGCAGACAACGGCCGACGGGAGCGGACAACGGCCGGCGGGAGAAACAAAGGCGGTGGTCGGCGAGCTTGCAGCGGGCCGGAGGCCGGAGCGCAGGGGGCCGGAAAGTGCCGATGGTGCGAGGCCCGAGGCAGGGGCAACGTCCATGGGCTGGCCGTACTGACAGCGGCAGCACCTGCAACAAGGCAGGGGCCCCACGGTACCCTACGTACCGTGAGGGCCCCAAAAAACCTTTATTTTTTTCTCGATCTACGTGCCAAGGTCGTACGGCCTGGATCTGAGAAAAAAATGCTCCTAGAGGCTCAGGAACCAAAATAGGTCAAATTTTATATGACCATAATGGTTTTCGGGCCCTCTGAGCATGATGGTGAGGTCCGTTTAGGCCCAAAGTGCTTAGAAAAAAGCTCAAACCCTAGGTACATAAAAAATTCTTGAAACCCCAGATCTGCTTCCAAAGCAAAAATTCTCAAAACAAGAACAGGCAGCTGCAGATTTGAAGCTCTGATACCATATAGGAGTTGAGAAAATACAACACCACAGGAGCCTGAAGATCTTCTGCAAGCCGAATAACCTATTACAAGGAGAAGCAATGAAGCAAAATCTGAAGAACATACAAAACACAGAGAATATGCTCAAAAAGAGAGAGCTCAATATTCACAAAAATATGTAATGTGATTCTTACAATGAAAAGAAAGAACTCAACCTTTAATAGGTCAAGAAACCCTAAAAAGGGAAAACCTAGGTTTGCACATAATAATTAATTAAAATAATTAATTATATGCACCTAAAGTTAGCTTAAGTGTAAAAGAGATAAAGGGAACTTAAATAATTAAACAAAGAATGTTTAATTAATCAAGTAAATACCCAAATACTCTAACAGCTTCCTCAAAGTGGTAATGCAAATATAATGAATGCATCATGTTTCTCTTGTTTTTGTGTGTTCAATTTTCTCTATCTTGCAAGTACATTATAAGTAGTACCACAACTCTTTCTAGGGGTGTTTTTGCAAGCAACATTATCAATTTAGAGCCATTTATAATTGTCCACCATATGCTCTTACTTTTATCTAAAGGAATCTTGATGATTAGAAAGTAGTTATAGTTATCATTTCACTACATTTAATATTCAAGTTTTTGCTATTTTATTTCCTTACAAGAAGATTTTCCCTTTTAGGTTAGAAACCATGTTTTAGAGATTTTGTCTCCTTAAATGTTTTTGTGAATTGAAGAGTATTTTGTCTCCAATACTCAAGCCTCATAAAAGCTATATATAGTTGCAAGCTTCCATGTACTCATGGGTATATTAGAAGACCCCATACGATTTTTCATAGCTTAGCTCAAATTAAGCTTCAACAATTTAAATTTTGTGATGCATTAATACATAGTTAGCCTTGTTAAGTTACAAACAACATACCTCAGAGATGGGATAGTAGACTAAGGGTATAGTTTTATAGGGATGTCAAATTTGAGCCAAAATGAGAGAATTCAGATGCACAAACAAGTAGGGAGACTCAAACTCAAATAAGACATACACCTTCAATTAGGATAAAAATGGAAGCTAAATATCTTGATGTAAAAACATGACAAAATAAGAACATTGTATCTCCATTTGACCTTGTTCATGCGCTTTAATGTTTTTTATATTGGTAAAATTGTGTTTTGAAAGGGCTCAGACATTTGAAAAATAAATCAACTATTAGGCAAATGGAACAAGTACGATGATATATGAGATTAAAAGAACCCAACAAAATGAAATATGAAGACATATAATTTTAGCTTAGTTTTCATCCACAACCACTACAACAAATAACACTACGGTCCAACCTAGACAATGTCATATCCAATCATATTCAATCTCTCACCCTCCACTCTAATATGATATTGGTAAATCAATTTGGGAAGACATTTCTTTTTACAATAGTCCATGTAAAAATATCATTGAATTCCATAGAACAAGGTGAAGAGGGAGTGGATTTCTCCATGGAAGGTCCAACAAGGTACACAAAAGAACACTTCTATATCAAGATGGGGTAGACACACATTGGTCGACCACCATTATAAAATATTTCCTTTTTTCTATTTAAAGAGTAAAATTAGCAATTTAGCAACATCTCACTGATCTGTCTTACTTGATTAAGAGATCACCTCAAGTAAGCAATTATTATAAGTCCATATTGAATCTATGAGATGAAACTTAATCACATTAGAATGTTGAAGTTTTTCCAAAGTTGAAGGCCTAGGAGGTTGAATGATCAAAGAAGAGGGTGGTTCTTTAATGAGAGTTTAGGGAGAAATAGGGTTTGGGAATGGCATATCAGTAATAGGCTTGAGAGAACCATTCTCTTGAGAAGACTCATTATTTTGAGAGGCCAATCTCTTGAGAGTTAGAGGTATGGATAGTTAAGTGATCTTCACAAGCATTCTCCCACCATGACATATCACCCTTATGCTAGGAAAAAGAAAAATAACAACTAGGTGTTTGATAATGAACCATCATTTGAATTTGAAGGGGAGACCCTCATAGTCAGTAAGTTGACTCAAAGTTCTACTCCCAACCATCAAAAGTACATCCTCATGAAGTGGCTTGGAGATGTCAATGTCCACCAATATGTGAGAAAAAGTAGAGTGCCCCATGTAGGATGTTTTGTAATCAATCTTCAATAAATGTCCAATAGAGTTGCATGTGACCTCATAACATGAATCTTACCAAAATTGGAGGGGGTGATTCATAAGACAAACCCTAATATAGGTATGACATTAAGGGTTTTAGAGAGGGGGTTGAAGGAGGTAGAACAAGGTTTGATATGCTCTGATATTTAGTGGATGTATTATGATGTAATGTGGATGATTTTTGCTTGAAATTATCCAATTTGGTAGCATGTAAGTACTACAAATGTAAATTTATATTCTCCTTTGGATAAGCCCTCTTAAATAGACTTGTTGTGCCTCCACAGCTCACACCCCATTTTATCACTTTGAGAAAACGAGGGCCCCCTTTTTCTTACTTGGTCTTTCCTTTTTGCTTCCCCTTTGTTTCCTTGTTTTCCTTTTATTTTTCCCTTTCCTCCTTGCTTTCTTCTTTTCCTTTCTCTTTTTTCTTTATGGCCCTTTTTAGGCTTGCGGGGAACGGGGTTTGGAGATCCCCTTTCCAGTTTTGGAAGTCGAGACCTCGAATCCCCGATCATCACATTTTCCTTGTGCCTTACCTTCCCTTTCAGGGATCAAGGGTGTCCTCACCCCCAACCACCAACTTTCACTAGGGAAAGATCAGAGGTGGCAAGTGTCACCATCTTGATGATTGGTGCAGTCACCGGTTAGGAGGGACCTCAAAGAGATCAGTCCGGACCGGTCAGCAAGAGTAAACACAACGGAAACACAAGGATATGATGGAGGCAGTGCATAACTGAATGAATTAAATCATGAAAATTGATTACAAGCAACCGATAACATCTGGGATACAAGATTAGGCTCACTGGCTTGCTACAAACATGCTCAATTATAGAACAGGTCACAACCGAGACCTCAAAATTTTTTATCTAGCCTCGACTATGCTCTATATTTCCTTTGATCTACATTCTAATGCTCAATTATGATGATTTATACTATCCAAAGGGATCAGGTCGACCCAAAAGGATAAAATACCGAATAACAAGACCAAACGTGTAAAACCAACAAGGTCGGCCTTCACCAAAGAGATTCCTCAAGAAAATCCAAATGATGAAGTGTAGATCAAAGGGAAGGCCGACCACACGCCAAGGAACATCATAATCAATGCTCAGGGCTCTGCAAGCTATGCAAGGGATCCAATAGATTCACCAAAGCAAATAGGTCCAACCGGTTCCGGTGCCAGAAAACTGTCTCGAAAACCGGAATCAATAACTTGTCGGAAAATGATCCAAATGCTTCATGGTTTAGGAATAAGGAATATGATCAAGTCCTCAAGAAAAATCCAACTCCTCAAGATCCGATGAGCCAATGCCAAAAAATGCAGAATGAAATGCTGAAACTGTAAAACATAAAGAAAATATTTTTGGTTGATGCAAGATTGCCAAGAACCGGGGATGCTCCTGCATCAAACATCCGGGGTTGTTGAAAAAAAAGTGAGTCTCTCACTTTACTGGGGTCAGAGGAAAACCAAGGTGGTCTACCTCTGCCTGAGAAATCCAAGATGAGTCTTCAACTGGTCTGCCCTTCCACTTCACTAGATACTCCTTATACTGACTACTCTGGGTACTACGCCCAATCCTACTGTCCAAAATGTCTTCAATTTGATCGGGTTCCTTCTGGAGCAACTATCTCTCCAAGTCTGTAATATTGTTTTCACTAAATTCCAGTTCATGATACTAATGTAGATCTCCAATGTTGAATATAGATGAAATACTCAAACTATCTAGTAACTCCACTTCATTTGCATTTTTGGAACTCAACTTTCTCAAAATCTTGCAAGGTCCAAACTTCCTCATTTGTATCTTGTTATAGGTTCCAACTGGAAATCTCTCTTTTCTCAGAAACACCATCACTATATCGCCAACTTTAAATTCTTTATGTCTTCTTTTCTCATCTGCTTCCTCCTTATACTTGTTGTTCATGTCCTCCAAATGTTTCTTAACTTAAATATGCAAGGTTGTCATGTGGTCTGCAAAGTATTATGCTTCTGCACTTCTCTTATCTTCACTGCTGATATCTCTCAATTTTGATATACCTCTAGGGTGTGCTTCGGTAACAATCTCAAAAGGTGTCCTTCTGGTACTCTTGTTTACTGAATTATTGTAGGCAAACTCTTCTTATGCAAGAATCAAATCCCAACTTCCAATTTTGTCTCCAACTAAGCATCTTAACAAATTTCCTAAGCTCTGGTTAACTACCTTTGTCTGTCCATCAGTCTGTGGGTGAAAAGTAGAATTGAACTTCAAGACTCAAGACTGCTCCAATTGTTGTTCCACTTGCATCACAATCTACTTGAAATACTTTGTTGAAATCTGATAAATCTAACACGAGCTGATCAGTCACTTTCTGGTTCAGCAATTCAAAACTTTTATTTGCTTCGGTTTTCCACTTGAACTCCTTCCTATCTCCCCTCATTGTCTCAGTCATAGGGTTACAAACTGAACTGAAATTTCTGATAAACTTCCGGTAGAAACTAGTCAATCCATGAAATGATGTTACCTCTCCAATGCTTTCCGGTTTAGGCCATTCAACAATTTCTTTTACTTTCTCAAGGCCCATCTTCAAACCATCCTCAGATATCACAAATCCCAAATAGACTAACTCTTCCTTATGAAAGTACACTTCTTAAGGTTTATCAACAACTTTTCTTCTCTCAACCTCTGCAAAACTTGTCTTAAATGCAACAAATACTCCTCTTTTGTCTTACTGAAAATCAGAATTTCATCCAAATATACAATAACAAACTTACTCAAGAATTTATTCAATACCTCATTCATCAACCTCATGAAAGTACTCATTGTATTAGTTAACCCGAAAGGCATCACCAACTATTCATACAATCCTTCATTTGTCTTGAATGTTGTCTTCCACTCATCTCCTTCTCTAATCCTGATATGATGATATCCACTCTTCAAGTCTATCTTTGTGAAGTATTTCACTCCACTCAAACAATCCATTATGTCATTAATCCTAGGCAAAGGAAATCGATATTTAACTGTGATCTTGTTTATTACTCTGGAATCGGTACACATCCTCCATTCTCCATTCTTCTAAGGTGCTAATACCGTTGGTACTGCACAAGGTCTCAAACTTTCTCTGATCAAACCTTTCTTCAACAATTCCTGCACTTGTCTATTCAGTTCTTCATTCTTTGTCGGTGTCATCCAATGTGCAGCTTTGTTAGGCAAACTAGCTCCGGGAACCAAGTCCATGCAATGGCTAATACTTCTCACAGGTGGTAATCCATCAGGGACATTATTTGAAATGATGTCTTCATACTCTGACAGTAACTACTTTATCTCTTCCGGTTCTTCTTCTTCATGCTCTGGATTCTCAGTCTTCTTAGGAACTAAGGCAAAACACACATTCTCATGTCTCATCCCATTCAGGATTTTCCTTCCATCCACCAAACAGATTCTAACACTTGTACATACTTCATTCTTCAAAGGCTCCTCCAAGGGAAACAAGGTTTGCTTCATCCCATTGGCCACAATAGTGTATATATTCTTTCTCCCATCATGTATTGCATGTCTATCAAATTGCCAATGTCTACCCAACAAAATATGACAAATATCCATAGGCATAATATCACACAAGACTTCATCATGATAATTCCCAATTTTTAATTTCACCAAACATTGCTCACTTACTAACAACTTATGATCATCCTGAATCCATGCTATCTGATAAGGCTTAGGGTGTTTCAATCTTTCCAAATTAAACTTAGTCACCATCTCTTCTGAAACAAGGTTATCTGAACTACCGCTATCAAAACAACATTACAACACCTACCGAATACCTTACATCTGGTCTTGAACAAATTCCTCCTTTGCAAGGGCTCCTCATCTCCTCCAGTATGACACAAAGCTCTCCTCATCATCAACAGTTCTCCATCTTCTATTTCGTTAGCTAATCCGATGGGGCTTTCTTCCACCACTATTGTTCTTCCGGTGCTCTCCACCTTCTTACACTTGAAAGCACAATGTCCTTCTCCTCCACACTTAAATCAAGTTCCTCTTAAAACTCTTGTCTTGTCTTCTGTCATCTTTTCCGAAATTCTCATTACAGTAACTATCAAGTTCTCTTCTCCGGTAGAAATTTCTATCATCCTTCTGGTATGAACGACCATCTTTGCTTATTTCCTTTTCCTTGTTCTAATCTGTACAGGTTCCTCTACCTCTGATATATCCTCTTCCTCCTTCAAATATTCCTCCGGAAAACCTTCCACCTCTACCTCACTGTCTCTACTCATGTCTTTTGTTCAGCTTCTCTTCCACTTTCAGGGCATACTAGTAAGCTTCTTCAACACTCTGCAATTTGATCAAATTGAGTTTATCTTGTATAAACATCCGCAATCCATTCAAATATATTACAATTTGTTCAACCTCATCATCAACATGTCTGAATCTTACATTCAACTTGTAGAATGCTCCGGTATACTCCTTTACACTAATTTCCTTCTGCTTCAAATTCTGCAACTTCCAGAACAGATTCACTTGATAATCAGCTGGCATAAATTTTGATTTTAACTTAGCAACCATCCGATCCCATGTTTTGATCTTCTCTTTACCTCTTCTTTGTCTATCAACCTGCAAATGCTCCCACCAAAGAGATGCATGACCTTTCAACTAGGTGCAGCCATATTTCACCTTCCTTTCCTCTGCGGTATTCTCAAAATTAAAACATTTCTCCATCTCCGAGATCCAATCCATCAATTCATCTGAATCCAAACTTCCATCATAATCTGGTTGGGTAAAATGTGGTTTAGTGTTTTCCCTACTCAAAAACCTTACGAACCTTTCTTCATCTGGATCAATCGCTGGTGGATTTGCTACTTGTTCTGCCAAGGCTTCTTCTCCTTGATCTTCACTCACATATTCAATTTGTCGGCCTCTTCTCTAGGTTGTCTCAACGACTTCCAATGGGGCTGCAATTCCTCACAACATTTCCATCACAATAGGATTTGCATTACCACATGCTCCACCATTCCTATTTCCTCTTCGTGCCATCTTTACACCAGTCCTCTACAGCTGCAAGTTGGATCCACAGTCCACCACCCTACAACAAAATTCTCAGGACAATGCAATCTCCATAACAAAATATTGCTCTGATACCACTTGGTGCAGTCACCGGTTAGGAGGAACCTCAAAGAGATCAATCTGGACCAGTCAGCAAGAGTAAACACAATGGAAACACAAGGATATGATGGAAGCAGTGCATAACTGAATGAATTAAATCATGAAAAGTGATTACAAGCAACCGACAACATTCGGGATACAAGATTAAGTTCACTAGCCTACTACAAACATGCTCAATTACAGAACAGGTCACAACCGAGACCTCAAAACTTTTGATCTAGCTTCTATGCTTTATATTTCCTCCGATCTACATTATAATGCTCAATTACAATGATTTATACGATCCAAGGGGATCCAGTTGGCCCAAAAGGATCAAGTCTTGAAGAACAAGACCAAACGTTTAAAACCAACAAGGTCGGCCTCTGCCAAAGAGATTCCTCCAAAAAATCCAAAGGATGAAGTCTAGATCAAAGGGAAGGTTGGCCACTCACCAAGGAACATCAAAATCAATGCTTAGGGTTCTGCAAGCTGCAGAAGGGATCCAATAGATTCACCCAAGCAAATAGGTCCAACCGGTTCCGGTGCCAAAAAACTATCTCGAAAATCGGAATGAATAACTTGTCGGAAAATGATCCAAATTCTCCATGGTTTAGGAATAAGGAAGATGATCAAGTCCTCAAGAAAAATCCAACTCCTTAAGATCAAGTGAGCCAATGCCAGAAAATGCCTAACGAAATGCTAAAACTGCAAAACAAAAAGCAAAACAAAAAGGAAATATTTTTGGTTGATGCAAGATTCCCAAGAACCAGGGATGCTCCTGCATCAGTGACACTTAACACCCCCAACCTCCAACCCCCAATGGGTCCACCTACCATCCCTCACATTTGATGTTTCCCTTTTGGCCTATATAAACCTAATTTCGACTTGTTTCGCCTTATTTGGCGAACCATCTTAAGCAATTTCTAAGGCATTTTTTGCTAACTAGTAGGTTTTTGGGATTTTGGTGCTAGCATTTGATGGTGTTGCTCATTATTCTCTTTATTCGGGTAGGGTTTTTATTCTCCTCCCTTGATCTCTTGTTGTTGTTTTGTTTCTTTATTTCCTCTTAGTTGTTGTGTTAGGGTTTTGATCTTGATCTTATAGGGTCTCTACTTTTTTACTCATGGTCGAACCCCTGTCCTTCCATTGCTTGGTTGAGTTAGTGTTCAAGTCATTTTTTTTGTCTTTGCCCTACTAGTTCACTTGAGCAATGCATGCCTTTGGCCTTGCAACATTATTTTTTCCTCAATTAGTTTGTTGTATCTACTAAATAAGTTGGGTTTTTCCCTACATCTACTGTCCTAGTCCAAATTTGATTAATTTATGTGTATCTAGTAAATATTCGAACAATCCATTGCGATTTGTGGCTAAGTATAATAATGCCCTAATTGAGGATCAGGGATCACAATACCCCAACCCCCAAACATTTTGAGACTTAGTGCCTTGTCATAGATCTCGTAGGGATTGGAGATGTTCCATCCCTAATACCCATTTTAGGGTTGGGGATGAAAAAGCCTTGACCCACAAAGCTTGTAACAAACAATGATCCATTAATAAGTGGTGGGGATCAAGGATATCACTATCCCTAACCCCCCAATAATACCCAACATATCAAGGATCTAGGGAATTGTTACCCTCGACCCCCCATAGGTTTCAAATGCACTTTCGATATGGGGATCGACGGTGTTGTCACCGTCAACCCCCGAAATATCCAAAGTTTGAAGATAAAACTAAGGCATGAAATTCATATTAGTTTTAGTATTTTGGTTGCTTTTTTTAATCAGTTCTATTGATTCCAATAAGGTGGTTTCACCAAGTAATTTAGTTGTTTTTTCATAACTCAATAAAGCTCCTAATTTGAACTGTTTTGAATGTAGAGTTAGTGATGTCTCAGCAAAAGGTGGTACCAATAAAGTATAAATTTAATGGATACCTCCCTCCCACAAAGTTACATTCACTAGACCTAAATATTATGGATACAGACATAGGCCATGTAGATCTTAAAGAGTTTTTGTAGAGGATGGCAAGACCGGATGGAAGGAATACTTGAAATGCATCATTGGTACGTTCTAGATTATTGCTTTAATCTACAAACTTTATTCTATCTTGTGCAATGAAGTCTAATTTAGATGAGCAGAGAGTTTATGGTCCTCTGGAAGATGTCATTTTGGATATTTTCCTTGATGCCATTGAAGAAGCATTCCATATCGTGACATACGTTACATATGCTAAGGTTACAATCACTTAGAGGCAATGGTACTATCAATTTGAGGAAGATACCATGTCTTACAACTATAAGAACTTATTGGAGAAATCCAAGAGGCCTAATCATCTTGAGCTAATGAAGATTATTCACAGATCATATCTGCATGTTGATGCTAGAGATTATGTCACTCTTCTTAGTAGGGTGGCAGGTCTTCCAGATGTTAAAGAGCTTCAGCCTTGGATGATTTTGTTTATTAAAACCATCCTCACTAGGTAGGAATTCATAGATTGGGGAAGGATGATCAATGATAACCTTGACAAGTAGTTGTTAAGGGTATGAATAGACCCCAAATTTACATGACTTCATACGTAGTATATTTGCTTACTGCTCAAGCCACATATCCAAGACTAAGGAAAGAAGGATCTCTTACAAATCCAAACACAAAGGTGTACTTAGTTGTAACTAGAAAAAAGAAAAAAGAGCCATTATATTGTTAATAATTTCTTTGTGTTTGTCGTAATTAGGTCTTTGGAAGGATATTTCAATAAGATGTTGTCACCAGAGGCAACAAAGGATATTTATTGGTTTGGAAGTTACTTCATTAAATTCAGAACTTTTACTTGAATTTGTGTTGCAAGGTCTACAATTCCTCCACACAAGCTTTCCCAAGCTCCCCAACATGCACACAAGTTGGTAGTGGGTAAGCATAAGCAATGTTTTCAATTGCCTGTGAGAGAAGGAGCACACTCATGTTTAGAAATAAAAGTTGCTAAGAATGTACAAGTAGATTTTCTCAAGTTTTTATTGAAACAATTGTAGATAGAACACAACAAATTTGATTATGTTGGCAAATTCAGTAAGGTAATGGGGTCACATTTCAAACATGCCATATATTAAATACCATTGGCCCAATTGTGTCGATGATCATGAGGTGATTGCAGATTTGATCTTGATATAGTTGTACAAGCAGAGAATATATGGGTGTTGGATGAAGTGAGAAAGAAGGAAAATGAGGACAATGAGAGTTTTTGATGTTTCTTTTCATAATGTGGACCCAAATTTCCTTGAATTAGAGGCTATGATGGAAAGGGTAAGACATGATAGATATTGGACCAGTGAATGCATAAGTAATCATTAGGATATGTTGCCAATCACACAAGTTGAGACCAAGTCACAACAGGAGCAAGCCAACACTTCAAAAAATAATAAGGGTCTATCTTCATCATGAAAGCCACCACCTCCTCCTCAGAATCCTACTAGACATGCAAGGCCTTATGTGGAGCAACTTTCATCAAAAGTGCACAAGAAAATGAAGGAAAAGAAATGGATTCAAGAGGCACCTTCTTCTATCACTCCTCAATCTAGGATGAGAAAAGAGGCTCCCTCTACCCTTGTTGCATCGACTTCATATTCCATTCACCAACAGACTAGGTCAACTAAAGATAAATATAAGATCAAAGAAGTTCCTTGAAGAAGATCCACTTGTGTATTAAAGATTAAGGAAAGGCCCTAAGGTACCCCATCCCATAAGCATAATCAAAGATTGGTCTAAAGAGGAAGATGATGAAGAGCTTGGACCTCATTTACAAAAGAAGAAAACAAGAGTTGAGTCTCAAGTACAAGAAGAAAGTGTTCAAGCTCATCAAACTTCTATGGTGACTCCAACTATGCAACAAACTACTACTATTCAAGGAGAAGATCCTCAACCATCTTCCTCAGTAGATGTTCCTCAAGAGAATATAGTGGAACAACAACTGCCCCAAGATGAAATTCAAATAGAAACTGATACAAAAGGGGAAGCTGGCAAAATAAACAAGCTAGAAACAAAAATACATGTTGGTGAATAAGGACCAAGGGTTGAGGAAGATGATCTCCCTCAAGAAAAAGTTCCTATTGCAAAATTACCACAAGTTGACACAAGAGTTCCTACGGTTTAGATAAAACAACAACCTCCCAATGTGATTACTGAAACTAAAGTATTTGATAAGGCCACAAAAGATGCATTGCTTTCCATGCTCGAAAAATATCTTGAAGAAGATGAAGGACAACCAAAGGATGACCTTCCATCACATAGTGGAGAACAACAAGTTGAAGAGCCTCTATTAGATAAGGAGCAAGAATTTCCTCATGAAAATGATGATGAAGAAGAAGTTCGAGTTAATTAGGAACAAGTGCTTTCTACATCAACTATAAAGCAAGAACATCAACATGGATCAGAAGCACTTGTACAAGATAAATGGTAGGATGTAGGTGAGTAGTCCTATGATGTAGGAGGTCAAAATAAAGAGCATGTTGATGATGAAGGAAATCAAGAAGAAGAAGAGCAACCGAAGGATAGTGCAGAATAACATCAAATTGAAGTAAGGAATACAAACTCTACTCCTACTTGGTTGGCAATAACTTTTGAACATAGGGAATGGAAGTAAAAGGAAGTCAATGAAGTTGATTTCTCAATGTGAGAACAAGCCTTTTGAACCCTTGAACCAAAAAAGCGTGCTAGGAAGCTTTCAATTGTTATTACTGACACATCTGGGCATCAAAAGGTTCAAATCGTAGTTCCCCTTGGTAAACTTGAAAGTGAGATGCAACCAAAAGATTACTAAATTCAAGAAGTGGATTTAGGCCAACAAAATAAGGAAAGTGAAAGAAAGTCTTTGCGAAAAGCTATTGATATAATTTTACAATAATGGATAAAGAAGATGAGACCAAAGAAGAGTTAAAGGCACAAAATATGAAGCAAAAGAAGTATATCAGCCAAATCCTTGAGCCTATTGATGCATGAGCTTCTTCGATGAGCATACAAGCAACATTAACACAAGGACTAACAAGAGTAAGTTCAAGTGGGGATTCTTTTATTGTAGTGACATTAAATTGGAGAAGCGAAATTGAACAACTTGGGGGAGAAGTCATCCAACAGGTGTTGATTGCGTATGATGATCTTCAAAGCCAACTAACAGTTATTCACGAGTTGCCGTCTGATGAAGGAAAATAAGGAATAAGTATAGAACACCCCATTTTCATGTGGGATGATTACCTTCCAATGCTTTGCATAGTGAAGAACACAGATGATAAGTTGATGATGGGTAAAGGTGTTTTACTTGAGGATTCAAACAAAGATACAATAGTAGAATGGATTAGAGAAATAAAGATGGTGGTCAAAGAATATAAGAAAGCTAAATATCGATTCATAGAGATACTATGTTGTCACGAGATGAAGAATTTATTGAGGGATTACCATGTACGCTCGTGGATGTTAAGTTGAAAATTAATAATGCTCAAACTATAATACAACAATTCAAGGATAAGCTGCACAAAGATTATTCTCCTTATATTGTTGAAGATATGATGGCCACAAAACATCTTCAAATTATTATAGCAAAGCTTCCACATTTTGAAGATAGAAGAAAGAAATCAAGAACGTTTGTCAAGAATCTAGTTATCGAATTGAAGTATACCAAAACACCAGATGTGAAGGAATTACATAATATGGTGGTTGCTTTTAATCAACATTTTCTAGAGGCAATGGCACATTTATGGAATAAATATACTTCAAGTTTTGATAAAAACATAAGTGTAAGCAAGTAGAAGACAACCAACAAAATAAAAATAAAGTTTCGAGTTGAACTACCAGATAGCTTAGTTAGCTCCAGTTTCTGCATGGGCCAAATGGGCATCATAAGGGACGTTTCTACCTTGTTTCTCATTTCCAAATAGTTCGATAACATTTAGTTTAAGTGCAACAAATAAGATGGAAGAAAACTCATGTTTTGAAATGCAAAGCCGCATGAAATAAAATGATAGTTAACTGGAGGTTAACATGGTGGAAAAATTAGCATTTTTCTTAAGATTTGGTCACCCAAATGCTTCATCTACCTCTTGCATGAATTTTAGGGAGTTATAGCTTTAGTTTTGTAGTAGTTTTAGGGTGTTAATTTGTTATTTTTAATGAATTTTGGGCCAAAATGTCACCTAGAAACTTTAATTTTGGGTTTGCAAATTGGTAGTTGTAAACTCTATATAAATCCTTGATTTGATTGTAAAGGGGTTGGATTATTATGAAAACATTCTCATGAAATATTTTATGCATATTTGGTGTGAGTTTTTTGCCGAATTTGTGTAGTGGGGATGAGTTGGATTCATATTTCAATATTTCAGTTTATGTTGATTGTTCAAACAACTCATTAGATGGTATTGTTATTAGTTTGGTGATTCATTTGTAAAAGATAACTTAGCTACATTAAATTTTAGAGAGATTATTGGGAATTTTGTCCTATATGTGAGCATGGGTAATGACTTTATAGTTTGATGAATTCTGAATTTTTTATTATTATTTCACTCCTTAGATGATTGCCTCATATTTTTATGAACCATGTTGATCTAGTTTGTGCAAATATGGTTTCTATTGATGTGGCCTAATTGCCATGTGCTTTAAATGATCTTCTACTTAACATTGCCCGATAGTTTTGATTTTCAAGTTATTTCTCTAACCCTCATATTTTGCAATTTATTTCATGTTAATATTTATTGTAGAAACGCTAGAATAGATTTGTTGTTATTGATTCATTGGTGCAGATTTTATCCCCGAAAAATCCAAAATGAAAAGAAGGTTTTCAACACTCAAGAGAGAGTATTTCATAGTTTCAATTTTAAAGTGTTGACTCCAACATGCCCCCTTGTATACAATCACACTTGTTCCTACTGATCTATCCTGCACGACTAAGACATAGCCTTTTGGACCCTTGGAGTGGAGTTTTCTCTACTTTTCAAGAGAGGATATCCATTTACGAATCTTCTATTGTTGTTCATGCTAACACTGTAGTCAACAAGACTTTCCAAGGTGGACATGGAGGGCGAAGATTAAAAGATGAAATCAAGGGCTTGGATTGCTTTGCGTGGGTGTGCATCCTAATCTATTGACAAGTGACAAGAAGATATGAGACATACTTGGTGAAGGGGTTTTATTAAAATGTAGGATGAAATGAGATGTAACTAAGTGGGAATACATGGAGGATGCAAGTCAAGGGAAGAGATGAGTTTGGAATAGAGGGTCACGATTTATACATGTATGCTCACACATGTGAGGAAAGAGTGGGGACAAGTGGATTGAGAAGGAATGTGTGAAGGAAGAGGGCCTAGATTTCTCCCTGGTTTAAAATGGATGTTGGAGATTAGAGGATAAGGTCTTTTGGCTTTTAGTGACATGGATTTGAATTTTATATTACAGAAAAATGTGAGAGATTGATTGATGAACCCAATCAATTAAATAATTAAGTGCTACAAATTGGTTAGTTGGAGGATTTATGGACTAAGGTTGATTAATTATGTGCATTTAATCAATCAACATTAGGGATGTGAAAGAGATTAATTGTTACATTAGTTTAAATCATTAATTGTGACATGAAATTGTTTGATTAAGTTAGTTGAATTTATTAATTGTGACATGATTAAATTGGTCAAATTATTAATTTATGTTGTAGAATAGTTAGTGTAGGGATAATGGACCAACTTAATTAATTGGTGGTGGAGGATAGTTAGTTTGGGGATAACAAACCAAACTAATTAAACAATACTTTATTTAATTAATTTATGAGAAATTCATGGTATGAGTTTACAACATTGTTTCAATGTTTTTTTTACGAAAATTAAAAATTTAGAATAGGCCATCCCAACCACTTTAAAGAATAGTGATGATAAAGAGTGTGATGTCTCCTCAAGAGAGAGGGAAAGCTAAATGGATTCAAGGTTAATTTGAAAGGAATAAGAAGCGTTGGAAGGGTAGAAAAGAAAAAGAAAAATAAACAAGTGAAAAAGTGGGAGGGATAAAATATAAAAAATTATGTCAAGAGGGGGAGAATCTTGTGTAGGCACCACACCTATGCAACACTTTTGCAGGAGCAAGAATGGAGGGGGTTGTAGTTGCCATGCATGCATAGTGCTTGCACAAGTAAAATGGAAAAAAGGAAAAGATAGTGGGTTGTTGTTGCTAGGGGTAACACTACTATAAAAAGAAAGAGATAATAAGAGGAAGAAGATAATCTAAAGTGGATGATTTTATTTAGTTCTTGGTTTATATGATGTGGCCATGTTACTATAGGTGTGTGCAAGTAAAGCAATTATAATATAAAGTGGTGGCACTTGGAGGCCAATACATTTCATTTTTCAAAGGTGATAGTGAGATTGGAAGGTGTGTGGTGCATCTTGCAAATATTGTTGGTAAGGGAGATGATATATTGGCAAGGAGTTGATCTACATGATTGGAAGGTGTGTTGTGCATCTTGCAA
The DNA here is from genome assembly GCF_030272615.1 of Cryptomeria japonica. Taxonomy (NCBI): domain Eukaryota; kingdom Viridiplantae; phylum Streptophyta; class Pinopsida; order Cupressales; family Cupressaceae; genus Cryptomeria; species Cryptomeria japonica. The sequence goes on along the minus strand of NC_081407.1, from coordinate 984,128,287 downwards.
ATATTGTTGGTAAGGGAGATGGTATATTGGCAAGGAGTTGATCTGCATGATGTGACGGTGTGAGTGATAAGGTAGAGGGACATCCCACTATGTGGGATGGGATTGGATTTTGATGCATTTCTAATGGGTACTAGTGGATGATTTGCCTTTAGTGTTGATATGTCTTATTGATGGCATCTCACTACTAGATAAGACATGGGGATGAACTTCTAGATGAGTCTTACTGAATATGTAGCAAATATGTTGGAGCATGAAGGCATTTTTTTGAGGGCCCTATTTGTTGGCATAATTGTACAAAGACCTTCATTTAGAGACATATCATTTAGGGAAAAACATTACTTTATCCTTACTATAATGATTGTGGGTATAAGAAAACATAGTGATATGGTGACCAAAGAGGATGATACATTAGAAACAACCAAAAATAGTTAGATTTGTACATATGGGGTAATCAAGAGGGGCTCAAAGAGAGGCACTTGAGGGAATTTCGACACTATTGATGGGTGGTGGATAATTTTAGCTATTGTGATATCATGTAGAGGCCATATAAAGGCATGAGGGCTTGGGTAGATGATGTAACACACTTGGGGGTAATGTTGACAAAGTGCTACATAATGGGTTGATGAGAGTATATCATCAAGCAGTATTTAGAAAGTATTTTGTAGTGGTTCAAGATCTATCTAAGCATCCCTAAAGATCCCCACATTTTTGCTCATTTGTATTGAGAGATGTCATGGTGGGGCAAATAGGTAGATTCAGAGGTTGAGTCAACTAGTATTTCCATGGGTATCATGATAGGAGGTGGTGGATGGTTATGACATGTAGTGGGAGGGGATGAGACTATGAAGATCGACGATGCCCGTAACATAGATTGTGAGATGAAATTAATCATAAAATTCATTTTCACTTAAACACTATCACAAATTTTTAAAACATATGAAATTGACAAGAAAAGAAAGCTCATAAATATGCACTCATTTTAGATAACAAAAGTTTTAGTTTGTCGGGATAGAAAAGGAAAGGTATAATGCAATGATTGTTGAAATTTATTGTGACTCCCTTTAATACCTTTATATATAACAAAGTGAAAAGCTTGAGGGGAAACCAAGGAAAAATAAACATCATACCAACTTTCCCAATGATTGTGGCTTTAAGATATGTTATGGAATGATTGGCTAAGAAAAGAAGAATCATTATATTAAAAAAAGGTAACAATTAATTAGAAACTTTGCTTCCTTTTACAATATTATCATACAATTTTTAAATATATAAAATTTACAACAAAAATAAAAACATACAATAATTACCAACATTGATTCTAACTCTTTTACTATTTTTATACACAACAAAAATAAAATTAAACTCCAAAAAGCTAGAGCTTTGAAAGGGAAGTATGCCAAATATTTTTGTTTCTTGGGACAATAAAGGAAAACTATGATTCAATGATAAAATTAAACTCCAAAAAGCAAAATCTTGAAAGGAAACTAAGATAAAAGAGACACCACGCCAGTTATATGATAGAGAACGACTGGCTAGTTATCAGATTTTTTTTTTTTTTTTTTCAATTTCAAAGGAAGGAGGGAAAATTTCAAATTGTGCTTTATTCATTTACATACTAATTTGAACTCATTCTCCCTCCTAATTTAAATGCCTTTCAACCTACGAATTCCCCCTATTTTCAGAGCTCCCAATCTCCAAACTCCATTAAAAATTTGTGATTCCAAATTGCATGAAAGCCATGAAACCCTGCCGCAGATCGAAGGGGAAAGCTGAGGCCAAGAAATACCTCAAGCCTGGAGCTCTGGCACAACTGCGAGATGCTAAGCGCAGCACCAGATCTTCTACTTTGGCCGCTTCCCACGAGACTCGAACACGCGACCTCAACAACATTACTGATGCTGATCCACAGGAAGTAGAAAAGATGCCCTGCTTCAGCAGCAGGACGTTTGGCCCTGCTTTTCCTCAGAGAAAAAAGTTGGTAGCACACAAAGATTTCCTCCTTGTTCCTATCTCGCAACAAGAAATCACTGTAAGTACACTTCAGACGGAAGAAATCACTGGAAATAGGATGGCCAGGCAGGAAGTTGTTTCAATTCCGGTGGCCACTGAAGCAGAGGATCTTAATATCCTATCTAACTCGCCTTTGTTGGATACATTAGCTTTGGATATATTGACTGTTCATTAGCTACTTCTCTTCTGTGCAGCAAAGATGTGAATAGAATTAGGCTTAGGCTTTTTAGAAAACAAATTTCCCCTTCTCAGTATGCGCACAGTTTTCGTTTTTTCAGTTAAATATGAACCATTTTCACATATCAGATAGAGGAACTCCCAATCCAATGGAGATACCAAATTTTCCTTTCTAAGCACGCGAACAGTTTTTGCAGATCAGATCAATGTGATGTTCACAAATATATTTTTTTGTGTATCAGGATTGAATCTTGTTAGCCTTTTTGATTATTGTGAAATAATATACCTTATTTCTACTCTGTTTTGTGTTGTAAACAGTAACTCAGAATTTCTCATTATCGAGTATTACCTACAACTTTGTTTTCTGCAATTTGATTTTAGAAATTATGTGTTCTCTTTCTGATTTATTACTTATTCAGTTAACCTCAGTAGCCTGAATTTTATTGATCTGAAACATTCAGTGTGTTGGGATCTATAATAATTATAAGCTTTTTTTTTCCCTAAAGAATTCATTTTGCATTTTGTCATGTCTTTCTAGAATCCAAATCCCTTCAATCACAAAGGGAAAAAGTTATTCCTTTTTCAATATAAATTTTGTAGTGGGTTTTATGAATTCTGTAAGCTTCAATGTAATGTGTCACTTGAGATATGGTGCTAGACCATTTAAAGTTAATGGTAATAAAAAAAATAGGATAGGTTTTTGAGAGGTTATTTTATTTAATGAAAAAATGTTTATATGATCAGTTCAAAAGTGTTTGATTTGAGGTTAAAGTTCATGTTATAGGGGTCTAGATGGTGTTGAATTCAAATCTTTTTCAGTTCTAAAAAATAAAATGTTTATCTGATAAATTTTCTATGGTAATTATTTGTTGAATGATATATTTAAATACATCTCATTTATTGATAATTCCACTATTCTTTATGATCATTTAAGTTTAGAAATTGGAAATGATTTTTTTTAATTTAAATTTGAAGGCAATTTGTCATATCTTTCTAAAACCCAAATATGTTCAATGAGAGAAATTTTGCTCATTTTTTCAATATGATTTTTATGTAGGGAAGTTTTATAAACTTCAATGTAGTTCAATCTTTGAGATTGAAATATGTAAGATTCAACATAGTTTATTAGTTGAGATATGACATTATACTTCTTAATAGTAATAAAAAAGATGGGATAGATTTTTGAGATTATCATTTTATTTAAAACTTATATACAATGAAAACATGCTTATGTGATCATTCTTCAATGGTACTTCTCTTGTGAAATATACGCCTAAATATACCACATGTTGATCAATGGTCAATTTGTTTTAGGATTCTCTATGATTATTTTAATTTATTATCATTAGTTTATTTGCACAAAGAATTATAACTTTAGAAATTGGAAAATATCTATTAATTAATAAGCTTTCCCACTTCTATTATGAATCAATTATTTTTAGTTTGTAAATCGTTTTACAATTAATAATGTTGATTGTTGATTGTTAATTGTGTGTTTTTATATGATTATTCAATTAAACATGCTATTTAATCTTTAGTGGTACTTGTATTTTTATGTAAGTTTTTAATTAAGTATGAAATTATTTGGATTTTTTTTTTTCTATTATAGAATTAAAATTTTAATTATAAGCAAATAAAAAGAATTTAAATTATGCAACCACTATTTAATAAAAAATGTTTACACATAGATTTTCCTTTTTAAAATTGTAATTTATTATTTAAATTTATATGATAAAATAAATCTACAAATTTATAATATCTAAGATAAAAAATAAAAAATTAACAAACCATTAACTTTTTTGAAAACTTTAAAAATATTTAAGCAATAAAAATAAAAATTAATAACTACATGAATTTCAACGAGAGTTGAGCTTTCTCTTATGTTCTTGCAAGAATGGGTTTGTGATTGAAATCAAGTGATAATTTTAAGCTGAAAATTATTGAATACTCTTTTAGTTTATGCTTACGAGCTTCTATAGTGTTTGCATGAGTTATTTCGTGAGAGGGAAAGGGTTGAATTGAGGAGATTTTGTAAGCTCTAATTGTAACAAAAGTTCCAAATTTGCAAGTTTGACAATATGAGTTGTTTTGGTCAACTTCAAAAAGAGCTTTAATTGAAGACTTGCTCATATAGTTTATAGGGTCTTCCAAAAGGCTTGGGAATGTCTATGGTTCGAGTGGTGTTGGAAATAGGTTGCTTGACATTGTAGGAGAGTGTAAGGATGCAAATGTTCTTGTGATAGGGTGGTCTCTATTTGAACATTGGTTAAAAAAAGGACAATCTCAAGCTCCATTATCAAATGCTTGGTTGTTGGATTTGGCTAAGATCATGGTACCAAATGTTTTGGTGGATGTTGACTTCATCAGAGTGGTAGCCAAGAGATGTGATGCATATAACAAGATGGTGTTGGCCCATAATGGAGGAGAGATAAGTTTGACAAAGGATTACATTTGCAGAGTCCTTGGATTAAGTTTAGTTGCCAACAAAGTCATCAATTTTGAGACTTTAAAGGAGAAATATGAGCTTAGCTATAAAATGATGCTTCTTTCCTGTAATGGACACCCTAGAATGCCCAAAAACTAAACCAATTGCTAATAGGAATTTAGTCAAACAGTTTGCATCCAACTCCTTATTTCTTCGTTTAATGATTAAACCTCTTATGGCTTCGGAAATGAAATGTTTGTTTGTTTTTAAGTCTTTGCATAGGTTTAAAATCACATAACATGAACTAGAAGGAAATTACAATAATATGCAACATGAAGATTGAACTATTGTTGATATGATATTATTTCCACAATTAATAAAATCAAATACATAGCAAATTTTTCAACTCACTAAATACTCTAGCATTTTTGACATAATGTCCAACAATGACTTCCCATCTTGCTACTACAGTAACATGAATAGTGCCGTGCTACAGTAACGTGAATAGTGTCACGCTACAGTAGCGTGAATAGTGTCGTGCTATAGTACGTGAATAGTGCTGCGCTACAGTGCTGCTACAATATTAATTAGTCTTCAATCAGTCCAATATCTTCATAAAATCATCCCTTCGGAATGGCATAAGCATTGGTCAAGAAGTGAAGAAGGTATGAGCAAAACACCAAATCTGCCTATAGTTGGAGATGCACCCAATCTGCCTATTAATGAAGCTGATAGCAATGGATTCCAAAGGCCAAACCCCAAGGGAATGATGTCTAGAATGTCACAAGAGAGGATAGACGTCTTCTAATGCCAAGAACGGATCTGCAACTCACACATCAATTTCTTCTCATATTCAACATGCTGAATGAAGCCACAAAAGCTTCCTTTTATTCTTTCTCCAAGGGTCAACCCAACTCACTTGAGTAATGTGGGATAAAAGATGTTCAATATAAAACATATTAAAATATTCACTTATGTCTCCCTTGGGTGCCCCTTTGATTTGCACACATTCCCATAAAATAAATATTAAAGTAACACTTTAATATTTTACAATTAAATTAAATGTTACTTTAATAACACTTCAGGCATTAAAATATATTAGCAATCGGGCTCCGAATAGCGCGAGTGATAGCTCGTCGGAAAGCTCTCGTCGAGGAGTATTGAATCCAATCACCAAAGCTAGCCTCTGTTGTGTCCTGCTAACTTACTAAAAATAGTAAGTATGCCTGAAACTAAGTAAATCAACTCCGTTTTAGCCCAAACTGGAAATGACTGGGCCAAAACACTCTAGGATCCCCTTAAACCCTTCGTTAGCCCTCGGGACCATGTAGAGCTAGGCTAACGCACATACACTTGGTCAACTGCTAAAGTGGGGACATTACATTTCCAAGCATAGATTTAGGAGGTTGGATAAGAAACTTATTAAAATTCTTCAAATTGAAGTATAGCCTCTCAACATTGATCTATTTGAGGACTAGTTTATAAAAACATTTCATACCTTATGTCAGGTCTTGGGAGTAGATGCTAGAGCAAAGTTGTCCATTCCTCTCATGTATATGGTTGCAAACGTTCACGATCCAATCGTGAATAGTGAATATGATTATGCTACATATATTGTAGAAGGTATGCATAAGCAATTGGTGGCCATCAGGGCAAATGGCAACAAGATGGATTTCAGATGGTATTCACTATTGTGCCAAATATTTCTATATGTAGGAAGAGGTTTGTGGCACAAAGATCTACAAGTAAAAGATGTTGACATTTCAATTTTTCCTCTCCTTGCCTAGTGTTGGACTTATATTTGGGATAAACATTTTGAAAATGTTAAATTTTGAGGTGTTTTATTAGAATAAGTTTGAATTTCCTTGGAGAAGAAGAAGCCAGGTTGCCAAAGGAGATTAGGGATTTTATGAGTCCCAAGGATAGAACTCCTAGCTTGGGAATTTGACATAATTGGGGAGATTGGTATTTGTTGGCAATAGTGTAACAAACTGAGAGGGGGGGGATTCAGTTTGCACCAAAACTTACTGCAACTTAAACCATAAATCATATATGATAACTAACAATTAAAGCATGAAACATCACATCAATATCACACATAACACCAAGTTTTTTGACGTGGAAAACTCGGTTAAGGGAAAAACAACGGTGGGAACCTACCCATAATGAGATAATACCTTGTTAGGAGTAAATGTGAAAATTACAATGGGAATGCACATGCATTTAGGCACACTGCCTAGAGCTCACTGCTCAAAATAAGAAACCCAGAAAGGCTACAACCTTGAGGGAAGGCTCACTGCCTTACAGGAAGTCTCATTGACTTACAAAGACATTCATACTACAATCTGGATCATATGAATTGTGAAAATAACATTTCCATATGTTTGAGTACAGTTCCGGTTAAGCACACAGTCTTCTCTGCAACACTTCTCTTCTCCTTCACACTTTTGAAAGATCAAATCACTTGTTCGCACATCCAACTCGATCATATACGACGCAGACACTCACAAACATACATCTTACATGATTATTACATATATTTATACAAGACATCAACCTCTAATTCAAGGTCGGCTAAACCCTCAATACAAATTACAAAATAATATCCTCACATTCTACACCAATACATGTGGACCAAAACAATGTCAACTAAGACAGTCTAGACCCAAATCAATACCGCAAATACGCAACACCTCCAAAAATTATGCCTCGATCATCTGCAACATGCTACAATCATCAAGAATGTTGCATAACATGAAGAACATCACCGAACAAGAAAAATATTCAATAACATGCACAATAATCATTGCAGACCACAATATGCATAGAGCATGATCTAGAGGCATTCACAAACAATGTGAATTGCATCACAACAACCGCAACAACTCGGATCATCATTTCTCTACTGGAAAATAAGAACATCAACACAACTGACTATTAAACTAAAAGATTTGCTTGCGGACCTCCAAATCCTGAATCACTCGAACTGAAGATACACATCAACATCCAGAACACATCCACACATCCGCAACCAAAGATATAGCAATTCCAGAGCAATACAGAGCACAAACCAAGATACCGAATAACACAAACAATTGCATAGCATCCTCAATACTAGATCTCATAAATCGACCAAATCATCATGCAAACCTCTGCAAATTGGAGTGAACCATCTATAGACAATATACCAAAAAAAAATTAAACCGCATCAACTCATCTCCAATACACATGCTAAACCAACTCATCCAATCAAACTGCAACATTGGAATACACATAAAAGTTGTCCAATAATCTCCTCATCAACAATCTCCACATATGTTGACATCAATGACAACATATCAACCAATATCCAACAATCCCCCCCTTTGGCATTGATGGCAACATATGAATGTGAAAAAATATCAATGCAAAGAAAGAAATCAACTCTCAACAATCTCCCCTTTTGACAAACAATTTAAATCTCAAAATGCTCTACTCTCTTACAGAGTTTTTCACACGCTTCTCTCCCCCGTTGACATCAATGACAAAGGTTCAAGAATCAGGCTTCTCCCCCCCTTTGAATTAGCTTCTAAAGCAGTCACCAGTGAGGAGGGACCTCAAAGAGATAAATTTGGACCGATCAACAAGAGTAAACACAACAGAAACATAAAGATATGATGGAGGCAATGCAGAACAAATTGTATTATAACATGAAAATTGATTACAAACAACCGGTAACTATTGGGTTACAACATAACTGACTCACAGGCCTGCTAGAACATGCTCAAAGTACAAAATAGGTCACAACCTGGACCTTCAATCTTAAGATCTATCTTATACTCACAGTCTCACTACTTGATTCTTTGATTGATTATATTCTAATGCACAATTACAATTATATATACAATCCAAGGGATCCAGTCGGCCCAAAAAGGGATCAAAACCCAAAGAACAAGACCTAACGTGTAAAACCAACAAGGTCGGCCTCTGCCAAGAGATTCCTCCAGAAAATTCAAAGGATGAAGTGTAGAAAAGGTCGACCACATGCCAAGGAACATCAAAATCAACGCCCAAGGCTCCACAAGCTTCATAAGGGGTTCCGATAGATCACCAAAATAGGTCTAGGCAACCGATAACAAGAAACTGTCAGGGAAACCGATAGCGATTACTTGCCGGAAAATAATCCAAATGCGATGCGGTCAGGAAATAAGAAAGATGATCAAGTCTTCAAGTAGAATCCAACTCCACAGGATCCGGTGAGCCAAAATCGGGATGCACAGAAAGAAATGATGAAATTGAAAACAAAAAGCAAAACAAAAAAAAAATGTTTTTGGTTGATGCAAGATTGCTATGAATCGGGGATGCTCCTGCATTAGACATCTGGGGTTATTGAAAAAAGTGAGCCTCTCACTTTGATGGGGTCAGAGGGAAACCAAGGCGGTCTACCCTTGCTTGAGAAATTCAAGATGAATCTTCAACTGGTTTGTCCTTCCACTTCACAAGATACTCCTTATATTGACTGCTCCGGGTACTACGCCCAATCCTACTGTCCAAAATTTCTTCAATCTGATCCGGTTCCTTTTGGGGCAACTGTTTCTCCAATTCTACTCACTAGTACATTCGGAGCTGATTTCCGACGGCCGTTTGTCGGATTTTCGATGAATTTTTGTCGGAGTGTTGACAAAAACCACCTTCGAAAACTCGACGTTGGATTGGTCGACGATGCCATGCCCGTCGAAAATTTGACAATCCAATGGACTCTGCCGACGGTCAAAGAAGTCGTCGGTCGAAAGCTTGGTATTCGTCGTAATTCCGACGATGATCATTTTTATAAAAAAAATAAATATAAAAGAGCCATCAAAGGAAGGAAGTTCTTTCAATTTGTTTTAAATCCTAAGGGGTTCAGGGTTTAGGTTTTAAGTCACTTCAATACATGAGAAAATTCCTTTTGGTTTCTAATTTGGCGTTACTGTATTCACTTAAGCGATGGGTCCATTTATCATAAAAGTGTTCTCCCCTTGTCATTTACCTAGGCGGTCCCTTTAAATATTTTATTCTTGTTCACTTTTAATCTGCCTTTTCTAATGTCCGTCAGGCCTTATAAGTATCATGCGATTTTCTGTTGATTTGATGGCCCGCGTTGATTCGCGACCAAAAAGTGCTCGAAACTTAGTTTCCACGAAGTAGCGAAAGGCGAAGGTGGACCTGACATATAGGTTTGGACCAAAGCTAAACATCGATCAAGTTTCATCTAATCGGACGAACAACGTGGTTTCGTGAGATCAAGCTTAACGTGTTTTAACCTTCGCGAAGTGGCGAAAGGGTTTGACAGGTCCCAGAGATAAGCGGTCTTCTTTGGTTAAAGAATGATCAGGTTGGAAAAAGATCAATGGCTTCTCGTTGTTTCGTGGCCGGGAGATGTACGAGCTATACCTTCAGCGAAATGGCGAAAAGGTGGAGGGTCCCGCTAAGAGTGGTAGTAAATGTGGTAACCCTAGTTGGCGATGACATGGCGGTGACAAGGCACTCAGTTGGCGGTATGCAGTGGGTCTGGGCAAGGTTGTCATAAAAAGAGTAAACAACGAGCAAGTTCTTGAGATCTAACGGCTCACGTGAATTCACGAAGATAAGATGCTAGCAAGTTAGTCATTGCGAAGTAGCGAAAAGGCCGATGGGCCCAAGGGACAGGCATGGCATGAAGTTAAAAGCAGATCAAGTCTGTTTTGATCTAATGGTTCTCGTGGTTTCGTGGCTGCAAGCCAAATGAAGAATAATGTTTGCAAAGTCGCGAAAGACAGGTGGAAATCACACGGAGGAGTGACGTGGCATAATAGCTACCACTTTTTGTAGATCTTGGAAAAAGATCAATGGCTTCTCGTTGTTTCATGGCCGGGAGATGCACGAGCTATACCTTCAGCGAAATAGCGAAAAGGTGGAGGGTCTCGCTAAGAGTGGTAGTAAATGTGGTAACCCCAGTTGGCGATGACATGGCGGTGACAAGGCACTTAGTTGGCGGTATGCAGTGGGTCTGGGCAAGGTTGTCATAAAAAGAGTAAACAACGAGCAAGTTCTTGAGATCTAACAGCTCACGTGAATTCGCGAAGATAAGGTGCTAGCAAGTTAGTCATTGCAAAGTAGCGAAAAGGTCGATGGGCCCAAGGGAGAGGCATGGTATGAAGTTAAAAGTAGATCAGGTCTGTTTTGATCTAACGGTTCTCGTGGTTTCGTGGCTGCAAGCCAAACGAAGAATAATGTTCGCGAAGTCACGAAAGACAGGTGGCAATCACACGAAGGAGTGACGTGATACGTGGTTTAAAAAAGTGGTTGAGGGTCGGCCTAGGTGTAATCGACAGTTATGTGGGAATAGTAAAAGGGAACACGTGGCAGATTAAGGGTGGAACCAAAAGGAGTTTGCAGGGCTAATGGCCAACTGCCATGTGGCGTTTATTAACTGGATAACAAGTGGGGTAAGTAATTCCCATATAAAGGGCCCACTTAAAAGACATTCATCTCAAGATTGATCCAACGCTTCTCATTGTTTCATGACCCGAATATGCCCGCAACTTAACCTCAGTGAAATGGCAAAAACCGTTAGCTGTCAAGATGAGGCGCGGTTAGTTAAAAGGATTGACAGTCCTGGTTGGAGTTAAAGGCCGGGTGATTTGAGTTTGATCTAATGCTTGGTGCGGCCTCGCGAAGGAAAAGTGCACGACTGTTAAACTTCGTGAAGTGGCGAAAAGGAGGTAGGGCCCGACACTAAAGCAGAGATTAAATGGAGATAAAGGCGATGTAAGTTCTCCAGATCCAACGGCTAGCGTTGTTTCATGAAAGAAAAGAGCACGGGTTTTATGTTCTGCGAAGTAGCGAAAGAGCGAAACAGAGGAAAGACTTAGAGAAATTATGACCCGTTGGAGCCAGTTTTGAATTCGATTTGGCAAATTTAATTCTGAAAAGAAAGTCGAAGCATGAAGAGTTAATTTCTAAAAACTTAAATGCCAACTTGCCCTTTTCAGTCCGCATCAACTTAATTGCTAAGTATTATTTCATCGAAGTTTGTTGCAAAGCGAATTGTTGCAGAGCGATTTTCTTCAGGTGAATAATCAGGTTTCTTGTGCTTTTCTTGATAACTCTTGGTTTGTTCTCAAATACTGCTGTGTGAATTACTTCATTAGAGGTCTGTGCTAGCTTCTAGTGGTATAATTGTTTGACCAGAATGGCACCCAAAAGAGAATTTACAGGGAAAGTGAATTACCAGGACTGAAATATTTGTGATGATTTTTTAGAGCAATTAACCATGTCCACCAATGTTGGGGCTAAGGCCAAAGAGCTAGTACCTAAGAACCCTCTTCTAAAAATTGGAGATGGGCTTTATGATAAGGGTAATTGGTTGAGGGACCTTGAAATAGGATTGTCAAGCTTAGGACTCTTCAAAGTCGGTTTTGGGCAGAGGAATTCCCCAGCTCCTTTGAATGGCATATGGGAGCAGGATGTAGGAAAGCTTGTGGTCCCAGGTGTTTTTATGGATGTAGATCTGTTAGCCCTGATTGCACAGAATTATGACTCTGTGGCAAGATGCATCAGGAACATAAAGGGATCAATCTTGATTGAGATAAATGAAGATGAATTCAGGAAAGTGTTTAAACTCAGCGAGTCCTCCAATTTGTTAGAACCTATTGACTTTGAGTCGTTAGCCCAAGTTTACAACACACAAAGGGATCATCTTAGAAGTGGCCCATTGAAAGAATTCTTTGTAAAGATAGGGGGGTTAACAGTTGTAGGCCCCAGCACAATGGAACCATTCTCTCTCAACCTATTCACTCTGAGAGCTAAGGGTATGTATTGGGCATTATGCCAGATTTTTGGAGAGGATGCTGAAAAGAATATGCCAACCCATTATATGTTAATGATTGCACAAATTCTAAACCCCTCCCTAGCAATAACATTTGATTATGCCTCATACCTTGCTGATGCAATTCATAAAGGGCTAGTAGGAATAAAAAATGGTAAGGTGGATAGGCCATTTGGATGGTACTCCATGTTAATGCATATGATTCTGTTCAAAGGGGTTGATTATTTTGGAAAGGAGATGGACCTGATTAAGGTCAAGGATAAAGAGGAGATGCCAATGCAATTGTGGAGTACTATTCTATCTTGGGATAGAGAAGATGCAAGTTATTTAAAGTTTGATAGATGATTTGCATCTAAAATTAGGATTCTTCTATGCAGAGAAAACCCTAGAATTCCTAAGGCTCTTTTGGAGTTTCTCAGACCAAAGGAGTTTGCAGAGGATATCAAGATTGTTCACATTTGGGGAGACATATATTTGTACCCTGTGTCTACTGTTTTTAGAGTGTTTGGATTTAGACGCACCCCCTTTTTACTACCCTATCAGGTCCCATTGAAGATAGGGATTGCAGAAAACCTGAGACAAATTGGGGGAGTACAAGAAGCAGAGCTAACCAATAGAGGTAAAGGGACTATTTTCCCAACTATTACCATGGCTCACCATTTTGTGATCACTAAGGGTGGATGGAGATTTTTTGAAGAATTCTTTAAGCCATATAGGCTATCTACTGTAGTATCAAGATGTGCTGAGCAGTGTGCAGAGGTAGGCCACATCAATTTTAGTTCCCAGAAGATCTGATTAGAAATGAATTCAACTTAGATGAGCAAGAACTGAGGAAGGAGAAGTGGGTGGCATATAAGAAAGCCCTTGATTTTATCCATCAATTTGACACTGGCTATGACCCCCTTTCTAGCTTCAATCCATTTGAGGAGAAAATAAAATTCCTGATTCTTTATTTTGAAGATCTCATGCAGACCTTAAAAGAAAAGAGGGAGGCCATAATGCAAAATGAGTCTGATAAGGCTAAGATGGTATTGGCTAAGCCTGCCTTTACTAGAGATATCCCACGTGGTGACTATGTAATGCACAAAAGTTTAAAGTACACTGTGATAATGCCAGTGACAGGTGAGCCTTCCACTTCAAAAGGGAAGAGGAAAATTGAAGATGTCATTGACATCCAGGATTACCCTAAGAAGCAGAGAGTGGGAAAGGAAATTGAAACTGATGAGCCTCAATATTCTCCATCTCAGTCTCCTATCCACATTGGAGATGAACAAGCTGTGGTTGAATAATTATTGCAGTTAGGGAGTCTCAGTGAGATTGCCTATACTTATGAGGAGACCCAAGAGGGGATGCCCGAAGAGCCACCTAATGCTGAAGTGGATTTGATTGATGGTGAGTTAAAGGGCCAAGAAATGGACCTTACTGTTAAGCAAGCTAGTGAAGAATTCCTAGCTAACAGTAATTTTGTCACATTAGGAGCTTTTATACAGTTTCTATGGAAGCAAAATATTGATCAATTCAAGACTAGATGTGAACAGAGGAAAAGTGAATAGCCTCTTAAAAATACAACTCAGGTAGAAGAAGAGGTTAAGAAAGAAATGATGGAGGAGTTCAAAGCAATCACCCTTGAGAAAGGAAGAGAAATGGTAGCAAAGGTTGGTGTGTTGATTCTCCCTGAATGGGATATAGCTGATGCCTTAGTGCTTGATGCAGCGAGGAAAGAAACAAAGCCTATGGAAGGAGTGACATTCAACAAAGATAATGTTGCTCTTGTCATGTGGTCTTTAAAGAAGGATGAAAACAAAATAAGGAAGGATGCATCAGATTCTAGCCTCTTAGGAGGCATGATAGTTAAAAGAGTCCAAGACACAGGGGTAGTGGAAGCTGCAAGCACAGTCCTAAAGACTGCAAAATTCAGTGTTGCGGTGGCAGAGAAAGAGGCACAAGAAAAGGCTAATCTCCAATTGAAGTTGGAGACTATTTTAAAAGCTTACAATGATGCTAAAGAAGGAATAGCCAATAGAGACAACATAATTGCTAGACTCTAGAGTCAACTGGCAGGTCAATATCATCCCGGTGAATCTTCTACACTCATGATAGCCTCCTCTCCAGTAAGACCCCCTCCTACTAGTCCCATCATTGAATATCCCCCTTCTCCTATGCTTTCTAGTTCCCAATTACCTGAAAATGTCTAACATGAGTTGGAAAAATTGAAACAAGCTCAGACATTGTATGCAAACAAATATGAGGAGAAGGTGAAAGCCACCATCTTGAAGTTTGTTGACTCAGTCAAAACCTCCAATGTATACATAAATATGAAGAGGATTCTTGAGATTTTGATCAAATTGAGAGAAGAAGAAGCCACTTTGGAACCAATCCTGAATAAGTGGGTGCCTAGAGGTAAAGAGTTAGAGCTCACGTGTTCTTCCCATGCAGATGCAGAAGAGAATGACAATCTAAGGTCCACATGTGAGTTTATAAAAGAGATGAATATTCTTTCAGTGGAAGGAGCAGGTATAAAAAGAAAAGCCCAACTTTATAGGAAATAATATTCAAATCATAAATTTGAAATGTTTCTAGGAGGTTTCATTGGTCCTGTCCAGCTAAAGGAAGAGAAGACTTGGTTAAAGGAGGTGGACCACAATTTGTCCCTAAGGATCAATCAGATTATTAGTACTAATGACACATCCTTATTTGTCCAAACAATTAAGGAAATTAAAAAAGTGAAATCTCATTATGGTTTCATAGAAACAGAGATTGGGCATGTACGAGTCACTTGGAACCGGCTAGAAGATATGAAACAAAAGATTGCTAGTTTTACTTGGCCTAGTGATGATGTGTATCAGGAGTGGAAAGATAAGTATATGGGACAGAAAGAAGATGCTTGAGAGTAGTTACAGGAGGTTGCAACAGAACAACAAGTAGAGGAAGCCGCAGATGCTGAAAAGGACTTATAACCGCTTCTTGAAAACGACCGATTGTTTGTAACAAACTTTCTTTTGAAGGGTCCAAAGCTTGTATGCATCCATACTATTATGAATGGATACCAGGACTCCTAAAAAAATGATCGCAAGTAATTGTAAGAAAACGCTGCAAAAATTTATCAGAGCTTTTTTCTAGTCTTATGGAGAATACTCTGAGTTTTGTAATATTTTCTCAAAATTAATATCAATATACAAACTAGAAATAGTGTATATACATAAATGTGCATAGCAGTCATAGGGAAACTCATGTCAAATGTGCAACTCAATACAATAAATAATCTTGGTTTGTAGCCCTATAGCATCATAATGCAGTCCTTGACCAAGTATGCATACAAGAAACATCTAGTTCTATTAAGGCACAAGCATCAAAGTCAGAGGTTATGACAACTAGTGAAAAACATCAAGAACAAAAAGTTTAGTCTCAAGAATTAGGAGTTTTAATAAAAAAAATTACAAGGATGAGGCATATTCATAACTTTTGTAGTCCCACCTTGGATATCAACACTAGAAGCAACTCATATTGTTCGTGTAAAGACAAGACAATATGGGAGTTTATTATACCCAGCAACTCATGGTGTTGTTGTTCGTGTTGGCTCTGTTGGACCCTACAATTAAGATTCAATATACATTATTCAATAAGATTAACTGTGCAACATAATGAAATATTGAAAAGTGTGTTACCTTGTTGAGTTTCGCTTGATTTCGAGAATAGTTTAATATTCTCTACTTAACAGGGCCAACCACGTGAAGGTGGAAGCTCATTTGGCCCCTCCCCCCCCCTAACATCACTCTAAATTCCCCGTTAACATCTTATAACATTCATTCATTAATTCTTTCTACCATTAATAAAATATAGCATTCATTCATTAATATCACATAATGTTCATTAACACATAACATTGATTAACATTAATTAACACACAACATTCATCAATATTAATTAACACATATCATCCATAACCATTAATTAGCACATAATTACATTCACTAACACATAAAAATCAGTCATTATCAAATAAGTTAGATTACAATCATTTCTTTCTTTGAAGCTATGAAAAGACTAAGTGGAACATCAGTGTCTTCATCATTTCCCCCCTCTGTAGATGTTCTGCCAACTACTCGTGATCTCAATGTATGCCTAGTCCTATACTGAGGACGAGGACACTGAAGCGAAGGGGGGTCTTCTGCAATAACAAAGAAATGGGTTAAATTCAAAAAAAATAAAATATTATTGTTACAAGTATTTCATTAATTTAGAGAACATAATTGTTGTGCTCTTTACCTGATGGGGCCACATCATTTTGTGTAGCCTCAACAGGTTGAACACCACGGTCCTCTTCACCTGAGTGGGGAACATCACGTTCTTGAGGTTGTGTACCCAGATCATGCTCCACTTGCTCACCACTGACTACATGCTCTAAAATATTAACAAGAAAGGTTACATTAATTACTACTCTAATTAGAAATTAAGATGTTTAATTGTATTAATAGCTAAATAAATAAATTTGAATAGCAAATGAATACCTCCACTATTGGGATGCACATCCAGACCTTCATGTGCAGGTGGTGTTTCACAATTAGCAGGCTGCATTCCAATGACATGCACATTGTTATCATTGCTTGCTTATTTAAAACAAATATAGTCACTTTATGTTGGAACTCAACATCAATTAGATTATTGGTAAAGAATTCAATTTGAAACAACTTCCATTTACCATATTTACCTGTGTGACGGATGCACTCGAATGTTGTGTATGCCCACTCAATTCTCGTAGCCGATCAGCCACAGTTGAATAGCCTTGCTGGTAGGCAATTCTCTTGTCATCTTCTATGGGTGCTCTATTGAATTCAGAGCCCTGCATTTTTGCTTGGTACCGTGAATTTTGCTTGCATTGTTTGATAAAAAAAAAAACGTTTGCAATTTATTAATATTTTGAGACAATATGGGAGTTTACATGAGATACTTACAATTCGTGCAACAAGTTTCATGTAACCACCAGAGCTGAGTTTGTGTTGCCCGTGCTTTTCTTTCCTTGCCTTGGTTGCCTTTGATGTGTCACTCAGTCTATAAAAAGTTTGAAATATGTTAGATTATATAAATATAAAGAGTAATTAATTAGTACATAATTACATTCTTAATAGTATCCCGTACCTTCTTCTGGCATCTACTGGTGTATTTCCTTTTTTCCTTTCAATTCTCTCCTTGGCATCCAAAATCAGGTCCTTCCACTCCCTCTCTGGAATTATGGGGGGACGCTCGTACTTTAGGTTCCTCTCCAAATGGGTCCTGTATTGGTCTCTCACATACTTTAGATATGTGCCAGCTTTTTCAAGGAGCTTGGTTTTGTCAAAGGTGTCATTTCCAAACCACTCAAACATTTGGTTTTTCAATTCATCTTTTAACCTTTTTTCTTGGTCATTCCACCTTTTAAAGCAAAAACAAACCTGTTAGATTCAGAAATGAACTGAAGCTACATTTATTACACTTCAAGAAATGGATCAAAGGAAAAGTATTCTAGTAATGATATGAAATCAAAAGTGGATAAGGGTTAGTTCACATATGATGTACCACCTTTTACGTATGGTGGGCCCAAATATCTGCAATGCAATGTCACTAAGATGTTTATAGAAAATATCATTGCCTGCAAAAAATTCATGGGATCAATATTAGTCCAAAATGAGTGATCATAAAGTAAATTACAATTAGAGTATATATAATAATATTTTTAAAGTACTTGGAACCTTTTGTATCTTTAAGGGAAGCATTTCTTCGCCACTCACCACGAATGTGGCCTGCAATGTTCCCATACTAGCAATACGAGAAGATCTATGAAACGATGCTATGTTATCAGCAGTAGTCGCCTGTGGCACATCCTCATGTGCATCTCCTCCTACAAAAAATGAATCCACTATGAAATGGCATAGAATTCAAGAAAGAACGCTTGAAGGGAAATAAACACATGACATAAGATAGAGCAAAAGAGGGATCTACCAACAGTGGGCGGGCCAATATGACATGCACTAGAGGATGTCTGCATGCTATGTGTTGCCAACATTGCAGTCAGCAATACAAGTGAGGGTGACCTCTGATGAGGCGGCGTCGACATTTGCACAGTAACATTGACAACACCTAAAGAATAATACATTAAATATATCAAACATTAAATATATGAAAAGTGCAAGAATTGTAAAAAAGGATGAACCTTTATTTTGAAAATTGACAGTATCAAGTATGATGTGTTTTGGGTACTTAGAGTGATAAGCAAAGCAAGTGATAATACAAGAAAATCGTCATCACTTGATCCTGCAACACCCTGATCGTAGGAACGACTTTCATGAGGGCAGATAAATTGCTGTTAAAACAACACGTACATATTTTAGTTAATGACATAAAAAGAGAATAAAATATAAACCATTATTGAACTTTTGTTATAATTAAAGCTTTCATTATTGCTTACTTGCAAGTTTTCTGCTATCTTATACAATAATTCCACCCTCTATCGTATCTCATTGGTGGTAGGATGCATGGCTGCCAAAGCAACAATCTCTTTTCTAATTTTTATAAGAGGCATTTTAAAGAATTTCACAAGGTTTGTGGGATCTTCAGGGTCATCATTGCTTAACCCTAATGATTCCACATCCATAGAAATGTGCTCAAGTACTGCAACTCCCTTTCCCTTTCCCCGAACATCTGTCTGTGTCAAGAATATCATTAACAATTACAAAATTAGTATAAATCACTAAAAAAAAGAACATAATAATGTAACAGTTTGCTTCTACCTAATTTGTACAATTACAATGAGGTTTACCTGCTTGGTAGAAGTGTCGCAAGGTACAACTCTGTCTGCGATATATGATGGATCCATGTCGGCCTGTGACAAAGAAAAAATATAAAAAACGTTAGCGAAATTACATCATACACAACATGAACAACATGGACTTTGTAGACAAAAAGGGTATTAAATAATAAAAAGATGTTGTCATCAAAATCATTGTAAATTTTGTAATTCCTTACCTTTACTTTATGTAGACTATGCAGGATCCTCAACTAAATGGTCACATAAATAGTCACATAGCTAATAAACAATCCAATTTCCATAAATAAATACAGTTTACAAATTGTCACATAAATAGTCACACCCCCTATCTCCATCTCCATATTAAAAGGTGCATCATGAATTAATTATGTAATGGGATTAGAATTCAAAACAAAATGAATTAATTATGTAAAAAAAATTCTATCAAAAAGTCAATATTCAATAGTTAATATACTAATCGCATTCCTCATACATTTCATTCCTCATCATCATGAACATCAAGGTCATCATCGCCGCCACCACCACCACCACCACCACCATCATCATCATCATCATCATCATCATCGTCGTCATCATCATCATCATCATCATCAACATCTTTGCCATCATCATCACCATCATCACCATCACCGTCATCATCGTCATCATCATCATCATCATCATCATCATCATCATCATCATCATCATCATCATCATCATCATCATCTTCTTGTTCTTCTTGTTCTTCTTCATCGTCATTGTGAAACTATCGATCGTGATCATCATCCACTTCATCTTCTACTTCTTTGATATCTTCTTCTTCCATCACATTATACTTTATTGGCCTTCCTCTTGGATCATGTCTAACAACAAATGACCAACCCGGTTTATGTGGAACCTCTGAGTAAAATACTTGCTCACATTGGCTTGGAAGAACATAGGGCTCATCCCCAACTGGTTCAAATGACCTTGTATTTAGCATTATAAAACCATTATCATGTTCAATAATAGTTCTATTAGGATCATTTTTATTCAATCGTAGCTTGTACCATTTGACGACGAACAAAACTAATTTGAAGGAATTAAAGTCACACTCAAGTATATCATCCAAAATGCCATAGTATCAATTTTGAGACTGTTGAGGATGAATGTCATTTCTCGATGAAATATTTGTCACCTCAAAGACTGCAGTGATGCCAGAATCACAAGTTTTCTTCGTGTCATCCAACTTTTTTATGCAAAATTTATGACCATTGTAGCACATAGCATTGTGGTGTTTGACCTACGATATGTCAAACATGTAAAATTTATTGCATTGTGAGTTGATAAACATATGGGTGATTAATAAATTTATACGTACCTGTTTATCTCTTAAACCATATGCTAAATCAATTTCCCTTTGCGTAACATTGGAATCTCCATTACAATGTGCTTCTTTAACCAATGAAGCCACACCTTCCCATGTTAATGTGCATCCAGAATGTTGACAACGTTCAATCCATATTGTCATCCAATCAAGATTGTTTACAATATACAAATGTAGTGCATCCCACTCTTGACCAACTGTACAAAAAATAAATAGACGTCTTACAATCGATTTATTTTGAAGATTAAGAATTAATTAACTACAATAACATCTTATAATTACCTCTCACTTTCCTCAATCTACCTTTCCCCGTCAAGTACTCCCCTTTGAATTTGTTAATGGTGTTGGGATCCCAATTGTGATCCACGTGGATCTTTGCTGCAAACTTAGGAAGATATTCAGAAATGTACACCATAGTTTGGTATACCATATATCCCTCCACCATAGAACCCTCAAGATGTGCTCTTTGTCGAACCAAAGCCTTCAAAAATTTCAAGTGCCTCTCAACCATCCACATTGACCTAGTGTGTACAGGTCCACACAATTCAATCTCCTCAACTTGGTGTATGAGGTAGTGTTCTTGTGCATTGAAAAAAGCTGGAGGTAGACACTTTTGCATTTCACACATTAAATGAGGAATTTTTCTCTTCCAATATTTTATATCATCTTTATGGATTTCTTTACATGACAACCACCTACAAGGTATTCAAGACGCAAAAAAATATATTACATAAGAAGTAAAACAAATCGCAAATATAATATCTATACAACGAACTAAACAAATATCACTACTTACCTTATGTATTTTCCAAGATCATATATGACTTGCTTGACATTATCGTCGAAGTCGTCTGTGAGAGATAGAGGTAGAACCTATTGCAACAATTATAAAATTATCTTTTCATTTTTTTGTAACATAATGAAAAGTACACGTACGCTCAGTACTTAAATACATACTAAAAACACAACAACATGAATTACCTTAATGAAGGTATGCCAATCATGCGTTTTCATCCCTGGCCCAAATTCACTTTTCTTTGATATGAGATTGTTTATGTTCGCAACAAATCCTATGGGAAATCGAATTTTTCGTATGACTTCTTTTATAGAATTTCTTTTTTGGTCCGTTAATAACCAAGGAAGCTCACTTATATTAATCTGGTCTCCATGGCTATTTGATTGAATGACATTTATCATTTCATGATTGGAATCCTGAATGTCACTACATATTTTGACAATTTTTTCTTTGTCATGCCTTCCATCCAATATTTTCCATAATGTCTCTGTTATATTCTTTCCAATATGCATACTATCAAACAAATGAACAATTTGTAACTGCTCGTAGTAGGGCAACCTACTAAATTGTCGGGGATAACTTTTTATTCCCTTAGGAAGGTGGTCATTTATGCCTTCACGACCTTCATGATCATCAATCACATCATCAGTAAACAAAACAAAATAGAAAAGATGTTTTATGACAAACCAATAGATGGAATGACATTACCTTGACGATTAATTCTATTATATTCCAACTTCCACAGGTGAGGTGTCATTCTTCGTGGCTTTGATGTATTCTCTTCTTTCCCATTGAAAAGATGTTTTTCAGTATTTCGATACTTCTGATTTTTGTGAAGAAAGTGCCTATACTCATCAAACACCTGCTTTCCTAAACTTTTTGAATGATGAGATTTCATCTTTGGACCACAAACAGGACATACAAATTTTCCCTTTGTTTGAAGACCTACAAGATAATGTATAATTGGATTAAATATGATAATTTTTTGAATTATAATGTTCATGCACAACTTAAACACTATAACATACCACAAAAATGTGTTAGCCCCGGGGCATCGTGTATTGTCCATAGAAGCATCGCATGGAATTGAAATTGTCTTTGTCCTATTGGTCTAGAGACATCATACATAGTGACACCATTCCATAACTCCAGCAACTCATCGATAAGAGGCTCGATATATACATTCATATCTTTAACTTGGTACTTACCTAATCGAATGAACAAAAACATTACATAATTATTAAGACCATTTTACTGCAATATTTATAATTAAATTTAGACGACTATATTTAAATGATAAAATACCTGGAACAATCATTGCCAACATTATGTGCTCCCTCTTTATTGACATCCATGGAGGAATGTTATTGTTGATAACAAAAACAAGTCACACTGAGTAAACAGATCTCATCTCTCCAAATGGATTGACACCGTCCGCTGCCAATGAAAGCCTGAGATCACGAGGTTCTTCTTTAAAGTGTGGCCACTTTTCCTCTATGTCCATAAATGCTGAACCATCCACAGGAATTCAAATAATGTCATCTCGACTTCTATTGCATGCATGGTAATCCATAAATTGTGCCAAGATAGTGCACTTGAATAATCGTTGCATACGTGGAATAATGGGAATATAGCGAAGAACCTTGCAAGGAACCCTTTTTGTTATTTGATCTGTTCGATATCTATTGATATGACATTCAAGGAATTCAGTTTGAAATTCATGTTGTTTGTGATATATAATATGATCATTGGGACAAGCATCTATTGCTTGATACTCCTTTCCAATATCTTTGATAACGACAAATAATTCTTGGTATGAGCGAGGTAGAATATTTGATGGTGGTAACAAAAACTCACCTATCAATCTACAACAACAAAATATAATTTGTTATAATAAAGAATATTAATGGTACAACATGATTCATAGTTTATTATGACATATATGACATGCCTTAACATTCGTGACATTGTTATGTTGGATAAACCATTCATAACCTTCAAGTTCACCAACAACAATACAACGGAGAGAAGAGTTGCCTGAGAGCCTTCATAAAGGGCCTCAGATGCCTTCTCAAGTAGAGGGACATCATGAACAACATCAAGGTCATCTTCATCATCATGATCAGCTGCGCGAGTACTAAATGAGTCATGGATCAATGTATTTGTACCATCATCCTCAATTGTGTTTTCTGGCTCATGATCGTCATCTTCCATGGGATCATTATCTTCAGCTTCGATATTCACACCTCCATGTTCGTCCACTTCAAAAACCATATTCTCAGGGTTGTGTTGATCCGTACCATGTGCTTGAACTATATAAAATTGATATACATAAATAAACCGTGATCATGATCTCATCATCACGTGATTTATTATGTATATAAATTGTCAAAACGATATAATGAAAAACTTACCAATGGATGATAATCATGTCCACCTTCAATGTGACCATGCAGCCTACAATGTTTCTTCGTTGTTTTGATTGGAAGTCTTCTAGTCTTTAACCCCTTACAAATTTTGCACGGACAATAACATTTTCCATCACCTTTTATTTTCAAGTTAGACCACAATCTAGCAATTGTCTCCTTATTTTGTTGTTCGTTGATATTGTCTGACATGGTCTTTCTTCACAGGCAAGAAAATAGAAATTATTGTCTAACATGGTCTTTCCCTCAGGAGCTGGCAAATCCTGCTTCCATACTTTAATTCTATTTTCTCAAAGGACAATCCTAAAAATCCATGCATTGCAAACAACTTTTTACACCTTTGTTGGTTGTGGTGGCATCACAGAGAGTTTACATCAATAAATGAAGAACATGCCAATGCTTTTAATGCAGTAGTAGAAGTCTATCTCTTATTCAATATCTCTAGTGAAACCCCCATGATCTTTTGTTGGAGTAGAATTTGTTATATTCTAGAAAGGGTCTTGTCCTTTGTTGATGGGATATTCATCTACCTCAAGAAATAACTGTTCTTTTCTCCAACAAGAAGTGGAACTAAATGAAGATCTAGCACCATGAAATTAATCCTCAAAAGGATTACTATAGTTAGTTTTGGTAGATAATGATCTGGGTAAAATACTAATGTGGCTTTACAAAACATTATGTACTAGCTTAGCATACTCTAACAACTTTGGTGCGACATGCTACATCCAATTAAGTCTCCATCGGTATCTCTATTGTGTTTATGGATTGGGATTAAATGTACTCTTTTTATACACAGATTTTACTTTCAACTGAGGAGGTTTGTATGTACTTACTTGTCTTTCGATTGTATCCCTATTTCAAGAATTTCTTCTATCAACAAATCATTTGTTGTAAGTTGTACAAGTGGAAGCTTGAACATGCCTTCCATGCTAGCCTTGTTGATACGTTCAACACCATCTTGTGCAACAAATCTTTAGAACTCCATTTTTCCAAATTGAAGAGTGAGTAGTAGGGACAATCTAGGACACTTACAGAGGTTTTGCAAGAGAGATAAATAGACCTAAATATTATGGCTTAATAATGATCAATAGGTAAACACATAAGAAAATCTCAATATCAAAATGACTTTCTCAATTGTCTTTACTAGAAATGGATAGATTTGCTAATAATGGCTTTATGACTGTATGTCAACTTTAGACTCAATCCAAGAAGAGCTATAACTAATATGCGATATCTAGATTTATGATCTCTATAATATAACAATCCCATAATTATGTTTCCACGCATCTATACCACAACACAAACATCATGCTAGTGTTCAGACATAGCAATTGATATCCTAATTATAGAATGTGAAATATGCACATAACTATGAATAAAGATTAAGAAAAACAAAGAAAGATGCTTATTGCAAACATAAATGACTAATGGACAAGAATTGAATTCATTGTAGATAGTTTTTAATATCAAATTCACTTATTTGTGTGCATTTAGTAACTCATGTACTTGTGGCCAACCATTTATCTCTTTCATAAATTAAACACTTATTAATAACATTAAATGGCTGAGTAATTATGTTTTAGTTGAAATTGAAAATAAAATATTTTATTTCAGGACAGCTCACACTATTCCCTATCATATTTTAGACTCTCGGTTTTGTTAGTAGTGGTTTGATGTCTTTGGAGCTGATCATTGTATTTCTTTAGTTACGTTTGCTAGCCTACTCCCAGCCTGTGCCAAAATGGGAGCTTTGGAACAGGGTATGGACATCCATCAAAGCATAAAAGATAGAGGATTTTTTTCAGATGTAGTTGCAACTGCACAAAATGGATTTTTTGAGAAGACTTTAGAAACTTTCAAGAAAATGCAATCGGCAGGTGTAAAGCCAAATTCCATGACCATTGCTACTATCCTCCCTGCCTGTGCCAAAATGGGAGATTTGGAACAGGGTATGGACATTCATCGAAGCATAAAGGATAGAGAAATTTTGTCAGATGTTGTAGTTGTAACTGCCTTGGTAGACATGTATGCAAAATGTGGAAGCATAGACAAGGCATGTGAACTATTTGATAGAATGCTTGAAAGAAATGTTGTCTCGTGGACTGCAACGATTGCTGGATATGCACAAAATGGATTTGTCGAAAAGGCTTCAGACACTTTTAAGCAAATGAAATTGGAAGGCATAAAGCCAAATTCCACAACCTTTTCCAACATCCTCCCTACCTGTGCAAAAATGGGAGCTTTGGAACAGGGTATGGACATCCATCAAAGCATAACGGATAGAGGAATTTTGTTAGGTGTTGTACTTGCAAATGCCCCACTTGACATGAATGCAAAATGTGGAAACATGGACAAGGCTCGTGAATTGTTTGATACGATGCCACAAAGAGATGTGATCTCATGTGAACAATCAACATGCATGTATACGGGAGGAAGGGATTGCTGATAAAAAATTGAACGCTCACTCCTCAATCACAGTTCTATGGTTTTACGAGATTAAACTAGGACAATTAACCACCACATGTATATTTTTTGCAACATGAAATTAAAAACTAGGAAAATTTGAATCTACCTCCTGTGTGGGATTGCCTTCGACGCGGGTTTGATGTTCTTGGGGGTTGAAGTCGCCAAAGACGCATACGCCGGATTGCAATTCACAAATGAATTCCCCGCCTCTTTTTTAATTTTGTAATGGCCGGTGTCATCGGAATTACGACGAACGCGAGCACTTTTTTGAAAAAAAGAAAATTCTCTTTGCTAATGCCTTCTTTGTCGAAACCAAATGGGTAATTTCCGTCAGAATTACGATGAATGCGGGCATTTTTTCAAAAAAAATCAAATTTGGCCACAATATACCTTCTCCGTCGGAAACCTCAGTCGAAAATCTAGTCCAAATGTATTAGTGACTATACTGTCCTCATTGAATTCTGGTTCATGATACTCATGAAGATCTGCAATGTTCAACACAGGTGAAATACTCAAACTATCCGGCAACTCCACTTCATATGCATTTCCAGAATTGAAATTTCTCAAAATCTTCCAAGATCCAAACTTTTTCATCTGCAATTTGTTATAAGTTCTAGCCGAGAATCTCTCTTTTCTCAGATATATCATCACTTCATCTCCAACTTCAAATTCCTTATGTCTCATCTTCTCATCTACCTTCTCCTTATATTTGTTGTTCATGTCCTTCAAATGCTGCTTAACCTGAATATGCAAGGCTACCATGTGATTTGCAAAATCTTTTGCTTCTGAACTTCTCCAGTCTTCACTGCTAATATCTCTCAATTCTGATATACCTCTAGGATGCACTCCGATAACAATCTCAAAAGGTGTTCTTCCAGTACTCCTATTTATTGAATTGTTGTAGGCAAACTCTGCTTGTGCAAGAATAAAATCCCAACTTCTGGTTTTATCTCCAACTAAATATCTCAACAAATTTTCCAAGTTCCGGTTAACTACTTATGTCTATCCATTAGTCTGTGGATGAAAAGTAGAGCTGAACTTCAAATCTGTCTTCATCTTCTTCCAAGGTGTTCTAAAAAAATAGCCAACAAATCTAGTGTCTCTGTCTAAAACTATGCTCTTAGGTAATCCATGCAATCTCACCACTTCCTTGAAAAATAGGTCTGCTACATATAATGCATCTGATGTCTTCTTACAAGGTATGAAATGAGTCATCTTTGAGAATCTATCCATTAACACAAATATAGAATCATTCCCTCTCTGTGTTTTAGCAGATCCAAGTACAAAATCCATGCTTATATCCTCCCAAGGCCTTACCGGTACTGTCAAAGGTTTATACAATTCCACATTCTGACTACTACCCTTTGTAACTTGACAAACTCTACAACTTTGCACATATCTCTTAACATCCTTATGAATCTGGGGCCAAAAGTACTGCTCACTCACCAATGCTACTGTTTTGTCAATACCAAAATGTCCACCTAATCCTCCACTGTGTTTCTCCTTAATCAGATTCTCCCCCATAGAACTCTTAGGTATGCACAACTGAAGTCCTCTGTATAACATCCCATCCCGAATTAAGTAATCCAACCACTTGCTTCTATCTACCATAACCGCTTCTCTACATGCTTTCCAAGGTTCTGCAAAATCGGGGTCATCATCATAAAAGGTCTTCAATTCCTCAAATTCTAATACTGTCACTCTCATCTCTGTCAGCAAATTCCTTCTCCTACTCAATGCATCAACAACTTTGTTAGATTTCCCACTTCTATGCTTCAACACAAAGGTGTAACTTTGCAAGAATTCTACCCATCTCATATGTCTCTAATTAAGCTTACTCTGACTACAACACACACTCCTTAGGCAACAAGTAACATCTCCACTTCTTCAAGGCTTGAACTATGGCATAAAAATACTGATCATACACTGAATATCTCTTATGGGAATCATTCAATTTATCACTAAAATAAGTTATTGCTCTCCCTTCCTGACTCAAGACTGCTCCTATTGTTGTTCCACTTGCATCACAATCCACTTGAAATAATTTATTGAAATCCGATAAAGCTAACATAGGCTGCTCAGTCACTTTCTGCTTCAATAGTTCAAAAATTTTGTTTGATTCGGTGGTCCAATTGAATTCCTTCCAATCTCCCCTCATGGTCTCAGTCACAGGGTTACAAACTAAACTTAAATTTCTGATGAACTTCCAGTAAAAACTAGCTAACTCATGAAATGATCTTACCTCTCCAATGCTTTCCGATGTAGGCCACTCAACAATTGCTTTTACTTTCTCAGGGCCCATCTTCAAAACATCCTTAGATATTACAAATCCCAAATAGACTAACTCATCCTTCATGAAAGTACACTTCTTGATATTTATCAACAACTTTTCTTCTTCCAACCTCTACAAAACTTGTCTCAAATGCAACAAATGCTCCTCTTTTGTCTTACTGAAAATTAGAATGTCATCAAAATACACAATAACAAACTTACCCAAGAATTTCTTCAATACCTCATTCATCAGCCTCATGAAAGTACTCGGTGCATTAATTAACCCAAAAGGCATCATCAACCATTCATACAATCCTTCATTTGTCTTAAATGTTGTCTTCCACTCATCTCCCTCTCTGATCGTGATATGATGATATCCACTCTTCAAATCTATCTTTGTAAAGTATTTTTCTCCACTCAAACAATCCATTATGTCGTCCATCCTAGGCAAAGGAAACTGGTATTTCACTGTGATCTTGTTTATCACTTTAGAATCAGTACACATTCTCCACTCTCCATTCTTCTTAGGTGCTAATAATGCTGGTACTGCACAAGGGCTCAAACTTTCCCTGATCAAACCTTTTTTCAACAACTCCTGCACTTGTCTATTCAGTTCCTCATTCTTTGTTGGTATCATCTGGTGTGCAGCTTTGTTAGGCAAACTAGCTCTGAGAACCAAGTCCATGCAATGACTAATACTTCTCATAGGTGGCAATCCATCAAGTACATTATCTGAAATGATGTCTTCATATTCTGTCAGCAAAACTTTTATCTCTTTTGGTTGTTCTCCTTCCTGTTCCGGTTTCTCAGTCTTCTTAGGAATTAAGGCAAAACACACATTCTCATGTCTCAATCCATCTAGGAATTTCCTTCCATCTACCAAATAGATTCTAACATTCGTACAGACTTCATTCTTTAAAGGTTCCTCCAAAGGCAACAAGGTTTGCTTCATCCCATTGGCCACAATAGTGTATATATTATTTCTCCCATCATGTACTACCTATCTATCAAACTGCCAAGGTCTACCCAACAAAAGATGATAAATATCTATAGGCATAATATCACACAAGAATTCATCATAATAATTCCCAATTTTCAATTTCACCAAACATTGCTCACTTACTAACAACTTATGTTCATCCCGAATCCATGCCATCTGATAAGGCTTAGGGTGTCAATCTCTCCAAATTCAACTTATTCACCATCTCTTCTAAAACAAGATTATCTGAACTACCACTATCAATAACAACTTTACAACACTTATTAGATACCTTACATCTGGTCTTGAACAAATTCTTCCTCTGCAAGGGTTCTTCATCTCCTCCGGTATGACACAAAGCTCTCCTCATCACCAATAGTTATCCATATTTTGGTTTATCGTCTGATCCGGTGGGGTTTTCTTCCACCACTGTTGCCCTTCCGGTATTCTTTGTCTTCTTACACTCGAAAGCATGATGTCCTTCTCCTCCACACTTATAGCAAGTTCCTTTGAATGTTCTCTTGTCTGGACTTCCAAAATTCTATTTCCGGTAGCCATCCAGTTCTCTCCTCTAGTAGAAATTTCTATCATTTTTCCGGTATGAATTACCTTCTTTTCTCAGTTCCTTGTCCTTGTTATGATCTATACAAGTTCCTCTACCTTTGGTATATCCTCTTCCTCCTTGAAATCTTCCTCCGGTAAACCTTCTACCTCTGCCTCTCTGCCTCTGCTCATGTCTTTTGTTTAGCTTCTCTTCTGCCTTTAGGGCATACTGGTAAGCCTCCTCAACACTCTCCAATTTTATCAAACTAAGTTCATCTTGTATAGACATATGCAATCCATTGAAATATCTTGCAACTTGTTCAAATTCATCATCAACATGTCTAGATCTGATGTTCAATTTCTAAAATGCTTCGGTGTATTCCTTCACACTAGATTCCTTCTGTCTCAAATTTTGCAACTTCTGGAACAAATTCACTTGATAATCAGCTGGCATAAACTTTGAATTCAACTTAGCAATCATCTGATCCCATGTCTTAATCTTCTCTTTACCTCTTCTTTGTCTATCAACTTGCAAATGCTCCCACCAAAGAGATGCATGACCTTTCAACCAGGCATAGGCATATTTCACCTTCCTCTCTTCTCTAGTGTTTTCAAAATCAAAATATTTCTCCATCTCCGAGATCCAATCCATCAATTCATCTGAATCTAACTTCCCATTATATTCTGGTGAGGTAAAATGACATTTAGTATTTGCCCTACTCAAAACCCTCAAAAACCTTTCCTCATCCAGCTCAACCGTCGGTGGGTTTACTTGTCTTGTCGGGGCTTCTTCTCCTTCATCTTCACTTATATCTTCAATATGTCAGCCTCTTCTCTGGGCTATCTCCATGACTTCCAACTGGGATGCTATACCTCACAATATTTCCATCATAGCATGGTCTGCATTCCCACATGATCCACCATTCTTATTTCCTCTTCACACCATCGTTCACACTAGTCCTTTGCAGCTGCAGGTCGGATCCACAATCTGCCACCCTACAACAAAATTTCATGACACGCAACCTCCACAATGAAAACTCACTTTGATACCATTTGAAGCAGTCATCGGTGAGGAGGGACCTCAAAGAGATCAATCCAGACTGGTCAACAAGAGTAAACACAACGGAAACACAAAGATATGATGGAGGCAATGCATAATAGATTGTATTATAATATGAAAATTGATTACAACCAATCGGTAACAATCGAGTTACAATATAACCGGCTCATAGGCCTACTAGAACATGCTCAAATTACAGAATAGGTCACAACCGAGAACTTCAATCTTAAGATCTATCTTCTATGCATAGTCTCGCTACTTGATTCTTTGATTGATTACATTCTAATGCACAATTACAATTATATATACAATCCAAGGGATCCGGTCGGCCCAAAAAGGGATCAAAACCCAAAGAACAAGACCTAATGTGTAAAACCAACAAGGTCAGCCTCCTCCAAGAGATTCCTCCAGAAAATTCAAAGGATGAAGTGTAGATCACGGAAAAAGGTCGGCCACATGCTAAGGAACATCATAATCAACACCCAAGGCTCCACAAGCTTCAGAAGGGGTTTCGGTAGATCACCAAAATAGGTCCAGGCAACCGGTAACAAGAAACTGTCAACCGGTAATAGGAAACTGTTAAGGAAATCGATAGCGATAACTTGCCGGAAAATGATCCAAATGCGATGCAGTCAAGATATAAGAAAGATGATCAAGTCTTCAAGTAGAATCCAACTCCACAAGATCTGGTGAGCCAAAACCGGGACACACAAAAAGAAATGGTGAAACTGCAAACAGAAAGCAAAACATAAAGAAAATGTTTTTGGTTGATGCAATATTTCTATGAACCGGGGATGCGCCTGCATTAGCTTCACAAATCTGTACATTTGAGCCACCAACATTGACACTGACTACTCTTGAGTAGCAACCTCATTCACCAATCCGTAGCATAAAATACCTCTGTGAAATTCACCGAACTTATGCAAATCCATGCACCTTAGTTCTCATCAGAAGGGGTAATTACCCCTAACTTCTCTTTGAGATACTCAAAAGTATCTTTAGGCAAAGGCTTCATAAAGATATCTGCAATCTATTCCTTTGTAGACATATACTCCAATCTGACTTCTTTCTGATTCACTTTCTCTCTCAATAAATGAAACTTAATTGATATATATTTTGTCTTGGAATGCAACACCAAATTCTTTGAAACATTGATAGAACTTGAATCGTCGCAATAGATAGCTATAGGCTCATCATAAATAAATCTGATATCCTTCAACAAATGTTTCATCCAAATTACCTAGGTACAATTGCTAGCAGTAACAATGTATTCAACATTTGCAGTAGATAAGGAAATAGCATTCTGCTTCTTACTTGCCCAAGAAACCAACTTCTTTCCTAAAAAGAACGCACCACATGTAGTACTTTTTTGATCATCGACATCACATGCCCAATCAACATCTGTAAAAGCACTCAAGGTAAAGTCACCATTCTTAGAATACCACAAACCAAAATCAACCGTCCCTTTCAAATATCTGAATATCCTCTTTATAGCAGTAACATGAGATTCCTTAGGATCAACTTGAAATCTAGCAACATGATACACAACATTGATTATATCAGGTCTAGTTTGAGTTAAGTATAACAAACCACCAATCATAGATCTATATCTGGTCTGATTATCTTTTAGAGAGTCATCATCCTTTATCAAATTACATCCGGTCACCATAGGTGTACCAACATGTTTAGAGTCTTCAAAACCAAATTTCTTCAACAAGTGGTATTAGATCTTGGTCACAAGTTCAAACCCCTCGTTTGCACTAGGGGGTATTGTTGTAAGGTGTGTGCCCTTGGTCTCCTTGTGATGTGCAGTGCAGCGCTTGGGTTTGTGACATGGCTTAACCACCTCCTATGGATTCTATAAGTGTAGTGGTTGTATCGGGCATTAATAGGTCGATCTTTTGGTGCAAGGACAACCACACTTGTAACAAAATTTTCATACCAACACCACTACAAACATGATTTATGGATATGGGGTTAGTCCACATTTTTTGCACAAACATTTCCAAAGAGATTGGCCTATTTTGAAGTAATATGACAATTAAAAGAATTAGATAAGGCACATTTGAGGGGGAAAAAGAAAATATCTTTCTTCCCTACATCCACTAAGTTTTTTGTCTTCCTAGCCAAAATTAAGGATAGATTGGATCAAGATTATCCAATTCCAATATCCTTTTTGTATTAAAGATAGATAATAACAATGACAGAGTATATCCATCGAATCTCCATATTGTCCTAAGTAGTACATGCAAGGATTCAAGACACAATATATTATATCAAAGAATTAATTGACTTCTGTCTTTACATATACATCATTTAACTTGCATATGGTTCCTACAAACTTACGAATACATTTTGCATTAAAGATAAAGCATAAAAGGAAGTACTTACTATCACTATGTTTGTAACATATATATGTTTTGTTCATATCGTACTTCCTTGTGCACTTTATGTGTCATAAAATAAGTTAAACATAGTATCAAAATATGGATAAAGACTACCTAACAACATCAATCAAGACATTCAAAAGTTTTTACTCACTAAAATCATCCATATCCCTCTATCCCAATGGTGGCTTGATTATAAAGATATTATCATTTGATCTAAAAACTTGGACCATCATGGACTCCTAAATCCTTTTTCAAGGTTTTAGTTGAGTACTTATTTTTATACCTCCTTTGGAATTCTAAGTATCCTTTCCTGAAGGGAATGTTATCAGACTCATTAAAAGGCCAGTGGCTTGCATATTTTATCTCTTTAACTTACCTCCACTAATCCATCTTTTAGAAGCTTGATTTTTTTTTCTTTAGACACCTCTATAGTCATGGTTACCTGCAAAGAAATTGTAGCATTGTAAATTGTAACCTTGTACAATTTACACCACTTTTTGTGCCCTTGCCTTAGTGTGTCCCATTTTAGCTCTCATCCAAGCCTATTTTCAACCTTTTACCTTGAAACTGATGTCATATGTCCACGTGGTGATTTGAACCCTTGTCTTGAGCTAATTAGTGTACCCCATTGTTGGCTTATTCACCCTACTTTGGGTGGACGAGGACACCTAGGGTGTCCTTGTCCCCCAAAACCGGGCCCAAATTTGAACATGTTGATGCCCACTTCTTGCCAATTTGTTCTCGACCACAATGCCTCAATTTGACTATTGGAGGTTGGCCTAATTGGTGAAATACCTTGAGAACCCTAGATAAGATCATTCTTCTAATTCATTTTGACATCCACAATCATCCACCTACATTCACTATTAATCCATCATCCACTTTCAAGCATCTCCAAGCATTAAGGCAATGTTTCATCCCACCAGATTCTTCAAGAACTAGACATCGTGGAGGAGTAAATTACATCAATCTTCATATTAGCATGTGTTCATGTTTGATTTCCTTGAGGTGTTGTCATTTCATGTCTTCATACTAGCATTAACACTTGTGATTACATTCAAAGATCTTTACATCATCAATCTTTAACAACTATAGCAGATCTAAGGTATAAAATTCAACAAGTTACTTCAGTATT
Organism: Cryptomeria japonica; assembly: GCF_030272615.1. NCBI lineage: Eukaryota > Viridiplantae > Streptophyta > Pinopsida > Cupressales > Cupressaceae > Cryptomeria > Cryptomeria japonica. Next base: position 984,093,634 of record NC_081407.1, on the reverse strand, counting down.
TCAATTCAATTCAAGGGTTAATTTCAAACCTAATGTTTTACCTAGAAAAACCCATATCCCCAACACAATTTCTCTCCTTATGTGTGAAGTTGACGGGTTTGAAAGCTATAATTACAAAATCAAGCATAATAGATAGAGACAATCAGATCCAACTTTTGTAGGAGCGAGAAGGGGAGGACAAGGTAGTCCCATGCACCTATGTCTGACAAATTTTTGGTGAATCTTTAGGAGATCATTGTAGACTACATTATGAACCTCAAAAGATATTTTTTGTTTGCACTCGACATTTTGAGGATAGGGTCACTTGGAGCTCATCCTTGTCTCGCACTTTCAAGATCAAATTACAAACATAGGATCTTTTTAGCTTCCTTATTCCAGATCTATATTTATGTCTATAGATCAAATATGATACTACTTGTTAATGTTGATTTATATCAATTTTAAACCTTTAGCCCTAGATCTAGCATTCAATTTACATCTTTCCATAGACCGTTTTCAACTCAAACAAAGGGATCAACAAAAATCAATCAACATTCATCCATTGGGAGTGAATCTATTGACTTCACCTTCTTTTAATGTAATTGAGTTGCGAAAATAGGCTCGTACTTTAGTTACATAGCTAAACTTGCGAATACCCTATTTTCACCACCATTACATAAACATCATAAAGTATGAATCATTTAGAAGATTCAATGAGTGCCCTCCTTAACTTTTGGAACCTATCCTCATTTTTCCGTGTTCCATATTATCCATAAAATTTCAATAGTTAAAATAAACCAAATTAGATTAAGTGTTTTATCTATTTAACACAAAGCAAAACAATCTCTTTCCAATTTATTATACCTCTATCTCCCCAACCCCCCAAATTAACACAAAAAATATTTCATACCTCTTTAGCATAAAAATATTTGAAAAAAATATGCTTAATATATTTAGGTTTCTTACAAATACTACAAATATCCAAATTGTATGAGACCATATTACAAGGTAATATTTGCAAAACTAATGACTATCTGAACATGCATTTTTTGGCTCAACTAGATTATACCATAAGGACTTAAAAAAAAATAGACCATTTCTTGTTAGATAAATCCAACTTTCAACTATCATTAAGATGTTAAGACATGCAACTAGTTACATTTAAAGCCTTATACACACATTACTAGTTACATTTAAAGCCTTATACACACATTTAGTTTTAACTTTATGTAGATCTGTTCCATCAATTCGTTTAAAGGATTCAAGATTATTAGTGCTCGGTTCATATATCATAGGGAAGTTAAGAGCATTCCAAGCTCTTTTGAGCATGATATAAGTCCTCTAGTTTGATGGATGGCATTCAAAGTGTTGACATAATGATGTAATGGTGGGAAAATTAGGGTTTCAAAAGTTATGCTTTGTAGACTAGGAAATAGCCTAACTTTCACCTCCAAAATATTAAAAGAAGGATAAATAAAATATATCTAACCTCAATTCTATTAAGAGAGGGTTGAATTCTGATTGTAGTCCTTATTCCCCTTTTGTTTGAGTTGAAAATGTAATTGGAATTGTATTATTTGAATGTGGGGTAAATGCTTCAGAATTTCAAGCAAACTAATGAAAACAGACTACTATAGATATCCAACAGAGCCATGGTCAAAGATATGGGAAAAATAATAGAGTCAAGACTTCTTCCCAAAATTTTGGCATAATTTTTTGGGACCAAGTAGTACAAATTCACCCTGATCCTCTGAATTTCACTCCGTCAAAAGTTGAACCTGTTTGTCATCGTCAACTGTTTTGGAATCCCTAAGTATAGCTCTTGAGACAATTTCTTGCACATGGAAAGAGAGGGAAAATTTTGTGCTTATGGGTTTGCCTTAGGTTAAACTCCAGTTTAGGAATTAACCTTGAAATCAAAATACTAATCGAAATGGATATTGTAATAAGATGCTTTCCTTTTGACGGAAAGACTAGATGTAAAATAAAATGCTTATAATTAAATTGTATAGCTTGATGAAGTTTTGTTTGGATCCTCATGCAAGGATTTTAGGATATTTTGTAGAATGTCTTCATAAAAGTTGATCATGGATGCCATCTTGAATGCTTGAAATTGACTTTACTTCTTCTCTAATTCTTGATGAATGCTTGATTTCTTACTCTCTTGAATTAAATTTGAGATCATATAATTTCTTAGATTTCATTTGTTAGGTATCAAATGAGAGGGGTAGACGTCCTTTTATACTTGACTTCCCAAAAATTAATTGAATTTTTGGAGTAGGCTGACATGAGGTTAAATTTCCCGCTCACTTGAGATGATCGTTGTGAGGACCAAACTTGGGTCCTGATTAAGAGGACCAGGGCACTAAGCGCCCTAGTCTTGACAATCAGGACTCAGACTTGGAGGGAAGGAAATGAAGAAGATGGAAATGTAGGATTGTAGGTGGTGTGAGAAAAATCAAAACAAGCATCAGACATTGAGAGATGAAGCACCAAGGTGAGGTCTAGATGAGGACAAAATTGTATGCATATACAATTTAGAATGCTACAAAAGAGTTCCAAGATCTCAACTTACCATTAACTAAGATATCACTAAGACATTTTATGCCCTTATTGGACCAAGATTTAGCTGAGCAACGTTGCAATAGTGCAAGCATTTTACTATTGTGATCTAAGTTCCACCAAATAGATTTGGAGAGGTGGACCTTATTGTTTCCATAGCCTAGGGCTTCACTTTTGTGGATCTTAAAAAATAGGCTTGGAGCATACAAGGGTCTTTTATCTTGAAGGATTCATCGATTAGGTCAGAATAAGCATCAAAAGATTTGGTTTTGTTCATGAAATTTTGTATGAAGAAGATGTTATAAGGAATTTATTCACCATTGAAGAGGTGAACAATAGAATAATTAAGTGGATTGGCATATTGAAGGGAGAAGAACAAAGGAGAAATTTGCATGCAAACTACCTTAGTGGTTATGCAAAATTAAGGAATCCCATTGTCAAGGTACAAAATATGTTGGCTAGTGCTAACACATTAAGTGGAAAATCCCCTATAGTATTGGAAAGACCAACATATCAAAGAGATCCTAATACTCCTATTCTTTCATATGTTAAAGGAAAGGAGTGTGTAATAAGTGAATCGATTCCACACGAGCAATATCAAGTTGTTGTTGCCCTTTTGAGAAACTTTAGAAGAAAAGGAAATTTATTGATTTAGTAGGTGAATGGGAGGTAGCCGAGGCTAAAAATATTTCAAAGAATATCATAGGGAAGAACCATAGGTAAGTCAACCTATGTCATCACCCCAACAGTCATTATGAATAGTATGCCAAGAAGTGGGATGAAGATAAATCTTAGGTACAATACTGATGATAATAATGATATTAGAGCCCTAACTTGCTCACAATTCATATCAGATGATAAATTTATCAAGACTCGGGAGTGTAAAGTGGAAAATTCGAGGCTTAGAAAATTCACCACTTCGAAAGGGGGAAATCACTAAGCTGATTTTAACTTGGAGGACTTTACATTCAAAAGAGGGGATGAATCTACTAGATCCAATCCTAAATGATACAAGGAATGAATACTAAGTACATTGATTGTGTTTTAAATGTTTGCGACCCTCTTTTGTAAAATGAATAAGTAAAGTGCTGAAATTGAAGAAAAAATAAGTGGAAACAGTGAGCTACAGATTCAAGATTTCGTCGTGCACCTGGATCTAAGAAGTTTAAGATGATTTGGAGCTGCTCTATACAATCTGCCAAAAGTTGCAAGGACCGTGTGTCCGAACCAGGTCGCCCTTCTATCAGTCCTCCAAACTTTCCGCACGCCAAAAAGGGGTTTTCCATCTTTGTAAATAAAGCTTAATTCCAGAAGTATAACTGCGCACTTGCTTCCTGCACACATAAAGAAGAAGAAAGGGGATTGGGAATAGGGGTTTGCCTAAGTCAAACCCTGGTTTGGAATCAACCTTGAATGAAATACTGAAAATGCTTGAAATAAATGATGGAAAGGTATACCTTCAGATTTGCAATAGATGATGATGATGCTTTTATTCTTGAATGTAATCACATATGCTGTATGAAATGGCATGAATATGGAAAAAACCTAACACACACATGCTTGCAAATGAATGATGTAATGTTGCTCCAATGGATAGATGAATAATATGCAGCCTTGAAGAATGCTTGAACGCTTGAATGCCTGAATTCTTGAGATCCAATTCCACCTTCATGAATGAATATACAAATGAGAGGGGAAGACCTCCTTATGTACTTTCCTATTGTCAAACATTTAATTTTCCAGCATAGGCCGACATGAGGAATCAATTCCCACTCAAATTTGAGATAGGGCCTAGGGGCCAAAATAGGGCTCAATTAGGGAGGACGAGGGAGTGACGCCTTGGTCCTACCCCAAATTGGGATAGAGACAAGGGGCGGTGCAAGTTATAAGATGCAATAATGAAGTTTGGTTTCATAGAAGAGGCATAAATTGGTTTTGATCAAGCATGGGGATGAGACCGATAAGGTGAGGGCCTAGAATGCAGTCAAAATTGCAAGGGGTGCAATTTTAGGATGCTTCATTTAGCCCCCATTTTAGTGGGAGTATGAGCTTACGCAAATACTCGTAGTAAAGTAGAAAAAAGAGGGATGAAGAAGATGAGTAATGTGGAGCAATATCACAAGGAATATAAGATATCACTAATTTTGTGGAACCAAGCCCACAATATTAGGATCTTAACTCACTCAAACATATGCAAGGGCACATAAAAAGACACACAACAAAAGCTAAGAGTAACAAAGAAGACCTCAATTCAACTAGCCGAAGAGACCTCGATGTCAGCTAATATCATTCTTGAAAAATTCCATCTCATGAACACAAGTGATCACATAAAAGGGAAAAGAAATCATGATCCATGAATTATCAATAGAAAAACTATGAGTTCATCAGAAGAAGAAGAGAGAGTATGAATACATAAGAATAATCCAGTGATAAAGGGCACGGACTACTCACCCCTAGAATTTTTTATCTATGTGATCCATGATGAGAAAGGACATGGACTACTCGCCCCTAGATGTTTTTATCTAGGTGATCCATGTGAGGAGGAGAGTAAGAATAGTCTAGCTGTTTTTAGCTAGTTCCACCCATCCTCGTGCGTGTGTGCAAGTGATGTTTGGTTTCAAGTGTATAGCACCCCGTGTAAGAATTTGTTTATTTTTGAGTGTACTTCAACATGTTTAAGACATGTAATGTAAATGCAAATGCCAAGTGGTGAATCAAATGTTGCGTCTGGTTTCGAGTGTGAAGCATCTCTGTCTAAGAGTTTTTACTCTAGTTCCGAGAATGAACACCCCGTTTAAGACAAATACATGCTTGGTTTCGAGGCCATCCCGTATAAGTCTTTGCTCTAGTTTTGGTGATGTGTAACCCTGTCTAAGACACGTTGCATCTATTTTTGGGTGTGGAGCATCTCACTCTATGAGTTTTTACTCTGGTTTTGAGAATGAACACCCCGTTTAAGACATGAGAAAATGATATGCAAAAGTATAGTACAATATGATACAAAGGGAGCAATATGGGTGCCACCCCCTTAAGATGTCAACATAGCCCTATGTTGATGTATTAAGGAAGCTAGGAACAAGGATACCTTACCTTCAACACCAATGAGCTATCCTTTATGTAACAATGTCATAAATCTAAGCTAGAGAGGGAATACTCTTAAAGCAAGGATAAGTTACTTGAAAAAAAAAAATCTTGCAACAAGTGTAAAGGAGATACTTGGAGGAGAAGAGATCTTTTCTCAAAATACTATTGGCATTTGCATGAAGATTGCATTAATGATATGCTATGTTGTCATTGATGTCAATTAAACCGGTAATGATATTATTGATATTGTTGTTATTGTCTTATAACCTGTAGGAAGAGATTTATAAAGGTTATTGTAAACTGGTATGTAAGTTTGTGAGTTGAACCGGTAATCGGAGTAAAAGGTTAAACCCTTTCTATGTTATGTAACCGGTAAACCCTACCAATTGTTTTTGTTAAACCCTAACCGATTAAGGTTGTTGAATTGGTTATGTTGGTTTATGATCTGATGTTGAGCGGTAATGATGGTGACACGTAAGGTCATTGTATGAGGACAAGTTCAAAATGTTTTGGTGTGTTTGTTTGTCTAGGGAATGAGAAAAGTGCATTGCATCTAATGCAAAATGCGTGATGAGTTACTAAGCTCAATGAAGTGGTAATCAAGGAGTGGTTGAGGTTTTCTTGATTGATGTGTAGAGATTGCTATGAAATCCAACGGTCATGGTTGTACCGACTTGTTTGTAATCTCGATAAGAGGATTAAGATTTTTGTTGTGTTATCGACCCAATTGATTTGTATTTAAGGTCGATGAAGTTGTTTTGTTTAATGTTGGCAAAAGTAGGTAGAAATCAGTTGAGTGTGTGATTGTCAAACCAGAGAATGAGTCTACAATTTGAGTAAAGGCAAATATAAGCTTAAATAGATCCAATCAAGCAAATGTAGTGCTATTCAGACAGATCAAGAAACTCATGTTATTTTCTAAAAATTACAGCAAAACTGAAATCCCCTAACCAAGTAAGCTCTAACAAGGTGGTCCATTAGATTGGATTTTCAAATCCTCTATTGAGGTTACTCCTTACAGGGTATTTGCTTCTAGCAAGGCATTTGTAGTCAATCCCTTAACCGGGTGATTCCTAACAGGATCAGTTCTTAATAGGACTTTTGCAAAATTTTTAACAGGCTTGGCTCCTAACAGGGCAAACTTCAGAAGAGTTCAGATATTATCTTGTGAGTCCCATCTCACCGTGGTTTTTACCTATTTGGGTTTTCCATGTATAAATACTTGTGTCATGTGGTGAATGTTTTTATGGTTATGATCTTAGGTTGATTTGACTAACTATTTCTGATAAGGCATGATAACCGGATGCATTGAGGAATGAAGCATTGGCATATGATAAAGCATTTGGATGTTTACAAGTTAAATGATGTTTACTGTTAAGTTGTTCTAACAGTCAACTGGTATTCTTATGAGTATTGATCTTGAAAGTGGTATTTTTATTGATAAGATTACTTTGTATGTTTGAGTTTGAGTGTGGGAAGTTTGTAACAATTTTTCTATTTATTGATTCACCCCCCCCTACAAGTAATCTACCAGATACTTGTTCTTTCATCATACCATCAAATACATCTATCTCTAATAGGAGCTATCTTGAACAAACATAACATCCTCTACCAAAAGAAAGGAAGGAGAACAAGAATTCATACCTTCCTCTCATTGCTAGGTGAAAGCGATTCTTGATGAAGGATGACACACCTTTTGACCCAATGTGAAGGGTAAGTTTTTGATAGATGTACATTGCCAAGTGAAGAAGAGGTTGTAGCCAAGGATTTACACCTCTTATATAAGATAGAATCCTTGAGCAAACAATAGCTTCACACAAGGAATGACATCAAATAATAACAAAACACTATTCAAAAAAGGAAAAGTGGATCCTTATAAAGGAGGGAGAGAGAGAGAGAGAGAGAGATCATTTCATCCCAAGTGTAAGGATAATGAGAAGAATTACACAACTTCTAAAGAGAGATTATTCATAAGAAACATACCGTTTCAAGCAAAGAATAGGTCCTAATCAAGGAAAAAACATGTGATCACATGCGTGAGAGAGAGAGAGAGAGAGAGAGAGAGAGAGAGAGAGAGAGAGAGAGAGAGAGAGAGAGAGAGAGAGAGAGAGAGAGAGATCATTTCCCCCCCAAGTGTAAGGACAATGCGAAGAATTACACAGCTTCTAAAGAGAGATTATTCATAAGAAATGTACCATTTAAAGCAAAGAATAGGTCCTAACCAAGGAAAAAACATGTTCTCAAATGAAGGAAAACTCTATTGGAATCCAAGAAAACTGAGAGGAGGGGTGAATCAATGTTCTACCAGAATGATCAATTTTAGCCTTATTAAAACATGCATTCACCAATCAGCATACTAGTACATATAGAATTAAAAGAAGTAAAACAATCAATAAGCCTATCACACAAATGAATACCATAACACAGAGAATTATATGTGGAAAAAATCAAAGAGGAAAAACCACAGTGGGATTTGTGACCCACAATATCAATCCACTAGATATATGAAAAGATATTACAAAATATGGGGGCCTGCACTTGCACTTGCAGGAAGGCTTACAACCTAGAGCACATTGCTCATCACAAAAGAGTCTCACTGACTACATACAAATCTAGACTACAATCCAAAGAAATAAGTGAACTGCAAAGATAGCATCTCCTATGCCTGAATACAATTCCGATTAAGCTCTATCTGTTCCAGTCAAGAAACCCTAAACCCTTACTGTAATAACCTCTTACATAAACTTTGCATTACAAAACATTATCACATTCTCCTATCCTTACATATTACAAAATGATCTAATCAACTGACCTATATACCCTTACAATCCTTCATGCCTTATGTTGACTTACATAGATAAATACAAAATGAATATACATGTTGGCTCAATTACATATATACATAAATATCAAAATCAATTGCTGATTGCCGGATCTCCCAAAATGATGTCGGTCTCCAATATCGATAACCTGAATGTGAACCATGTCGGCCTGAAATGCCGATAACCAAAGAATTCCTCCTAATCGGTGAAGATACTTGCCGGTGCCAGTGAAGTGTCTGTCGGTAAACAACCAAACTCAATGTATGAAATGACATCATGTTATGAAAAATGCAATGCAAAAGAAGAGGTAATAGTAAAAGATAAAGAGTGAGATAGAAGAAGGATCACAAAACTTCTCTAAGGGGAGATCATTCATAAAAGACATACCGTTTCAAGAAAATAATAGGTCCTAACCAAGGAACAAACATGTGCCCTCATGAAGGATAATTACATGCAAGAAAGGACATCAAGTTATAAATAATGCAATCCATAAAGACAATAATGAAACCTTAGAAAGAAGAAAGATAATATTCTTTCCCCCTGGGCATAAAGACAAGAATAAATAGACTATTATGTTGCTCACTAAATATGATTGCACTTGAAATTGTATGACCATGAATGACAATGAGCCCCCAATAGGTAGGCTAGCGAGGAGCAACATAATAGGAACTTTAATGTTATTTGAAATGATAATGAGAAATATACCATTCATCATCAGATGTTATTTTTATGATACCTAAATCAATATAACGTTGTATTTTTATTTTCAAAGCTTGACACTCATTAGTAGAATGGTCATGAATTTGATGATTGTTTATGTTTCCTTCTTCTTTTAGGGCAAAGGAGAGATTAAATTGGCATGGAGAAGATCAGAAAAAACATTTTATTGTTGTAACACAAAATAGGAATGAGAAGGTGTGAATTCACTAGACAATGGAGAAGGAGACGTTGACAAAGGAAGAGGTTGGAAACCTAGATTTTCACTAGAAAAGTGTGATTTCTCATGACTTTCACGACTTTGTTGCACACATCCTAAAACTTGTCCATTGCATCCATGTGTAGGATCAAGAGGGGGTTTTATCTTAGGTGGAATTTGATTGAATTTTAAAGAGGCCCAATCAATTTATAGACATGATTTAGGAGAAACATTTTGAGTATCAAATTCCAACAACTTAGATTTTCTAGAAAAAGAAGGTGTCAAATCTTAGGACCCCCAATCATCCTCTAAGAGTTCTTCTTTAGGAACTTCTTTACTAGGAGATTGTGTATTTGTTTGAATAGGAGAGAGGATTGTAGGACCTAGGAAAGCATATTGCGCTTCAATTCTTATGGTCTCATCTAAAGCAAACACCTCATTATTATATGTATAAGGAACTGCATGATAATCAGGAAGAATTTTTTATTTCTCAACAATATGAATTTTATTGATTTGATCTTTGTTAGGATCTTCATTTTTGGGAGAGAGAGTATTACAATTATGGGAAATAGCATCATATTCTTTCTCTAAGGTATCTTTGTGATTAAGACAATCAATAGGAAAGAGACTATCATATGTAATTAATGTTTCATCTCTAGGAGGAAGGCTATTGAAATGAATAGAAGGTGATGTGTTATCAAAAGAATTTTCAGTCATTTCAACTTATTTTACCAAAATATCATCTTCTTTCTTCAAGGTATTCTCATGAGAGAGGAACATATTAAGAGAATAATCCACACCATCCTCTAATGGTTCATCCCAAATAGGGAGATCATTGAGACTAGTGTTGAAAATATCTTCTTGCATCAATATGTCCTATTTAGGGAGAGAAATTTTGGGAGAGGAATTATTGGTAGGTTCATAAAGGGGGTTTTCATATATCTTAAATCCTTTTAACTTAATAACCTCCTCTTGTAAAACAAAATTTTACATTTTTCCAAATTAAGAAAAGGAAACTTGCAATGAAAGAAGTGAATGCAGTAAACTAGATGCAATCCACAAGATAACTTATAAATTAGGGTTTTTGTAAATTCAACCACTAAATTTATGTAACTCAAACGAGATCTAGGAGGGAAAATTTGAATTTTGAATTTTGAAATTTGAGAATTAAAATTGGAACTTGCAGAATAAATGAATAATGCAAAATTCTAGGAAAAATGATTATTCAATTAAATGAAGAAATTGATTGAAAGAATAAAGAGCAATAATGCAATCTCCTAGGAAATTGAAAATGAAAATTATCCAAAAGAGACTGAATTTCAAAATTAGGGCCTAGTGAAAATAACCTCTTAATTTTAAAATTGAAAATTTAAAAGAGGGAAGATTTAAATATAAAATTAGGGTTGTCCAGAACTAGCCTCTTAATTTTAAAATTTAAAATATTGAATGTTGAAATTTTGAAGAAATCAATTTAATTTAAAAAATTAGGATTTGTTTAATTAACCGCTTAATTTTAAAATTTAAATTGAAAATGGAAATGTTGAAATGCAAATTTGTTTTCGACCTTAGGGCGACCTAAAATCAATAAAATTTCACAAAACTCTGGAATTGAACAGTAAAATACATCAAAACAAGCTCTCGAAATTTGAGGATAAAAAGTCGGGACTAAGTAGGTACCTACTTGGTTCGGTCAACTTTTTACCAAATTTTCAAGGAAGCAAGATATTGTGATTTTCATGCGAATTCCAAAAGGATATGGGGATTGGAGATGTCTATATATGCGAAAATAAGCCTTGAAGATCGAAATAGGACATACTTAGGATGTTCGAGAAGATGATTAATTGAAAGAATAAAACAATAAGGGCACACTTAAGGGCCAACTTTATGATGTTTAGAAGTACAACAAGAGGCTTTAGATTTAATTGAATCAATTAAATGGTTAAAGGAAAATTTGAAATTGCAAAAGATTAATCTAATTTTAAAAATTAGGGTTTGTTGCATAAACCGCTTAATTTTAAAAATTTGAATTTTGTAAGGTGAGATAGTGAATTTTGTAATTGAAGCAAGGACTCAAATTTGAAAATTAATTCAATATCTACACAACCCACAAGTTCAATTTTAAACTTAAAAATTAGGGTTTGTTTTTAAAATTTAACCACTTAATTTTAATTTTTTTAAAAAATTGAACATGTAAATGAAAACTTGATTTGTAAAATTGAAGAGTTCTCGGATTTGAAACAATCAATCCAATTGAGACAAATCACAAGCTCAATTTTGAATCTAAAAAATTAGGGTTTTTGTCAATTTAACCTCTTAATTTTTTTTTAAATTGCAAGGAAATTAAACTTGTAGTTGAAAATTTGAATTTTAAATTGCATACACTCAAATCTGAAAACAAAAATTAGAATTAAGGGTGTTCACGTCGAGTTCACCAAAATATAAAGTGGAAAATTTGAGGCTTAGCAAATTCACCACTTGGAAAGGGGGAAATCACTAAGCCAATTTTCACTTGGAGGACTTTACATTCAAAAGAGGGGATGAATCTACTAGATCCGATCCTAAGTAATACAAGGACTGAATACTAAGTAGATTGATTATGTTTGAAATGTCTCCGACCCTCTTTTGTAAAATGAATAAGTAAAGTGCTGAAATTGAAGACAAAATAAGCAGAAACAGTGAGCTACAGATTCAAGATTTCATCATGCACCTGGATTTGATAAGTTTAAGATGATTAAGAGTCACTCCATGAAATCTGCCAAAAGTTGTAGGGACCGTGTGTGCGGATCAGGTCGCCCTCCTATCAGTCCTCTGAACGTTCCGCGCATTGAAAAGGGTTTTTCCATCTTTGCAAATAAAGCTTAATTTCGGAAGTACAACTGTGCACCTGCTTCTTGCACATAGAAAGAAGAAGAAAGGGAGTTGGGAATAGGGGTTTGCCTAAGTCAAACACTAGTTTGGAATCAACCTTGAATGGAATACTATAAATACTTGAAATAAATGATGGAAAGATATACCTTCATTGTTAGGGTTTCAAGCAGATCCGAAGCAAATATGAACTAACAATTATATGCAGATTTAAATACAAAAGATAAAGAAATAAAACAAGACACAGATAACACAGAGATTTAACGTGGTTCACCCAGAATGGGTTACGTCCACCATACACAGCCGTCCAATCTTTCTTATTATCCAGCAAAAATAGAACATCAACCTTACAATGCCTTAAGCATCCTAGCCGCTTATAACATGCGTTTTTAGGGCAACAAACAAAGTCGACATTTTTTTAGGGTTTTATTACAATGTCGATTTTCATCAACAAAAACGGCAAAAAAATTTTCTCGGGGGCTGTCGCCCCCGAACCCCTACCCGGGGCCCGGCCCGGCCTCGGACCCCGGCGAGGATACATGCTGAGTGTACAGTACTTTGCTGATTAGTCACCACATTTCAACAATCTCCCACTTGGAGACTGATCAGGCTCCACACCGAACAATCTCCCACTTGGAGACTGATACTACACGACACCACTGTACATGCAACATCCGCTAGATAAAACACTAGGACTTGACTGGTATAAATTCCATAATTATCAATCAAGAAGACCAACAGAAACTGATGAAGAAATCAGCTTCTCCTGTGGAACTGCCTTTGTGAACATATCAGCAGGATTCTCACTTGTGTGAATCTTCTCAAGCCGTAACTGACCCTCCTCCAAAATAGTCCGGATGAAGTGGTACCTGAGTTGAATGTGCTTTGTCCTTGAATGAAAAGAAGAGTTCTTCGCAAGATGAATGGCACTCTGGCTATCAGTATACAATGGGCTATCCTCTTGTGTCTGACCCAATTCCTTCAGAAAACATTGCAACCAAATCATCTCTTTGCTGGCTTCTGTAGCAGCAACATACTCAGCTTCAGTGGTTGAAAGTGCAACAACCTTTTGCAGCCTAGAAATCCAACTGACTGCAGTTCCCCCTATAGTAAAAACATACCCTGTAGTACTCCTCCGTGAATCAATATCACCCGCCAGATCAGAGTCAACAAATCCACTTAGAGCAGCATTAGATCCTTTGAAACATAATGCCTTCGTAGTAGTTCCTTTCAAATACCGAAGAATCCATTTCACAGCATTCCAATGTTCCATACCCGGATTACTCATAAACCTGCTCACAACTCCCACTGCATGTGCAATATCTGGCCTTGTGCATACCATTGCATACATCAGACTGCCAACAGCTGATGAATACGGGATGCTAGACATTTTATTAACCTCTTCCTGTGCCTTTGGGCACATCTCCTTAGTCAATTTGAAATGACTAGCCAAAGGTGTACTAACTGCTTTTGCATCCTGCATGTTAAATCTTTTCAACACCTTCTTTATATACTCACTTTGGGACAAATTCAAGGTTCTATTTTTCCTGTCCCGTGTAATCCTCATACCGAGAATTTGCTTAGCTGCACCCAAATCCTTCATAGCAAATGACCTGGCTAATTTCTGTTTAAGATCATTTATATGTTGCATGTTAGACCCAGCAACAAGCATGTCATCAACATAAAGCAACAGGATAATATAACTATCATTATCAAATCTCTTAAAATATACACAATGATCAGAATGACATCTATGATAACCGTGTTCAGCCATGAAACTATCAAATTTTAAATACCATTGTCAGGGTGCTTGCTTTAGGCCATACAGACTTTTCTTCAACCTGCACACCAAGTTCTCCTTACCTTTGACCTCATATCCCTGTGGTTGCAACATGTAAATTTCCTCCTCCAAATCTCCATGGAGAAAAGTTGTTTTGACATCTAATTATTCAAGATGTAAATCATCTGCAGCCACAAGACTAAGTACAGTTCTAATTGAAGTCATTTTTACAACTGGAGAAAATATTTCATCATAATCTATACCCTTTTTCTGTGCAAAACCTTTTACCACAAGTCTGACTTTATATCTTTTCTAACCTCCTTTCTCCTCCTTCAGTCGATAAACCCATTTGTTAGGCAAGGCTCTTATTTCTGCAGGTAAAGGGACTAATTCCCAAGTCTTATTTTTCATCAAGGAGTCCATCTCCTCTTTCATGCCTAGCTGCCACTGTTGTTTGGCATCCACCTGCATTGCTTCTTCATATTCTTCTGGTTCACTAGAATCCGTTAATAAAATAGAATACAAAGAAGGAGAAAATCTTTCAGGGGGTCTACTTGTCCTCATAGAACGTCTAACACTTGCAGGAGTTTGTGGGACAATCTGTTGTTGCTGAGCATCAAGTACCTGTGGCATTTCATTTTCAGGAATCTCATCCAACACCACATATTCTTGTTTGTCCTGTTCATGCTTCTTTTCCTGCATCTGTTCTTTATACATAACCTTCTCATTGAATATAACATCTCTACTTCTAATTATTTTCTTATTTTCAAAATCCCATAACCGATAGCCATATTCATCTATCCCATATCCAATGAAGGTACATTTCTGAGATTTAGCATCAAGCTTGGTTCTGTTTTCTTTATCAACATGGACAAAAGCTTCGCAACCAAAAGTTTTTAGAAAAGAATAATTTACCTTTTTACCAGTCCATGCCTCCTCTGGAATACCACCATCCAAAGGGGTTGAAGGTCCTCTATTTATCAAATAGACAACAGTATGTACAGCATCTGCCCAAAAATGTAAGGGCAATCCAACATGCAATCTCATGCTCCTCGCACGTTCCATGATGGTCCTATTCATTCTCTCTGACACACCATTTTCCTGTGGAGTTCCTGGAACTGTCTTCTACTTTCGAATCCCATTTAAGGAACAGTAATCTTCAAATGCTTTGCTGCAATACTCACCTCCATTATCCGATCTGAGACACTTCAACTTTTTTCTTGTCTCATTCTCAACTAAAGCTTTCCATTTCTTAAAAGTTTCAAAAACATCTGATTTTTGTTTTAGGAAATATACCCATGTTTTTCTGGTTGAGTCATCAATAAAAATAACATAATAACAAGAGCCACCAAGAGATGATACCTGAGCCGGTCCCCATACATCTGAATGTACAAGCTCTAACTTCTCACTCTTCTTCTCTTTCCCAACCTTGAGAAATCTGACTCTTTTCTGTTTACCATAAACACAGTTTTCACATAACTCTAAATCAATCTTCTTTAGTCCTGGCAATAGATTTTTGGAGTGAAGGATTTTCATCCCTTTCTCACTCATGTGCCCAAGCCTATGGTGCCACATTATCGAATCTGTTCTTGCAACATTTATTGTTGTTGTCCCTATAGTAACTTTATCTGTAGCAGCTAAGGTAGAGTAAGTGTTACCAGTACACAGATATAATGTGCCTACCTTCGCACCTTTAGCTACTACTAATGATCCTTTAGTGACCTTCCACATACTGTCTGAGAAGGTAACTATGCAACCTTCACTACCTAGTTGCCCTACAGAAATTAAATTTCTTCTTAAATTAGGAACATGTCTTACCTCCTGCAGAAACCAGTCATTACCATTCTGCAACTTGATCTTTATCTTTCCTTTTCCAACAATTTGACAGGGCTCATCATCACCCAAATATACCTATCCAAAATCACCTTGAACATAATCTAGAAAACATTTTCTATGGGGTGTAGCATGAAATGAAGCCCCATAATCTATTACCCAGGAATCATTAACATTATCCAAACATAAGATTAAAGCATCTTGTAAAGTATTACTTGCAATATTAGCTTCCTTACTGTCATTTTCATTTTTGTCTCCTTCTTTGTTTTTCCGAGACCAACAATCTTTCTTTAGATGACCAGGCTTTCCGCAGTACCAACAATCTTTCTTTCCTCTAGATTGAGAGCGTCCTTTCTTTGACTTCCCTCGTGACTTCTCATTCCCAGGGCCTTTTCCTCTTTCCTTTGATCTTCCTCTGTTCTCCACATTCAAAACACTACCTGATGATGTTGGAGTCTCACCTGTGCTTTTCCTTCGCATTTCCTCACTTAGGATAACACCAACAATATCATCAAATACCAAAGTATTTTTACCAGAGACAGAGTTACTTACAGCCATAACCAAGCTATTCCAGCTTTCTGGCAAAGAACATAAAATCAAGAGAGCCCTAACCTCTTCTGCAAAGGTAATTTTTACCGAAGACAATTGACTGGTAATTGTATTAAATTCATTTAAGTGCTCCGCTACAGATCCTCCCTCACTCATTTTCAAATTAAACAAACGCTTCATAAGAAATAACTTATTCAAAGCCGAGGGTTTCTCATACAGCTTAGCCAATGTTGCCATCAAATCTACAGTCATTTTTGCTTCTGTTATATTGAATGCTACAGACGCCGCAAGGCACAATCGAATGGATCCCAGTGCCTTTCTATCTAAAATGTCGCACTCTTCATCTGATATTGTGGTCGGTTTCTTTGCCTTTCCTTCCAATGGCCGCCACAAATCCTTTTGATACAAGTAATCCTCCATCTGCATTTTCCATAACTGATAATTCTGGCCGTTAAACTTTTCGACCTTGAATTTGGAATCCTCCATTGCTCCCACTCAAATCTGAAAGTCCTGCCAATTTACATAAAACCTCGCTCTGATACCAATTGTTAGGGTTTCAAGCAGATCCGAAGCAAATATGAACTAACAATTATATGCAGATTTAAATACAAAAGATAAAGAAATAAAACAAGACACAGATAACACAGAGATTTAACGTGGTTCACCCAAAATGGGTTACGTCCACCATACACAGCCGTCCAATCTTTCTTATTATCCAGCAAAAATAGTACATCAACCTTACAATGCCTTAAGCATCCCATCCGCTTATAACATGCGTTTTTAGGGCAACAAACAAAGTCGGCCTTTTTTTTAGGGTTTTATTACAATGTCGATTTTCATCAACAAAAACGGCAAAAAAAAAATTTCTCGGGGGTTGCCGCCCCCGAACCCCTGCCCGGCCCCAGACCCCGGTGAGGATACATGCTGAGTGTATAGTACTTTGTTGATCAGTCGCCACATTTCAACATTCATATCTACAATAGATGATGATGATGCTTTGCTTCTTGAATGTAATCACATATGTTGTATGAAATGGCATGAACATGGAAAAACCCTAACACACATGCTTGCAAATGAATGATGTAAAGTTGCTCCAATGGATAGATGAAGAATATGCAACCTTGAAAAATGCTTTAATGCTTGAATACCTAAATGCTTGATATCCAATTCCACCTTCATGAGTGTATAACCAAATGAGAGGGGAAGACCTCCTTATATACCTGTCTGTCATCAAACATTTAATTTTTTGACATAGACCGACATGAGGAATCAATTCCCGCTCAAATTTGAGATAGGACCTAGGGGCCAAAATAGGGCTCAATTAGGGAGGACCAAGGCATGGCACCTTGGCCCTACCTCAAATTAGGATAGGGACTGTTGGAAACCAATAACACCGAGAGGGGGGGGGGGTGAATCAGTGTTATACCACAATAGAATATTTTAGCCTTAACAAACATTCATACACCAACCAATATAAATAAAATTGAAAGAAGTAATGCAACCAATAAGCCAAACACATAAATGAGAACCATAATACACAAATTTATACGTGGAAAACCTCAATGAGGAAAAACCATGGTGGGATTTGTGACCCACAATATCAATTCACTGGCCATATGAAGAGATATTACAATATATGATGGGCCTGCACTTGCAGGAAGGCTTACAGCCTAGAGCACACTGCTCATCACAAAAGGAGTCTCACTCGCTACATACAAATCCAGACTACAATCCAGAGAAGTGTGATCTGCTTAGTAGAGCATCTCCTATGTTAGAATACAGTTTCGGTTTAAGCTCTGTCTATTCCGGTTAAAACCCTAAACCTTAGTATCAAAATAGCCTTTACAATGAATTCCTCACATACATAGTCTCTCTTATATATTTCACATTACATTACATCGATAACCTTATCCATCCATCTATATCCATTCCACATGTCTATCCTTATTACAAAATGATCTAATCAATCTCCCCTATATACCCTATACAAATTTATGCCCTATGTCGGCTTACAGGGATATATAAAACATCGTATTACATGTCAACCATATAACATAAATAAATAAGCATTAAACCAAGTTGTCGATGCCAGATCCAAGATGTGTCAGCCTCCAATGCCGATATCCTTTACTATACCATGTCGGCCTGCATTGCCGGTGACTAAAGAAATCTTCTATCTCGTCGGTGCCGGTGCCGGTGTAGAGTCTGTGAAGTGCCTGCTGGTACACCATATGAAGCCGGAACCCAAAATCATGTTGCCATCGATGAAAACATAATGAAACCAACCAATAGAGTGTCAATTGCCAACAGGGACAAGGGCCAAGGAATAAGTTATAGATTATAGAACATCGAAAAGAATGGGAAAAGTTGATGACACTTGGAAAGCTTATTTATATTTGAAGTAAGCTTATGTTAAATATGTACAAGGCAAGGAAAATTTAAAATGGATAAATGGTAGGTTGATGCCAATGAATGTAGTCATGAGGTAGGTATATAAGTGTGCAACATTTGATCCACAAGTCCTTGCATATCTTATAACAACTCATGAAATGATGGTGATACTTGAAAAATTTGTTGCATATATGCTAAAGCTTGACAGGTAGGTTAAGAATAAGTTGATTATTTGTGAGACAATAGAGAAAATAACCATGCTAGACATTTTGGATGGTGATGGTAAGATCAAGCCTTTGGATCAATGGAAAGGAGAGTTTAGTATAGTGGTGTCAACTCTTTCATCTTTTATATGTGCAAATGAAGAGTTTAATATTGAAAGGAAAAATACATGAAATACCAAAATGAACCAATCAATGAGAAATTATTTGAAGGAATATATTACCATTAGATTTGAGAAGCCAAAATAACCAAGAGTAAGCACACCAAAAATCAAGAGGAGACATGATTTTGTAAGGGAAAAAATACCCAATATTATGAAGATGGCATAAAGCCTAAGAATATATATATAGAGAGAGAGATCTTAGCATAGAATGCTTCATGAGAAGAAATCAGAGGAGAACCTCAAATAAATAGAGGTGAGAGAGGATTTGTAAATGTACTCCCAATTCATCTTTACATGCCATCTATCATCCTATGTGTGTGAACAATGTCACATCCTCACAAGGAGGAATCTACACATAAGCACTAATATTCGACACATTAGGAACAAAATAAATGATTTATGCTCACATATGTGAGAACTCAAATAGAACAAAAGACTTGTAGGGATTCCTTTGGAATATTCCTATAAGTAACTAAGTAAAAGGAAATAACCTTTACCAAGTAAAGATTAATTCCTAAAAAATATGAATTTATTAAACACTATATTAGATGAATTGTTTTCCCTAGAGATGAACTTGGACAATTTCGATTAAGAGACTAGGGTAATTTTGGATGCAAAATATGGTATACATAATGATAAATTAGTCAAGTTACTCTCTCTCTAATGGTCTTTGAAGAAGTTGTGTGTAACATTGATAGAGAAGTATAATGGTTAAGGAATATTTGCATTTCAATTAGTCATTATGCCTAAATAGTCAAAATCCAAATTAGCAGGTGACCTAATTTTGATAGTTTTCCAGTAGTATAATAGTTTTGATTTATGTTGATCGATCTTCTTCAATGACTACAATTGATCTAAAGAGTCCACTTTTAATGAAGATCTTATATTGTAATGGACACAAGTCCCTAAGCTACTTTTGTTATAAGTAAAGTTCAAATGTAACTAAAAAGATATATATGGGTCATTTATTTATATTTATAGGCTGACATGTTTTACTTTTTTATTTAAGGGACTTGTAATATTGTAAAAGGGATTATGAAATTCCAAAATTTCAATGGTTTTTTTTTTGTTTTGAAAAAGTCAATATTTTGAGTTGCAAACAAAAATTTGCATGCAAGTGAAAAATATTTGTGTGATATATTTTCAATTCAAGTTGATTAATATGAATAATGCTTACCACATGTGCCTTTTTCAATTGTCTCCTTGATGTATGCACTCTTCTTATAAGTAAAGAAATCAAGGGTCTATGAGTTTATTTGTGCACATTTGTTGCATTGTGTATCATGTTTGTTGATTCTATTCAAGTAGTAGATTGAAATGTTTTGAATAAGATACGAAAATTTGTGTACATCATTCAAGATTTGCAAGAAGAATTGTGGATATACTATTTGTTTGGATGTGCCATAGACAATGATTCAATATATCCTATGAGCTTGAAGTTTTGATGTTAGAAAGAGGCACTTGCATACTATAATTTAACTTTGTAACATAGATAGGTATTGTTTATAAGTTCATTTTGTCCCATATTTGTTAGGTCCCAGAGACAAGTGAGAGGGGGGGGGAGTGAATCAGTTGTCTAATAAATTCAACCAAAATTAACTTAACCAAAACTTAATGCTTAATACCGGTAAACCAAACTTTATGCCGGTAGACAGTCTTAACAATTAATTGCAGTACTGGTAAAGATTAATGCATGAAACAGAAAGAAAATAACATCCACAACACATAACACAAATATTTGTACATGGAAACCCTGTAAGAGGAAAAACCACAGTGGGAAGTCTTACCCACAATCAAATGATACTATTGCAGATAGTATGTCTGTACAATATGGATTCTGCACATGTAGAAAGGCCAGCTGCCTAGAGCTCACTGCTCAATCACAAAATGAGAGTCACACTGACTACAATTGGATGGTTAAATCCAATGATAATGTAATGTACAAAATAGCATCTTCATATGCTGGATTCAGTACCGGTTTAGTTCTGATTGCCTTTACAAAATCATTCCTTCAACCTTCAAATGATGTCTGTGTGTATAGCTCTGCTTATTTTTGCATATACCTTATTGCAATCATTTTCACATTCACACATTTGTCTCACAAATGAGATCTTACATTTATACCATAACCTAAGACCAATTGAATAGGTCAGCTCACTAAAAGATATTACAATAAAATCAATTACAAATTAATCAATATCTGATGCATGATGTCGGCTCAATGCATTTGCAATAATAATAAATCATCTCCATAACGTGTCATGCCGATCTAGAATAGATATACCTGCCAGTGCATATCCTGGACCTATTTGCCGGTAACAACAAATATGCAAACCTGAATAAACAAATAACCAAATCTCCAAAACCAAGTGATCGAATAATGTCTTCGACATAACCAAGTAGTCTCCAAGTCATTCCAAGTGCCGGTGAACAATATAATCTGTCGGTGAACCAAATACCAGCGACTGTGCATAAGTCTCTGACTTGCCGGTGAACAAAACCAAAATCTCCAAGTGTTGATAAGTGTTGACAAGTGATGACAGGTGTTGAAATCAATGACAAAACCATATCAACATATCCAAAATGCCAACAATCTCCCCCTTTGGCATTGATGGAAACACAAGATGGAAAAACCATCAAAGTGCCAAAACAGAAATGCCAAAAACCAAAAACCAACAATCTCCCAAAGAGATCATTAACCAGAAATCAAAATACATAATATCTCTCCCCCTTTGACATCAAATGCCAAAGCCATACAAAACCAAATACAAAATACCAACTTATTATACCAACTACTCCCCTTGAGAAGTAGCTCTCCCCATCAAACCCAGAATAAAAGATTTCTCTGTTAATTCTGTCTATTGATGACAAACATCAACTGTCTAAGACTCTATCGGTGGGGGTAGGACTCCAAGTTGCTCTCTGAGATACTCAAATGTTTCCTTAGGAAAAGGATTTGTAAAAACATCTGCAATCTGCTCTTTAGTATTCACATAAACCAATTTTACTTCTTTTGCTTCAACATTCTCCTTTAGAAAATTGAATTTGATAGAAACATGTTTAGTCTTAGAGTGAAATACCAGGTTCTTTGATATATCAATTGCTGCCATATTATCACAGTAGATAGCTATAGGTTCCTTGCATTTTACCTTTATGTCCTTCAACATTTCCTTGATCCATAATACCTGTGTACAATTAGTTGCTGCTGCAACATATTCTGATTCTGCTATTGATAGACTTGTACAACTCTATTTCTTGCTCAACCATGAAATTAGTTTGCTACCAAGAAAAAATTCTTTGCCGGTGGTGCTTTTTCTATCATCCACATCTCCTGCCCAATTAGCATCTGTGTATGCACATAAGTCAAAATTTTCATCTCTAGGATACCATAAACCAAGATTTGTAGTGCTTTGTAGGTACCGAAAAATCCTTTTTACTGACGATTCATGATTTTCTTTAGGATTACTCTAAAATATTGAAACAATACATACTGCATTCATAATATGAGGTCTTGTTTATGACAAATACAGTAAACCTCCTATCATAGATTTGTATCTAGTCGGATTAACAGGTGTTGATTCATCCTTCTAAGATAGTTTATCGGTTGTAGTCATAGGTGTGCTTACCGGTTTATAGTTTTCCATGCCAAATTTCTTTAGTAATTCCTTCAAGTACTTAGATTGACATAGGAATATACCTTTATCAATCTGTGAAATCTGCAATCCTAAAAAGAATTTTATCTCTCCAATCATAGACATTTCAAATTCTTGCTGCATTTTGTTAGAAAAGCCTTTACACAAACCATCTTCTCCTCCAAAGATTATATCATCAACAAAAACTTCAATAACCAAGATGTCATCATTAGCCACTTTGTAGTATATATTGTTGTCAGCATTACCTTTAGTGTAACGAAGCTTCAAAAGATATTTGTCCAATCTAGCATACCAAGCTCTAAGAGCTTGTTTCAATCCATATAAAGCTTTCCTTAACCTGCAAACCATGTCTTTGTTATATGTCAAAGAAAATCCATCAGGTTGTTCAATATAAACTTCTTCTTCAAGATCTCCATTTAGAAATGCACATTTAACATCCATTTGATATACTTTATAGTTCTTGTGTGCTGCAAAAGCCAATAAAAGTTTGACTGCTTCAATTCTAGCTACCAGTGCAAAGGTTTCATTGTAATCAATTCCTTCTTTTTGTGAATATCCCTTACACACCAATCTTGATTTGTTTCTGATTACCTTACCATCTTCATTAAGTTTATTTCTGAAAACCTATTTAGTTCCAATTACATTTTTGTCTTTAGGCCGGGGAACTAATGACCAAGTGTTATTCCTTTCAATTTGTTCCAATACATCTTCCATAGCTTTAATCCAATATTTATCTTCACATGCCTCATTAATTGATGTAGGTTCAATTTGAGAAATAAGACATAACTCTTCATTTGCCAATCTTCCTCTAGTCATAACTCCTTGAAATTTGTTTCCAATTATCTGATCTTCAGAATGATTCAATTTACATACCGGGGTGTTTTTACTTACTGTCGTTCTTCAATCACTGTTGAATCTCCAAATGATGCTGGTGTAACTAGATCATCATTATGTATTGGTGTATTCACAATAGGTTCATTTGTGATTATCTATTGCCGATTCAGAGTCTGTGTACCTTGAATTTCCTCTAAACTGTTCATCAATCTCCGCATTTGTACTCTTAACAATTTTCTGCAATCTTTTGTTAAAACATCTATATGCCTTGCTCTTAGATGAATAACCAAGAAATATTCCTTCATTCACTTCTAGGATCAAATTTTCCAATATACTCATCTCTTCTAATATAGCATTTACTTCCAAATATTTTGAAATATTTAAGAGTAGGAGTATTACAAAACCATAGTTCATGTGGGGTCTTACTGGTTTCACCTCTGATGTGAACTCTGTTGAATGTATAAACTGTTGTATTGATCACTTCTCTCCAGTATATATGAGGTAGATTTGCTTTAGATATCATACTTTTGGCTGCATCCAAGATAGTTATGTTTTTCCTTTCCACAACTCCATTCTGCTGCGGTGTTCGGGGTGCTGATAATTTTCTTATGATCCCATTCACTTCACAGAATGTATTAAATTCCTTATATGTCAATTCACCTCCTTTATTTAATCTCAAACATTTGATTTTCTTGCTGGTTTCATTTTCAACCATCACCTTGAATAGTTTGAATTTCCCAAATGCTCTAGATTTATCTCTGAGAAAAGTAACCCAACACATTCTAGAATAGTCATTAATGATTAGCATAAAATACCTATCTCCTTGTATACTTCTAGTTCTTGCTGGACCACATAAATAAGTATGAATTAAATCAAGAACATTGTTAGACTTCTCCGGAATACTCTTGAAATTTTCTCTAACTTGCTTTCCAAATTGACATTCCTTACATACTGGATTGTGAGGTTTAACAATCTTAGGTAAATCTCTTACCGCCATAGTAGTACTGATTTTCACAGTGCAATCAAAATTTACATGACAAAGTCTCTTATGCCATAACCAACTTTCATCAATATGTGCAATTAAACATGCTTTCTCATTGTTGTTCAAATGAAAGATATTACTTCTAGTCTGATTATCGGTTGCAATTTCCAAACCCGTTCTGTTTAAGATTTTGCATTTACCATTCTTGAATTGTAACTGAAATCCTTTCTCAACTAATTGACCAACACTCAAAATATTATGCTTCAAATCTTCAACATAGTAAATATTATCAGTATTGTGTTTACCATCAAAAGATATAGTGCCTTTTCCTTTGATCAAACAAGCTTTATCATCTCCAAATTTACTAGACCTCCATTGTAATCCTGAAAGGTCAAGAATTTACTCTTATCTCCAGTCATATGATGTGAACATCCTGAATCAATAATCCATTCATCCTTATCTTCAACTTTAGCTGCCAAGGCATGCTCTACCAGTTGAACAATAGGTACTGGTTGATCTTCTGTTATAGCAACAAAAGCCCATCCATTGTCTGTCAGATCCTCATCACAATCATCAGTAATTCCTTCATCAACATAATAACAAGATTTGTCTCTATTCTTCTTAAACTTGTATTTCTGATAGTCAGGGTTAGGCTTATATGTTCTTTTAGCTTCTTCTCTTAATCTTGCATGTCTATTAGGGCATCTAGAAGCCATATGACCAATCTTATTACAGTTAAAACATTTAAAGGGTGTTTTACCTTCATACTTACTTCCAATTGGACCTTTAGGCATTTTCCTAGCAAATAGTGCTTCAAGTTCTTCAAGTTCTTCATTTTCTCTCCTGCTTTCTTCAAGTTCTCTTGCATAGAAGGTTTTCTAATCAGATGATGATGATGATGTTGCAGGCGATGATGATGCCTTGAAAGCTAAATCTGTCTTGATAGTAGTAACAGGACCAAATTCCTCGAGCTCAAAAGTTGAAATTTTTCCAACCAAAGTGTCTCTAGATATTGATGCATTAGGCATTGTTCTCAATTCATTTATAGCAGTAACTTTCATTTTATATGCTAGTGGCAAAGCTCTTAAAATTTTAGATACAATTTCATCTTCACTTAAGGTTCCTCCACAACATTGTATACCCAAAATAATTTCATTTACTCTTTCCATAAAAGCAGGAATTCTTTCTTCTTCTTCTTCCATTTTTCAGACTTTCATACCTAACCCAGAAGCATTCAAGTTTTGCAATTTTGACTGTGGAATCTCCTTCTTTCAATGTTTCTAGTTTGTCCCAAATAGCTTTAGCAGTAGATCTATTTGACAATCCCATGACTTGTTGATCTGATAATGCGCTCAAAAGTGCTTCTCTTGCTTTGCAATCATTTTCCTCATCTTTAGCCAAGTTAGGTGGAATAGGTTGACCTTGAGTAGGAGTAGTATAGCCATTCTTTGTAACATCCCATATGTCCTTTCCAATGAAATTCAAATGTGTCTCCATTCTGATCTTCCATATGCCATAGTTAGTTCCATCAAGTTTCATACTGTCCTTCCTCAAATAGTTAGAAGACATTGGATCTCCTCAAGCTGTTAAACTTCTGCAAAAAGAGGACTAGGCTCTGATACCAATTGTTAGGTCCTAGAGACAATAGAGAGGGGGGGGGGGGGGGGGGGTGAATCAGTTGTCTGATAAATTCAACCAAAATTAACTTAACCAAAACTTAATGCTTAATACCGGTAAACCAAACTTTATGCTGGTAGATAGTCTTAGCAGTTAATTGCAGTACCGGTAAAGATTAATGCATGAAACAGAAAGACAATAACATCCACAACACATAACACAAATATTTGTATGTGGAAACCCTGTAAGGGAAAAAACCACGGTAGGAAGCCTTACCCACAATCAAATGATACTACTGTAGATAGTATGTGTGTACAATATGGATTCTACACATGCAAAAAGGCTAGCTGCCTAGAGCTCACTGCTCAATCACAAAATGAGAGTCACACTGACTACAATTGGATGGTTAAATCCAATGATAATGTACAACACACAATAGCATCTTCATATGCTGGATTCAGTACCGGTTTAGTTCTGACTGCCTTTACAAAATCCTTCCTTCAACCTTCAAATGATGTATATGCGTATAGCTCTGCTTATTTTTGTATATACCTTATTGCAATCATTTTTGCATTCACACATTTGTCTCACAATGAGATCTTACATTTATACCATAACCTAAGACCAATTGAATAGGTCGGCTCACTAAAAGATATTACAATAAAATCAATTACAAATAAATCAATATCTGATGCATGATGTCGGCTCAATGCATTTACAATAATAATAAATCATCTCCATAACGTGTCGTGCTAATCTGGAATAGATATACCTATCGGTGCATATCCTGGACCTATTTGCCGGTAACAACAAATATGCAAACCCGAATAAACAAATAACCAAACCGCCAAAACCAAGTGATCGAATATTATCTTTGACATAACCAAGTAGTCTCCAAGTCATTCCAAGTGCCAGTGAACAATATAATCTGTCGGTGAACCAAATACCAGTGATTGTGCATAAGTCTCTGACTTGCCGGTGAACAAAACCAAAATCTCCAAGTGCTGATAAGTGTTGACAAGCGATGACAAGTGTTGACATCAATGACAAAACCATATCAACATATCCAAAATGCCAACAATATCCATAACTGAAACCCTAAAAAATGAATCATTTAAATATTTTTATGTTTTATAAGTTATTTTACTTTATATATCTTCTTAAAGCTAGCAGTGACTTTTTTTCTAAGAATCTAGCCAATTTTGAGTTAATCATACATATCTTAGTGAAAATTTGTCGAATTTTTTTACCTCAACAATATCTTGGTTAGAAGAATCTATAATCACTTGATATTTATGTTAGAGATACCCCTAGGTCTAGAAGAACTTAAAGTGTAGAGGAGAAAAAGATTATTGTCTCATGTTAATTGGCCATTGATATGAGAGTCTTGAACATTAGAAATGACTATTCTATAGAGACAATCAAACAATTAGTTGGAAACACCAACAAATTCCACGTGAAAAAATCTTAGGAGTTCATCTCAGTTATTCCCAAGATAGTGATTCATTGGACTTCAAAATCAAGTTTCCATCAACCATGGGGATAACAAATATATGACAATTTAAAATATAGTCTACCATGGTGAGTTTAATATTATGATATTTATCTATCAATTGATTGTATCTCCATTTGCAACCATAACTTAAATTTTTAAGGTTAGGTAAACAAAACAATCTAATTGCGTTGTCAACTTATTATTGGAGTTATGAGTACTCCTTGAGTCAATCAATACTTATACATTCCAATGTTTAAGGAAACCCAATACCTTAAGGGTTTGTGGGATACTAATACTTGATAGTGCATGAAAAGAGATGGTTGGGCATCATCATTATTTTATAACTAATACTACATATTCATTATCCTTCTCTCCATTATAGGTGACCTCAATGTAGAACAATTTCTTGTTACCAAATGTTGTATGTCCTCTACTATATTTTACATCATAATTGAAGCATGGATCTTTAGCCATTTTTTATTTATTTTTTTGAGAAGTCAATCAATATCACAAGTTGAGAAATGAGGATACAAGAGTTATCCAATATTTCTGGGTAGGGAATTTCACCCTTCTATCATACTTATGCTTTAAATGTGAACAAAATTGCAATAAAATCTAGAAAAATGCACAAAAAATATCACACCCTTCTATCATACTTAAAAAAATATCTCCTTAATTATCCTTTAAATGTGAATTAAATTGCAATAAAATCTAAAAAAACATGTAAAAAAAATATTACACCCTTCTAACTTAAAAAAACATCAAAAAACATCTCCTTAATTATCCTTTAAATGTGAAAGAAATCACAATAAAATTTAGAAAAACACAAAGAACCAAACAACAATCAAGTTAGGTTAAAGAAGATCAAACCATGATGAAACTTGGTGAAAACAAATTATATTGATATCTTTGTTGCAACAATTAACCCATTGGATGCGTGCTCATGAGAATTTTGACTGCCAACAACACTCATTTGATTTGGATGTAAGATGTGAAAAATGGATAAGTGTGGAGACAAATGGAAGGAGAAGAAGTGAATAGATGACTAGGATGAGAGGAGACAAGATCAATGGTGGAGATGGTTTTGGTTCCCTGAAGGAATGAGATGGTGTCAAGTATCACATAGAGGATGAATGAGGGGGAGATTGGCATTTGGAAGGTACCTTTGGAGTGGGAAAGATCTTGCCAGAAAGGCATTTCTCATCCCACATTCCCAAGGAATGAGGATGAGAGGAAGTTAAGGAATTAAAAATTCCTTTGTAAGGCACTTTAATACCCTATGAAAGAAAAGCCCATGTGAGGCTTTCTTCAAAAAAGAGAAATATTAATAAGTGGATAGTCATTAACGGAAAAGAGTTGACCCCTCCCTAATCTAAGATTATGGATATGTTGCTTAGAGGGGGGATTTAAGGGTGGGATCGAGATTAGATTAGGAGATGAAGTGAGATTAGGGAGGCAATGGGAAAAGTTGGAGGATTTGATAAGGAGAGAGAAAAATGACTGAATTAAACAATTTATTTAATTCATATTTGGAAGAAAAAAAAGGGAATAAAGAGGTGAGCTAAATAAATAGAGACATGAATTTAATTTAATGGATGAATGATGAAAGGATAGAATAAATAGGATAGGTAATTAAATAAATTAACTACCTTAGGGTTCGTAAAGAATAAATATAATAGGGAATATTAATTAAATAATTAAGTATTATTTAATTAACATAAGTGACAAGAAATAGATGAAAATAAAGGTAAATTGACCAAACAAAAATGACCAATTTTAGGTGCCTACATTTTGCCCCTCTTTGAAATAGTGTTAAAATAATTGTTGTTTCAAAGAAAAATAAAACATAGTGGAAATGAGGAAAAACTACAATGAAATTTATAGGTCTAGGCAACCTATTGAAAGATGAAAAGGACTAGAAAAAGGGATATGAGAAGAGAAACAAAGACCAACGAATAAAAATGGAGGAAAAAAGAGCTATGATGAAGAAATGGAGAAAGAGACAATAATTAGGGCACCTATAGATAGTAAATAAGGATTAATTACTATTCATTTTAGCATAGTTGAATAGTAAATTTGAGAGAGAGGTAAAAGATTAGTGTGGATAAAATAGCAAATGTACTAGTTGTGGATCACTATGTAGATTGACTTGAAGACATCAAGATGACATAGAGGATGAAGGGGATAAATCATGAATTTTCCCATCATGATTGGGTGAATCCACTAGTGAAGAGGCGAATCTGCCAAAAAGGGGGCAAATGTGCACCATTTGGGAAAATCCATAAAATAAAGATGAATTTTCCAAACAAAAGGGGAATGCAAATCTATGAAAATAGGGGTAAAAGTGCCACTAGATGTGTGAATGGGTGAAAGAAGGGGTGAATCCTCTAGGAAAGGGTAGATACACAAAAAAGTGACAAATTCACCCATAAAAGGGCAAATGTGTCAGGAAGGTTAGGATTTTTCCAGATGGGTGAATACACAAGAAAAATTATGAATGGACCTTGTTGAGAGTCGAATCCATTAAAAGAAGACACATTTCCAATGAGTGAAAATGATTAAAAAAAGGCAAAAACACTCTGTTAAGGGATGAAACTAGTAGGGGTATAAATTTAGACAAATAAATAGAAATAGAATAGGAATTTCAAATGATGAAAAATGATTGATAGAATAAATTGGAATTCTGCAATAAATATTGGGGTTTGTGCAAATGCATGAGAGAATATTGACCATGTTGTAGTTTGCAATGGATTTCTAGATGCTAATTGGGTGCACCAAGAGACATGTGGGGTGGTGTATGTAACACACATGCTACATATTAGAGCACACATGTCTTTGTTGATAGTGTTGGCAAATATATGGTACAAAGAGATGAGCACCCTTCATCTCTTGATATAGGAGATGAAGATGACACTAGAGGACATGTCAAGGATCTTATATGTCCCTATTAGGTGCTAATGGTTGTATAATGGCACCAAGGTGGTGGCAACGAAATTAAAATAACTGTTTGGGGGATGAATGTGCCAATTTGAGGGAGATAAATAGACCTAGATCGTATGAGGCCTATAGTGCTAGGGATGGTGCTATATCTCTAAGGATTAGTTAGATTAATTCTTCTACTAGATAGGAGTGGTCGATATTTTATACTCACTCTAGAGGAGTGTGTTGTAGACATGATAGGGCATCAATGAACATTTGTTCGGGGCCAATGCATATTATCCCATCTATATAAGGATATGCATATGATCTTGTATAGGGGAGATCAAAGTATGAACCATGTCAGATTGCTACAAATATAGGTGTGGGAGCATATCATCTTCACTTGACTATTTGGGTAGAGGGTGGAGAGAGACAATGAGGATCCAATATAGTTAGTTGGGGAGGATTCTTAAGATATATGGATCTCATGAATATGGTACACTAGATGTGGGTTCTTGATGATCTAAAGGATTGGGACCTAGTATGGAGGCCCTATAGAGATGATGGGGGATGGGAGAGGATCATTGATACATAAGATACATGATGACCCCATGCTATATCATTAGGAGGTATGTTGGAAACCAATAACATTGAGAGGGGGGGGGGTGAATCAGTGTTATACCAGAATAGTAAATTTTAGCCTTATTAAAACATGCATACACCAACTGGTATACTAGTACATACAGAATTGAAAGAAGTAAAGAAACTAATAAGACAATCACATAAATGAGAATCATAAAACACAAATTTATACATGAAAAACCTCAAAGAGGAAAAACCACGGTGGGATTTGTGACCCACAATATCAATCCACTGGTCATATGAAGAGATATTACAAAATATGAGGGGCCTGCACTTGCAGGAAGGCTTACAACCTAGAGCACACTGCTCAATCACAATAGGAGCCTCACTGACTACATATAATTCCAGACTACAATACGGAGAAGTGAGAACTGCTAAGATAGCATCTTCTATGCCAGAAGACAGTTATGGTCTAAATCCCTAAACCCTTTACCGAAATAACCCTTACAATAATTGCCTCACATACATGATCTCTCTGATATATTTCCATCATATTACATTCATATATCCATAATCTCCTATCATATGTCTCTCTTATATCTCTCTGTCAAAAATGATCTATCAATCTGTCCTATATACCCTATACAACTTTACATGCCTTATGTCGGCTTACAAAGATATATACAATATCAAATTACATGTCGGCCAGATAACATAAATGCATAAACATTAAAATAAATTGTTGATGCTGGATCCAAGATATGCCAACCTTCAATATTGATAACCTTTACTAAACCATGTCGGCCTGCATTTTTGGTGACCAAAGAAATCCTTTTGTCCTACCGGTGTCGGTGTAGTATCTGTGAAGTGCTCGTCGGTACACCATAGAACCAAAACATGAAGCCAGAACACAATGCCATGTTGCCATCAATGACAACATAGTAAAACCAACCAATAGAGTGTCAATTGCCAAAAATATCCCCCTTTGGCATTTATGGCAACACTCATGTGAAAAATGGTCAAGGTTTCAAATGTCGGTTTCATCCTACCCTACTCCCCCTGAGCTGAATATGCAAAAATACTCCATATCTCCAAAACTCCAAAACTCCCCCTAAAATAAACAAATTTTTTATTCTTTTTCACATCTATACTATGTTGGCATTATAACAGACAAGGGGAGATTGTTGGCATTTCAATAAGGATATTGAGAAGGTTGTTGATGATTATGGATATAACTGATTAAGGATGTTTACTGTCTTAACAATATTATTTTGTCATTGATGTCAAGAAATTGATTTTCTGATTTAGTATGATGTTGCCATATCTTAAGAAGTATGTTTTGAAGAGAATTAAGATGTCGGTAAAATACACAGAAAGAATGTGATGAATAAGGGGAGGAATAAGTTATTCAATGGGCAACTATTACCGAGTTAGACAATGATGAGATCATGATGTTTAGATTGTTTTGATATCCTACATATGCTATTGTTTGTAAGGTTAATACTATACTATGTTACCGAGCAAGGAACCTAGTCAGTAAACCCTAAGGAACCTATTCGGTAAACCCTAAGGTTATCACTATCGGTTAATGAAGGCGGAATGTCTACCGAGTGAAATTTAGTATTTATCGAGTTGCAACCGAGTAATAACAGAATGCATTGGATGAATACATGCATTATTTAATGATGGAAGCTGATGAGCTAGATATGATTAAATGATTGATACAATGTATATGAAGTTTGTTAAGGATCTATGGCAATGGAAGATCGGCAGGAAGATCTACAGCTCAGATTGAACTGGAATACCCTAGCACAAGTTCTAAGAAATGTATGCAAGTTTCAAGGTGAGGTAAAACATTTTTCAGATCGAAGGATACATTGAACCTGGTCAAGTTTTTAGATCTGATGGCTAAGATTGATCATGAGAAATGTGATCAAAGAGATTAAGCAGTTAGCAATTGTTTATAAATAAGGAATTGTCGATAAACAATGTATGCGGCCAAGTGTATGCACAGGGATGCTACATAGTGATTACCGAGCACAGAAGCTTGAAGGCCTGTTTGAATAACAGAGTAGAGAGCCTAGCAGAGGGACAAGATAAGTCCTATGACAAGATTGCTTTGAGCAAATACGAATCTGCTTTAGCATTTTAGATGTGAAGTTGCAGATATATTTTATTACTGTTATTTTGTAAGTGACAGAAAATCTCTTAACTGAGTGGACTTAATAGTCTTATATGTAAACCCTCTAGCAAGGTAACATTCTAAGTGAGTGTTTGAAATCCTTTAACAAGGTCACTTCTAACAAAGTGAAGATCCTAAAAGATCTGAGGGAAATCCCTTAATCGGGTCACATCTAGCAATGTGTTTGTAATCTTTAACAGGATTTGCTTTTAACCGAGCATACTCTAGAAGAGTATATTTCTTAGTGGGTCCGAAATCCCACAGTGGTTTTTTCCTATTTGGGTTTCCATGTTAAATCTGGTGTTATGAGTGTTGTTATGATTATGTGTTCTTAAGTTTGCATGTTTAATAGTTTTTGGTTAAGTTGTTGAAGTATAAGTTACCGAGGTTGAATCTGTTGATTTATGGAAGTTTAAGTTTGTATGATTCACCCCCCCCCCCCTCTCATATTATTAGCTATTGGCATCTATACTTTACATCAAGTATCAGAACTAACAATTGGTATCAGAGCTCAGGGCTCCGGAAGAAAAAGTTTAAAGGTACTTGAGGCAAAGATCTGAAGATGTATAAAAGGGATGCACCGAAGCTGAACAAGTCAAGTTTCTCCACATGGCAGAAAAGGATGAAGCTACATTTATCAGGAATTGGAGAATGTGCAACATATTATCTGGAGAATGATTTCATTACACCTAGCACCTATCTATTGACAATGGAAGAGATAAAGGCAAAGCAAGAACATATTCAAGCTATGATTGAAATAACATCAGCATTGACCGACTCAGAGTTTAATGAACTAGAAGGCTGCAATGATGCAAAAGAAATGTGGACTAGGCTCACATCTGTGTATGGTGGTGATGAACATGTTCAAAGAGAAAAAGTGGATAGTCTAAGAGGACAACTTGAATCCATGAGGATGAATGAAGGTGAGAACATAACCCAATACAGTACAAGACTAAAGGAGATTGTCAATCAAATCAAAGGAGCAGGAGGAACCATTGAAGAGAAGGATGTCACAAGTAAGTTATTAAGAACCCTTCTACCTACTTATGCAATCCGAGTCTCTGCAATCAATGAATTGAGGTCTGTACCCAATATGCCAGTTTCTTTGGATGCTACTATTGGTAAGCTGCATGCATTTGAGTTAAGTAACTTTGATAACAGTGGGTCTTTAGTAAATAAAGTTGAGTCTGCATTTAGTTCTTTTTATCTTGATGAATCTGATGATTACAATGATAGAAAGTATAAGTATTCTGAAGGAATCACAGTGGAGCAAGTGAAATATTTCACAAACACATGGAGGAGGTACACAAACTTTATGAAGAAATCAGAAAGCAAGAAGAGTTTGAAGCACTATTAGCCAGAAGGCTACCGAGAGGAAAAGGTAAGTACAAAGGAAAGTTTCCTTTGAAATGTTTTAACTATGATAGAATAGGACATATGGCTTCTAATTGTCCTGACAAAGAATCCAGTGAAAAGAGAGATTACCGAGATGACAGACAGAAAGATAATCATTATAGAGGACACCGAGACTTTAGAAGAAGAGATAAAAAGACATGTCTAATAGCTGATGAGGAATCTAATGATGATAAATCAGTTGAAACTAATACAAAGGAAGTTGTTTATGTGGCTATCAAAGATGGATCAGATGAAGAAAGGTATGAAGAAAAAGCTTTAATATCTCACATAAATACTAATGATTCTTGGATCATAGATAGTGGATGCTCACATCACATGATAGGTGATAAACACAAGTTTGTTATATTAGAAGATTATGATGGAGGTTATGTAAGATTTGGTAATGATGCACTATGTCTAGTAAGAGGTAAAGGATCTATAACACTTCTTGACAATGCTAAATGTAATGATGTTTATTGGGTTGAAGGTTTGAAATACAATTTGTTGAGTGTAGCACAACTAAACAATACAGGATACCGAATAGAGTTTCAAAAAGGAATTGTCAAAGTTCATGACAACCATGGAAAGTTAGTAGCTACCGGGAGACAAATAAAAGGTAACACATTTCACCTTGACTCAACTCAGAATAAGTGTCTATATGCAAAGATAGATGATACCTGGTTATGGCATAAAAGGTTTTGTCATGTAAATTTTGATACTCTAATCAAAATAAGTAAGAAGCACTGAGTAAGAGGTCTACCGAGTCTTGAAAAACCTAAGAATGCTATGTGCCGAGGATGCCAAATGGGTAAGATGACAAGATCAAGCTTTACAAGTAAGTCCTACACTTCTAAAGGAATTTTAGATCTAGTACACATTGATATTTGTGGTCCTATGAAAGTTCAAAGTTATTATGGTGATAAATATTTCATATTATTTGTGGATGATTACTCAAGGATGATGTCAGTTATGTTCTTAAAAGAAAAATCAGAAGCTTTTCAAATGTTCAAATGGTACAAGGCAAGAGTTGAAAATGAAATAGGAAGACAACTGAAATGTCTTAGATCTGATAGAGGAGGAGAATTCACTTCTGATGAATTTAACTTATACTACAATGATCATGGTATAAAGAGGCAAGTATCTGCACCGAGAACACCCCAACAAAATGGGATAGCCGAGAGAAGAAACAGATCAATTGTGGATTGTGCAAGAACCTTGATGATAGAAAAGAGGGTACCTCAAACATTTTGGAGAGAAGCAATCAACATTGTAGTTTACACCCTGAACCAAGTTCAACTAAAGAAAGGAACTATGAAGACACCATATGAGATCTGGTATGACAAGAAACCTAATGTAAGTTACTTTAAAATCTTTGGAAGTAGATGTTATGTTCACAAAGATGACATAAATGGAAAGTTTGATAAGAAAAGTGAAGAAGGAACATTTCTTGGTTATTCTTCTAGAAGTAAAGCATTTAAATATCTGATCAAATCATCTAACAAAATAGTGGAAAGTGCAAATGTGAAAATTGATGAATTTGTAGAAAGAAATGATGAAGGAAATTCCAAAGAACCAGAAGATTATGAAGAATTTATTTATGTTCAACCGAGAAGTCCTACTGAGAAAACTACTGAAGGAAATGAAGAAAATATCCAGTTACCAAGTGATGAAGAAGATCATACAAAATCTACCGAGCCTATATTAGCCAAGTATGTCAGAAGGAATCATGCATCAAGTCAGATTATAGGAGATAAAGATGATCCAGTGATGACAAGAAACAAACTGAGATAGAACACATGTCTGATTTCTAAATTTGAACCGAGAATAGTGAAAGAAGCATTTAACAGTGAAGATTGGGTAAATGCTATGACAGAAGAGATTGATCAAATCAAGAAGAATGACACATGGACACTAATCCCAAGACCAAAGGACAAAAATGTAATCGGTACTAAGTGGATTTTTTGAGAATAAGCTAAATGAAAAAGGTGAGGTCATTTGCAACAAAGCAAGACTAGTTTGCAAAGGTTATGCTCAAGAAGAAGGAATAGATTATGGTGAAACTTTTGCACCTGTGGCTAGACTTGAGGGAGTAAGAACATTGTTGGCATATGCTGCTTTCAAAAATTTCAAGGTATATCAAATGGATGTTAAATCTGCATTTTTGAATGGTATACTAGAAGAAGAAGTTTTCATTGAACAACCTGAAGGATTTGTTGAAGACAAGAGTAAAGATCAGGTATGCAAACTGAACAAAGCTTTATATGGTCTGAAACAAGCACCTAGAGCATGGTATGAAAGATTGCACTCTTATTTAATCAAGATTGGTTTTATAAGGACAAGTGAAAATAGTAATATGTACATGAGGAATACTAATCTCAGCCATATTTGTTGATGATATTATCTTTTGTGGTAATGACTCCTTATGCAAGAACTTTGGAAATGAAATGAGCAAAGAATTTGAGATGTCATTAATTGGTGAGATAAAGTATTTTATAGGTTTACAAATATTGCAAATGAAAGATGAGATTTTCATTACTCAATCCAAGTACATAAAGGAAATCTTTAAGAAATTTGGAATGGAGGATTCAAAACCAGTAGTACTCCTATGACTACCAACTGTAAACTATCAAAGAATGATGAATCTGCATCTGTTGATGAGACACTTTACCGATCTATGATTGGAAAGTTGCAATATGTTGTTCACAGCAGGCCAGATATAGCACATGCAGTAGGTATAGTTGCAAGATTTTCTGCAGATCCCAAGGAAACACATATGACAACAATCAAGAGAATTTTCAGATACTTGAAAGGCATTGAGGATTATGGCTTAGTATATCAGAAAGGAAATGAATTTGATTTAAAAGTTTATACTGATGCTGATTGGGCAGGCAACATAAATGACAGGAAAAGAACAAGTGGTGGAGCTTTCTTTTTAGGAGCAAGACTAGTGAGTTGGCTTGGCAAGAAACAAGGATGTATTTCACAGTCAACAGTAGAAGCTAAATATGTTGCTACAACATTGAATTGTACCAATATAGCATGGATCAACCAACTGTTGGAAGGCATAAATGAGAAAGTTACCGAGCCAATAACTATATTCTGTGATAATACTAGTGCCATTAACATTTCAAAGAATCCTGTAATGCACTCTAAGACAAAGCACATCTCTATCAAATATCATTATCTTAGAGAAGAAGTCCAAGAGAAGAAAGTGGCGTTGGAATATGTTAACTCAAAGGAACAAATAGCAGATATTTTCACCAAGCCACTGCCAAGGGACACTTTTGAGTATCTCAGAAGCAAGTTAGGGGTCCTACCCCTATCTTCTACTCACTGACCGAGTTCGGTGAAAGCATCAATTTGATGACTCTAAAGAATACCTTTTAGGAGTTGATGATGATTTACACACTTTAGGAGGTTTTCTAAAGGTGTGCAGGAAACAAAAATAGGGAACAAGAATTGAAGACAAAATGCTCTGACTGAGACTGAGTTGATATCGAACAGCAAAGGAATTACTTCACAAAGGAATAAATTATGTATTAGTTTTCTTTTGGCATTGTTGTCAAAGGGGGAGAAGACTAATGTATGGGGGAGAAGACTAAAAGACCAATGACAGGGGGAGAGCATCACAACAATCTCACAACAATCACAACAACCCGAGTAATCACAACAATCTAAATTCAAATCATTTAGGTCAAATCAAATCAATTGGTTTTGCCATCAATGCCAAAGGGGGAGATTGTTGGCATTATAACAGACAAGGGGAGATTGTTGGCATTTCAATAAGGATATTGAGAAGGTTGTTGATGATTATGGATATAACTGATTAAGGATGTTTACTGTCTTAACAATATTATTTTGTCATTGATGTCAAGAAATTGATTTTCTGATTTAGTATGATGTTGCCATATCTTAAGAAGTATGTTTTGAAGAGAATTAAGATGTCGGTAAAAGACATAGAAAGAATGTGATGAATAAGGGGAGGAATAAGTTATTCAATGGGCAACTATTACCGAGTTAGACAATGATGAGATCATCATGTTTAGATTGTTTTGATATCCTACATATGCTATTGTTTGTAAGGTTAATACTATACTATGTTACCGAGCAAGGAACCTAGTCAGTAAACCCTAAGGAACCTATTCGGTAAACCCTAAGGTTATCGCTATCGGTTAATGAAGGCAGAATGTCTACCGAGTAAAGTTTAGTATTTACTGAGTTGCAACCGAGTAATAACAGAATGCATTGGATGAATACATGTGTTATTTAATGATGGAAGCTGATGAAATAGATATGATTGAATGATTGATACGTCGTGTATGAAGTTTGTTAAGGATCTATGGCAAAGGAAGATCAGCAGGAAGATCTACAGCTCAGATTGAACCGCAATACCCTAGCACAAGTTCCAAGAAATGTATGCAAGTTCCAAGGCAAGGTAAAACATTTTTAGATCGAAGGATACATTGAACCTGGTCAAGTTTTTAGATCTGATGGCTAAGATTGATCATGGGAAATGTGATCAAAGAGATTAAGTGGTTAGCAATTGTTTATAAATAAGGAATTGTTGATAAACAATGTATGCAGGCAAGTGTATGCACATGGATGCTACATAGTGATTACCGAGCACAGAAGCTTGAAGACCTGTTTGAATAACAAAGTAGAGAGCCCAGCAGAGGGACAAGATAAGTCCTATCACAAGATTGTTTTGAGAAAATAAGAATCTGCTTTAGCATTTTAGATGTGAAGTTGCAGATATATTTTATTACTGTTATTTTGTAAGTGACAAAAAATCTCTTAACCGAGTGGACTTAACAGTCTTATATGTAAACCCTCTAGCAAGATAACATTCTAAGTGAGTGTTTGAAATCCTTTAACAAGGTCACTTCTAACAAAGTGAAGATCCTAACAGATCTGAGGGAAATCCCTTAACCGGGTCACATCTAGCAATGTGTTTGTAATCTTTAACAGGATTTGCTTTTAACCGAGCATACTATAGAAGAGTATATTTCTTAGTGGGTCCAAAATCCCACAGTGGTTTTTCCCTATTTGGGTTTCCACGTTAAATCTGGTGTTATGAGTGTTGTTATGATTATGTGTTCTTAAGTTTGCATGTTTAACAGTTTTTGGTTAAGTTGTTGAAGTATAAGTTATCGAGGTTGAATCTGTTGATTTATGGAAGTTTAAGTTTGTATGATTCACCCCCCCCCCCTCTCATCTTATTAGCTATTGGCACCTATACTTTACATCAAGTATCAGAACTAACATATTACTCCCCCTTTGACATCAATGCCCAAAAAAATTCAAAAAGGAATGTCAAAGAGTAAGAATTGTATAATGAATATCCCTAAAAATGTCTTACCAGAGCTTGACCAACTTCAAAATTTCTAGATAAGCCTTCTCTAGTAACTCCACACAAGTATCCCATATGGTTTTGAATATGCCGAAAATAGATACAAGTCCACTCAACAAATGTGCAAAAGACTCTTTTTCATTTACCTCTGCCGGTGTGGGCTTTCCCACCATATCCATGCATTCTTTCTTGTGTAACAGAGTGAATCCAATTGTGGACTCACCAAGCCTCTCAGACTTCTAGCTCTTCTAATTTTTTTGTCTCTCTCCTTCTCAAGAACAGAAATATTGCTCTCCAAAATCAAAATTTGACCATCAATTGATGTAGTCAATGAAATCAATCCATCAAAAGAGTTAGTTGTACTTGTAATTTTCTCCTGAATCTCCTTTATCTTTTTATCCACATTAGTTGTAAGTATTTCAGTGTTACAACATACCCTATATATATTTGTTCTTTGTTTCAAAGATTTTTCTATTAGGATCAGCTTCTCCTCAATCTTTTTCTTCTCAGTTTCAATTACCTGATCAAATGCAGCTCTCTTAGCCCGAGTAAATCTTTCTAGTGCTTGCGGGTTTGAGATTTGTTGTAAGGATTGAAAGTCCTTTGAGATATGCTCAGTGATTACCTTAAGCTTTCTGGATGGGCTCGCTTTATTTTGAATCTTACACTATGGGACTAGTATGTGTAGAACAATGATTGATTGACCTATAATCCCTTTGTTTGTGGATCCTTCCTTCATTAGTTTTTGTGCTGTCATCATCATCAGTTCAGTGGGACTCATCTCTGTGATGTTTTTCTTTTCTACCTAAGAAGTGTCAATTGATAATAATGATGGACCAACTACTGGTTCCTTGTCAGATTCCCTTGTCTTCTCCTCTAAATATTTATCCTTTATAACCTCCTCACTTGAACCGGTGGCTTCGCCACTTGGTGCAGTATGTGTAACTGTCGGTT
The DNA here is from genome assembly GCF_030272615.1 of Cryptomeria japonica. Lineage (NCBI taxonomy): Eukaryota > Viridiplantae > Streptophyta > Pinopsida > Cupressales > Cupressaceae > Cryptomeria > Cryptomeria japonica. The sequence continues at coordinate 984,052,505 of NC_081407.1, read as the reverse complement.
CCTTTGTCTCGGTTGGACCTATACTTGGTCCCGGTTGATCTAGGTTATGGACCGACATTGATGTAACGTGTGGATATGACCTATTGTTGTATTTTTCAGGATGTCTTATGTGTTGATATTACTTTTTTGGTCTAAGGCCGATATGGTTTGTAATTATGTAATTGGTTTATTGTCTAGTGGCCGACCCGATTGTTTATGGTCGAGGGTTTGTATAAATAGATGTAAGATCTCATTGTAGATCATCATGGTTAATGTAAAAGGTCATGTTCAAGGAATGTAATGTGTGAATAATGTAATATCATTCGGGTAGAGGAGTTGGTCGATCATTGGAGATCGAATTGGGTTTATGTAAGAGGATTTAGTCCTCCGGTATTAAGCTTAACCGGAATTTTACTCTGGCATAGGAGATGCTATCTTTTGCAGTTCAACACATCTCCGGATTATTGTCTGGATTTATATGTAGTCAATGAGGCTCCTTTCATGATGAGCAATGTGCTCTAGGCTATTGGCTTTTCTACAAGTGCAAGCCCCTTCATTTTAATTCACATACTTACTGCAGAAGTATTATCTGACTATGGGTAGGCTTCCTACCATGCTTTTTCCCTTTACTGGGTTTTCCACATACAAATCTTGGTCTTGTGTGGATAGCTTTTATTCTATGATTATTGCTTATGCTTAATTGGATTAACTGTTATTCCACTATTATTGTTTTGGGTTCCAGTATTAAAGTTTTAATTGTTGAATATTCCTATAATCTGTGACAACTGATTCACCCCCCCCCCCCCTCTCTGTTGTAGAAAGCTTAACTGCTTGAGGAAGATCCTATGGCAACTAATAGTTCAAGTTCATCCAGTTCTTCTGGAGCTATCTTTTGGAGGGATATTCTAAGGCTTGATGGAATAAATTACATAGTATGGAAGATTCATATGGAGACTCATCTGAGATGTCTTGGAAAGAAGATTTGTGAGATCACACAGAATGGTGTCACACCCTTTAATTCGGGATTTGAAAATCCTCCTCTGGCAAACTTGGACAAGGAGCTTGAGAATGATTGTAGAGGAAGAGAATCCCTCTTGTGTGCACTTTCTAATTAGCAAATAATGGGATTAACTGACAAATCATCTGGAAAGGCTATATGGGATAAGTTGGAGACTCTTAATGAAGGTGACCCTATAGTGAAGATTGCTAAACTTGATGGTTACTGGGTGAGATATGAAAACCTAAAGATGGAAGAAGATGAAAGGATTACTGCATTCATGGAAAGGGTAAATGAGATTGTTATGGGAATTCAATGTTGTGGTGGAACTCCGAGCGAAGATGAAATAGTTTCTAAAGTTCTGAGAGCCCTACCACCGACTTACAAAATGAAGGCTACTGCTATTAATGAGTTGAGAATAATGGCTAATACATCTGTCAACAGAGATACTTTGGTTGGGAAACTATTTGCTTTTGAGCTTGAGGAATTTGGACCTTCTAGAGCTATAAAGACCGAACCTGCTTTTCATGCATCTGCATCTGCAATCGGTAAGCAAGACTGGAAAGCTTTATATGCAAAGTAATTAGAAGATATGAAGAGAGAAGATGATGAGTTTGAGCAAGTTGAAGCACTATTTTCTAGAAGAGTGCCGAAAGGACCAGTAGGAAGTAAGTATGAAGGAAAAACACATTTTAAATGTTTTGTGTGTAATAAGATTGGTCATTTTGCATCTAGATGTCCTGAAAGGAATTCAAGATTTGAAGAAAGAGTTAAAAGATCATTTAAGTCTAACCCTGGATATCAGAACAAATATAAATACAAGAAAAATAAAGACAAATCATGCTACATAGTGGATGAGGAAGGCATTACTGATTCAGATGATCAACCGACATAAGACACTGCTAGTGGATCTAGCAATGGGAAGGAATGGGTGTTCCTAGCTATCAAGGAAGATGATCTAGCACTGGAAGAGAATGTACCTGAGGAGAAGGCACTTCTTGCTAAAATTGAAGACAAGGATGAATGGGTAATTGACAGTGGTTGTTCACATCATATGACTGGAGATAAAGGGAAGTTTCTTTCTTTGGAAGAATTTGATGGTGGACTAGTTAGATTTGGAGATGACAAGGTATGTATGGTCAAAGGAAAAGGAACTATATCATTGGATGGTAAGAACAATATTGACAATGTTTATTATGTTGAAGGTTGGAAACATAATCTTTTGAGTGTAGGACAATTGGTAGACAAGGGAATTCAATTACAATTCAAGACTGGGAAATGCAAAATCATTAACAGATTTGGCTTGGAGATTGCAACCGGTACATAGACTAAAGGTAATATATTTCATTTGAACTCTGGTGAGAAGACATGTTTGATTACATATATTGATGAAAGTTGGCTATGTCATAAAAGACTATATCATGTGAATTTTGATTGCATTGTGAAGATCAGTTCAACTAAGGCAGTTAGGGATATACCTAAGATTATGAAGCCCTATAATCCAGGATGTAAAGAATGTCAAATGGGTAAACAAGTCAGAACCCCTTTTAGGAGTATACAAGACAAATCAAATGATGTTCTTGATCTTATTCATATTGATTTGTGTGGCCCTGCTAGAGTTAAAAATTTTCATGGTGATAGATATTTCATGCTAATCATTAATGATTATTCTAGAATGATGTGGGTTACTTTTTTGAGAGAAAAATCTGAAGCATTTGAAAAGTTTAAAATCTTTAAGGCTAAAGTGGAAACTGAGATAGGATTGAAGATTAAATGTTTGAGATCAAATCATGATGGAGAATTCACATTCGGTGAGTTTAATAACTTTTGTGACAAGCATGGTATAGGAAGAGAATTTTCTACTCCCCAAACACCTCGATGGAATGGAGTTGTGGAAAGAAAAAAAAAAACTATCTTGGATGCTGCTAGAACAATGATGATGGAAGCTAATCTACCTCATATTTACTGGAGAGAAGCAGTGAGTACAATAATTTATACATTCAATAGAGTACATATCAAAGGAGAAACCAGTAAGACACCTTATGAATTATGGTTTGGCAATACACCTACAGTTAAGTATTTCAAAATTTTTGGTAGTAAATGTTATATCAGGAGATGATACTATTGGAAAATTTGATCCTAGATGTGATGAAGGCATATTTATTGGTTATTTAAATGAAAGCAAAGCATATAGATGTTATAACAAGAGATTGCAGAGAATTGTGGAGAGTGCTAATTGTTGGCATTATGAGAACCGGCATGAGCCTTATGTAAACTAGCATGAAGACATAATGATATTGTATGTTGTCATTGATGTCAATATGAGACAAAGTGTGAACCGGCACATGAGATAAGAGAAGAAAGAGATACCGGCATATGTGTGAATCGGTATATGCCTAAGTGAAGCGGCACATTTGTTCAAAGTGAACCGGCATGCAGTTATGGGAACCGGCACATGGAAGCACTGTATGACTACCGGTTGGTAAGGCAGCTTCCACTTCGGGGTTTCCGGTTGGAGTATCTCAAGTCTGTGTGACTCAATCGGTGATCTTTGTGTGATGAGTCAGTAGTATGATGGAGGACAGATCGTGTTGCCACGTAAGCTCTGTGTGCGTGAAGGATCTTGCATGAAGAAGACTATTCCTATCTACCTCGGGAATGTGCGAAGTCTATCAAATAGTGATAACGCGTGATGGGTTATCAGCTACCATGAAAACGGTGGATAATGGATGATGGAGAATGTCTTGAGATCGACTCAAGACTAGTGCATTCAATGCAGTATGTTTCAACGGTCAGGATCGAACCATTTGAATTGCTCAACCTAACAGGTTTAGGGTTTAGGGTTTTTGCTACCGACCTGTATGTTCCCTATAAGGTCAATGTTAGGTTTTTGTCTAAAGTTGTTGGCAAAAAGTAGTGAGTGTGTATCCAACAAAAGTGATACAAGATTCTTGCCAGACCATAGGAGAAAAGAGATACCTGCAAAGTGTATGTGTAGAAGGAGAAGAGGAGCCTAAACGGAATTGTATTAGTATTAAGTACTATTAACAGATCATTGTAATACCTGTTGATCTCTAACCACTTCAACAGTTGCAAAATCCCCTAACAGGGTAGCCTTAACTGGCTTGATTCAAAATCCCTTAAATCGGGTGGTCTTAACTGGCTTGCTGTAAATCTCTTAACCGGGTAACTCGAAGCTAATGAGTTCTGAGAAGCTAGAGAAGCTTAGGAGATCCTTTCAGCTATTGAGTTCTTAAAATCCTCTAACAAGGTGACCCTACCGGGTTTAACCCTTAACCGGGTGATCCCTAACAGGATCGGTTCCTACCAGAACCTATTGTAATGTTCTTAACCGGACAAGGCTCCTAACAACGCGAACTTCTAAAGAGTTCAAAAAGCAGCTTGTGGGTATTCATCCTCATCGTGGTTTTTCCCAGTTGGGTTTCCACGTGAAAAATATGTGTGTCATGTGAAATGATTTTGTCTTGTGATGCTTTGTTCTATCTGTTATGCACATGAAGTTTCTATGTTTTATGCCTGTCTATAAAACATATTGAACTCATTGTTGTGAAGATTTGATGGTTAGGTCTACTAGTTCATGCATGAGAATATTATGATAATGTGGTATTGAGCTAAGAGAAAAGCTTAGTAAGTGACCGGTTCATGACTGATTGAGTTATTCTAAATGCTACCGGTTGCACTTTGTTTTACCGGTATCTCTGTTTATCAGTCATTGAGAGTGGTTGTTGTCAAACCGGTTTTGAACTGTATTTGTGTTTGTACTGATTCACCCCCCCCTCTCAGTACCGGTTTGGTACTAGTGGTTCATCATTGAGTTATCACTAATGTCAAAGTAGATGAGCTAAACAAAAGTCAAATCAGAGTTTATGAGAAGGAACCGACAGTGGAAATGATTATATCTGAACCAATAGCACCTTTACCAGAATAAAGAGTTCAACCAATTACTTCGGCACTATCAGAGAATTATACAATAAATAAAGAACATGGAAGAGTGATGCAGAGCATAATGGACCCTCCCACAATCACATTGCAACTTATCATTCTTTCTTCTTCAAAAACTCAACTCTTCTTGTTTCACCTTCCTTCACTGGGCTTCACCAAGATGCCCAAATAGAACTATCAACCTCACCAACTTGTTCCAACACTTCCTAGGGCCTCTAAATACCCTATTCCATTTTATCCAATAGTATTCACTCACCCTATCAACTGTGTCTCTCACAAAACCTTACCCGAGTCCCTAAATAGGCCAATCCCTAGTAGCCCCGTTCAACGAGTAATCTAACCTTTACTCAAAAGAATCCCAAAACAATTGAATATATATATATATATATATATATATGGATACCCTTTTGGAAGTTACATAAAATATGTGAAAATAAACTATAAGTCATTTGGACAAAATACTCAGACCAACACCCTGCTACACACAAACTAGGCCCAATTAGCCCTCTTTTCCAAAGAAAGTACCCACAAATGGTATGACCACAAAGCCAAACCAAAAAATAGTCTTGAAAAATGTTTAAAAACAATATATTTTCCAGGTTTCAATAAAATACACAGTCATTTGATAGGTTAGATACTAAACCCCCCTTTTTAGGTCTAAAAAACTAGGGCCTCCTTGTTCAAACCCCAAAAATCACTTCCAGATCTTGAAACTTGGTATTTACCATGAATTTACCATCCCCTAACACTTTTTCACATAAAAACACTACCTCCTTAAAGTATATATTTTGCTACTATACTCATGCCTCCATTTTCATGCTTTTCCTCACTCAATCTCTTACCCTAGGGTATCAACACTTCATATCCACATTATTCCCTACACATGTAAGGTTAGAGAAACATTCAATACAATATTACTGACCAATTACACAAGAAACAACAACTACATAAAGTGGAACGGGTCACATTTCTATTGTGACTCTCAAAACAACAATAAAATGGCCATCCACAACAGTCTTTAGGACAACCAACGAAAGTATATCATATTTGAATGTAAAACCTTCAATAATAGTATAAAATGATAGTAAAAACACTCCCCTACATTTCCAAATCTATTTCCAATAAAAAATGAAGCAAAGAAGAAGAGTTTCAGACCAATAAAGAGAAGATTTTAGACCAAAATTGCAAGGAAAACCTTGTATTTTTATTGCCAAACCCCAAATTCTTACAATGCCAAGAAAATCCGACCCTCTACCTCTTCATTTTGGATCATTACAAACATATTTAAACCTCTTCCCTTCATGGAAACCTAAAACCAACTCTTAACCACCCATACAACCACTTTTGGGTGTTTACAACTTTAATTTATTGTCAATTTGACACTTTTAGTTGTCAATTGACAAGTTTCTAACCTTTTTGCATCTTGACACTTTCTAATAAACTTTATTATATTAATATGGTCACACAAGACCTTATGAAACTTAAAATTCTCATTAAAAACCTACTCTACCCATTGAACCTCATTACATTACTCATTTTGACATTATTTGCTCAACATGGCAATTTTGACAACTTATTACAAAATGACTCGTTACATGAGTTTGATGACTCCAAATGGAATTATTATCCATGTTTAAAATATAAAATGGTCATTTTAACCTCATAGACTTAATTATCTCATAAATATTCATTATGGCCTCATGGTGGCCAATCTTGTCTTGGGTGCTCCTGCACCAAAGAGGAACAGAGAGTCAGAAGACTCCTATGTATGTGAGTCTGAATCATTCTGAAGATCAAATCATTGGGGACAAGAGCAATGGAGTGATGAAAAGAAGAAGACTTGCAACTAATGAGGCATGTTTAATTTCACAAGTTGAACTAGTATCAGTAATTGAGGCATGTAAAGATGAACATTAGTTAAAAGCTATGGAAAAAGAATTAGATCAGATTGAGAAAAATAACACATGGACTTTGGTTCCCCGACCTAAAAATAAAAATGTTGTTGGAACTAAATGGGTTTTTAGGAATAAATTGAATGAGGGTGGTTACGTTATAATAAGGATAGATTGGTTGGTAAAGGATATTCTCAAAAGGAAGGAATTGATTATGGAGAGACTTTTGCACCTGTGGCTAGGATTGAAGCTGTAAGATTATTTCTTGCCTATGTTGCTTATAAAAACTACAAGGTTTATCAAATGGATGTTAAATGTTCATTTTTGAATGGGGATCTTAATAAGGAAGTTTATATTGAGCAACCTGATGGTTTATCACTATCAGATGATACAGATTTGGTTTGCAGGTTAAGGAAAGCTTTAGAACTATCAGATGATACAAATTTGGTTTGCAGGTTAAGGAAAGCTTTATATGGACTAAAACAAGCACCTAGAGCTTGGTATGCAAGGTTGGATAAATATCTTTTGAAGCTTGGTTTTACTAAGGGCAGTGTTGATAGTAATTTATATTATAAAATCACTGAGGATGATGATATACTGATTGTTGAAGTATTTGTTGATGACATTATTTTTGGAGGTGAAGATAAGTTATGCATAGAATTTTCTAAAAATATGGAGAAAGAATTTGAGATGTCTATGATTGGTGAGATGAAATTTTTCTTAGGTTTGTAGATTACTCCGATTGACAAAGGTATTTTTATCTGTCAAACTAAATATGCTAAGGAATTGTTGAAGAAATTTGGTATGGGAGATTCTAAACTAGTAAGTACACCTATGATTACAAGTGAAAATTTGACAAGAAAAGATATCTCTACACCGGTAAATCCTACAAGATACAAATCTATGATTGGATGTCTACTCTATTTAACTCAGACTAGGCCTAATATTATGAATGTTGTTTGTATTGTTTCAATATTTCAGAGTGATCCTAGAGAAAATCATGAGATGGCGTTGAAAAGGATTTTTAGATACTTACAAGGTACATCAGAATATGGCTTACGATATCCTAAGGAAGATAACTTTACTTTATATGCTTATACAGATGTTGATTGGGCTGGAGATGTTGATGACCGGAAAAGTACTTCCGGTGGAGCTTTCTTTCTTGGAAAGAAGTTGGTTTCATGGATCAATAAGAAACAGTCATGTACTTCTTTATCTACTGTTGAAGTTGAATATGTTGTTGTTGCTACTAACTATACACAAGTTTTATGGATGAAGCAAATGTTGAAGGATATAAAGGTGGATTGTGATGCACTGGTAGTTATTCATTGTGATAACTCTACTTCTATTGATATATCAAAGAATCCGGTATTTCATTCTAAAACAAAACACATATCTATCAAGTATAACTTTTTGAAGGAGAAGGTGGAAGCAAATGAAGTAAGACTTGTTTATGTGAACACTAAAGAACAAATTACAGATATTTTCACTAAACCTTTATCCAAGGAATCATTTGGGTACCTGAGAGACGGATTGGGAGTTTCTACCCCTTTGTTAGAGACTTGATTGATGCTATTTTGCATTAGTCCGACATGCATTATCATAGATACTATTCATTCTAGCACTGATGTGGGATGCAACTACTCAGGGGGAGTAGTCTGCTTTGAGATTTAGAGGCTTATGTTTTTGCTTTGATATTTCTGTCATATTTCTGGCATTGATTTCAAAGGGGGAGTGATATTGATGTGAAAACAATAAATTTCAAAGGGGGAGAGATATTATTTACAGGGGGGGAGATATTTATATTCAGAACTATATGCGGGAGACTTGTTTGGCATTTCTTGGTACTTAGACATTTTTCACATCTAGTGTTGCCATCAATGCCAAAGGGGAAGATTGCTGGCCATTTGGTGGAATTGATTATGTGTTGCATTGATGTTTTGTCATTGATGTCAAGACTAGTTGTTTGGATGCTTTACTGACACCCTTCTGGTCCCAGTAGGTTGAGTGGTTTTTGGTTAACATGGATCCGGCATGATCCGGTAGGCTCCAATATAATCTGGTGATGGAATTGGCTTGTTCATGATACTTATACTCATATTTGGTTAGCTGGTTTTGGTTTGGTGATTGGATGTTATCCTGCTTGCTTAGATGATTGGTTTCGGGTTCCAATGAGGGTTTCACCGAAAGATCTTTTAGTGGAGATCTTTGATGTATTACATAAGTGGTATCAGTGCAGCTTCTGATGGAGTTTCAGGATGTTGTTGTTGATCATGTTTGATACTTGGCATTTGGAAATCATTGATGAAGCGTGTGGATCTATACTTGGTCCCAGTTGATCTAGGTTATGGACCGCCATTAATGTAACATGTGGATAGGACCTATTGTTGTATTTCTGAGATGTCTTATGTGTTGATATTACTTGTTTGGTCTAAGGCTGACATGGTTTGTAATTATGTAATTGGTTTATTGTCTGGTGGCCAACCTGATTGTTTCTGGTCGAGGATTTGTATAAATAGATGTAAGATCTCATTATAGATCATCATGGTTAATGTAAAAGGTCATGGTCAAGGAATGTAATGTGTGAATAATGTAATATCATTTGGGAAGAGGAGTTGGTTGATCATTGGAGATCAAATTAGGTTTATGTAAGAGGATTTAGTCCTCCGGTATTGAGCTTAACTGGAACTGTACTCTGGCATAGGATATGTTGTCTTTTGCAGTTCAACACCTCTGGATTGTTGTCTGGATTTATGTGTAGTCAATGAGGCTCCTTTCATGATGAGCAGTGTTCTCTAGGTTGTTGGCCTTCCTACAAGTGTAGGCCCCTTCATTGTAATTAACATACTTACTGCAGAAGTATTATCTGACTATGGGTAGGCTTCCCACCATGGTTTTTCCCTTTACCGGGTTTTCCACATACAAATCTTGGTGTTGTGTGGATAGCTTTTATTATATGATTATTTCTTATGCTTAATTGGATTAACTGCTATTTTGGTATTATTGTTTTGGGTTCCGGTATTAAAATTTTAATTGCTGAATGTTCCTGTAATCTGTGACAACTGATTCACCCCCCCCCCTCTCAAATGTCTTTCGGTTATTTGAATTGTCTAACAGTTTATTCTCTATATTAACCGGTATCTCAGTATTTGTCTGTACATCTATATTTACTAGGGGCTCAATTTCCACTATCTTAATATTTTTCAAAACTGACGGTGAAGTACCCATAATCCCCTTCCCTTTCCTTCAACCGGGGTATCTACAGTGTCTATATTGGTTTCCGGTGAAGTAAAGAATCCTCTATTTTCTCCAAGAAATTAAACCCATGCTATTTGAGTCTCCTTTATTATTTCATTTACTCTTCCTAGAATCAAACTAGTTATCCTATGTTTGCTATTGAAAACTTTTATGTCCACCACCTCAAGTGTCTTTTCCATTTCATCCGGAGCTATAGTAACACAGATAGATAATAGCTCTTGAATTTTAATGTGTTTATCCTCTTGCATAGCTGACAATCTTCTAGCATCTAATATGTTATACAACTCAGCTAGTATTTGCTTTTCTATTTCTATTAAGGCTTTCTTATAAATATCCAAGTATAATAGGTCTGCTTCCTCTACCTCTCTTTGTTCATCATCCTCTAAGTGTTCATAATAAAATTGAACATTCTTCAACATGTCATCTTTAGTAATTTCATCTACTAATTCTTCACAAGTTTTAGGTGGTATAATAGTCACATTACCAGATTCAATTGCTAAGATGATGTCACTCTTCTTCTTCCTCTTGGTAGTACTAGATGTAGCTGCAGGTGTAGCTTTAGGTGCTTTCTTCTATGCCGGTAGTTTTATTGTAACCTTCCTAACCTATTGCTTCTTATCTTCTGCCTTTGTTTCCTTTGGTTTCTTCCTAATAACCCTCTTAAATGCCAATGGTGTGTCATCCTCTGATTCTGATTTTGCAGTAAAAGGCTCAATATGAACTTCATGATCCTTCATTTTTCTTCCTTTCTCTGGGACAACATCAATTAGTGCTTTGATGTCCTTTGAGACCTTCTGCACAAATTTGCTTGATTTTTCTTCATGTTTCTCTCTTTTTTTTTGGTTGAACTCTGTTTCAATTCTTCAGTTTTCTATTGTGCAGTACCACAGGGCTTCTCTGCCTCATCAATTTGTGCATCAATCAGCATTTTTGCATAGACATCAAGAATTTGTGCATCCACCTCATAGCCCATTTCCTCAATCCAAATGTTTTGGGGCTTAACTACTTCCATGAGTGTCTCATCCTTCTTTACCATAAAGTATATGTCGGTAGAATATTTTTCTATAATATGCTCAGGTACCCTTACCCTAGACCTCATATATTTTTGGAATGCCTTAAAATACCCCCATACCTTATCATCTCTCTGGCTTCCTAAAGCAACAATTGACTGTTTCAATTGTCTCCCTACCGGGATGTCAAAAGCCCATTGCCTCTTACCAGAATTGGGTGTATCATTTATGAAATATAACATCAGACAAACTAACAAGTTGCCATACCAGAATGTGCCCTTCTTTTCACCCTTAATCTTCCCTAGGTTTATTAACAACTCATCAAGCATCCAACCACATAGATCTAATTTTACATTCTCTCTCATCATTTTGTATGCAAACAAAATGCATGAATTGGAAATAGAATTCAGTCGGTTTGACTGAGTTACCTTATACCCGATGATCATGCTACCAAATTTGATGTTCATGTTAGTGATAGTGCTCACTTTCATGGATCTTTTGTTAGATGTTGCACTGGTCATCTTCCTCACGAAATCATTTGAAACTTTCTTGTCTGGATGTTGCCCAACTGATGGCAAACCAGTGATTTCTCGGATGGCTTCCTTGGTGATTTTGTAAGGTCTGTTCAGCCATATAAATTCCCCATGTACTCTGCTCAAGACATATCTAATTATCTCATCCTCAAACTCTAGAATATCGAGAATGTCTATAAACCCTAGTTCTTCAATTTGCTTAAATGTCGGTTTGATCTTTCGAGATTCTCCAATCAGCTCACTCATATACATGCCCTTAATTTTTGAAGTTCCCAAGTCCTTGATATGATAGTGAATATATGCCCTAACATCCTCTACATAGACAACTCCCTCCAAAATGTGGGAAAATGCTCCAACTGAATCTTCCAAGGTAGCCACATGTGGATACCGCTTGAAAATTGGCCTAGGGCAGTCCTTGACCCCTACTACAGTCGGGTTTGCAACAAAAACAAGAATAGATGATGATCCTACTTCCATGTTTAAAGATAAATACCTTTTGATCGCTCTCGGTGAAAACTCTCAACAAATTCTTCCAAACGTCAGTGAGATCGCTCAAGAAGAAATCCGATTGCTCTAAATTGCCTTTGATCGCACTTACTCACTTTGAATGCAAGGTGATTAACAATAAAGTGTATTTGACCTTTTAACCTTTGAGAAAAACCCTAATCTTCCATTGACATAAATGACTAGCAGTGGAAGATACCAGATCTTGCTCAGAACATATCCATGCCGGATAATCCTCTCCAATATCTAGAACATTTTCCAGAGCCTCTTCCCGAGGCATATGCATCACCTTCATGAATTTTGCCTACCCCTAAGGCATCTGCCTTAGTTACTGAATGAAATCCATGCCGTTGCATGAGCAACCTCTTCTGTCGGATAAGTAACCAGGACATTCCCATCTAATGATTGTTTTGTAGTCTTCCTAACCCATCTCTGAGTATGATCTTGCCGGATTTCACTAACCTTCTCTTTTCCTTTCTCATTTGATCCTCCATTACTAAATGGTGGATTTTTGCTTTGACAAAACTTAGCAATATGTCCAATCTCATTACATGCATAACATGTAACATTGTTCCTTTGATTTGCTTTGCTAAAACCGGTGAAATTGCTTGACCTGCATTGATTAGCCATATGTCTAAATTTTCCACAAGCATAGAATTTAACACTCATTCTACAATCTTCTATCTTATGACCAAACTTATTGCATTTAGAACATTTACTAAGAGCAGAATCAGGGTTCTGATTTGCTCTGTTTCTACATTACCTAGCCATGTGACCAAATCTATTGCATACAAAACATCTACCGTTGAATTTATAAGCATTAAATTGTCTTACCAGTGCCTTATGGTTTTGATCTTCATTAATAGTACCGAAATTGTGTCCTTGCTCAAATCCAAGTCCACTGGAATCTCCAATCTACCTTTGTCTTTTCAATAACTCATCAAGCTGTGTTGAGCTGATCTTGAATTTTTCTTTATACTCACTTGCAGTAGTTAAATCTTCTCTCAGTATTATCATTTGTCTCTCAAGCTCTTGTTCATTACTCTGAGATTGTACCAAATCAGTTCTCAACATATCATTTTCATGAACCAACCTACCACATTCTTCAAATTTGTTCTTCAAGGATATAGCAAGATTTTCTTCCTTCTTTCTATCTTCAATCTCCTTAATAGACATCCTCATAGTTATAACTTGCATTTCATTCTTCATAACTATGTTCTCCTAACTCAAATTTTGGCATTGTTCCTTAAGTGCATCTTTCTCTTCATCATCCTAATTTTGCAAAAGTTCCTTCCTCCTAGCTTGAACAAATGATAGCCTCTCTTGTAGGACAAGAATGAATTCCTTAGAAGAATTCAATTCATCTTGTAGCTTTAAGTTTTTCAACCTTTTAGCATCATAATCTTCAAGTGTCATCTCAAGTTGCTTCTCCAAAGCCATATCCATGGATTCTGGTTTCAGGATCTTCCTCAAGTTGTTAAACTTTCTCTGAGGCACAAGGATTTGATACCAATTGTTGGAAACCAATAACACTGAGAGGGGGTGAATCAGTGTTATACCGAAATAGTAAATTTTAGCCTTATTAAAACATGCATACACCAACTGGTATATCGGTACATACAGAATTGAAAGAAGTAAAGCAACTAATAAGCCAATCACATAAATGAGAATCATAACACAGATTTATATGTGGAAAACCTCAAAGAGGAAAAACCATGGTGGGATTTGTGACCCACAATATCAATCCACTGGCCATATGAAGAGATATTATAAAATATGAGGATCCTGCACTTGCAAGAAGGCTTACAGCCTAGAGCATACCGCTCAATCACAATAGGAGCCTCACTGACTACATAAAATTCCAGACTATAATCTAGAGAAGTGATAACTGCTAAGATAGCATCTTCTATGCAAGAATACAGTTCCAGTTTAATCTTTGTCTGTTCCGGTTTGAATCCCTAAACCTTTTACCGGAATAACCCTTACAATAATTTCCTCACATACATGATCTCTCTGATACATTTCGCATCATATTACATCCACATATCCATAATATCCTACCATATGTCTCTCTTGTATTTCTCTTTCAAAAATGATCTATCAATCTATCCTATATACCCTATACAACTTTACATGCCTTATGTCGGCTTACAAAGATATATACAATATCAAATTACATGTTAGTGAGATAACATAAATGCATAAACATTAAAACAAATTATCGATGCCGGATCAAAGATATGTCGGCCTTCAATACCGACAACCTTTACTAAACCATGTCGGCCTGCATTTTTGGTGACCAAAGAAATCCTTATGTCTTGCCGGTGTCGGTGCTGATGTCGGTGTAGTATCTGTGAAGTGTCTGTCGGTACACCATAGAACCAAAACATGAAGCCGAAACACAATGCCATGTTGCCATCAACGACAACATAGTAAAACCAACCAATAGAGTTTCAATTACCAACAAGGTAGACCTTTATGGTTGAGAGATAAAAATTTGAAAGGGTTGTTAGGTGGTTTTGGATAGTGCAACACGTAATGGAGGACCCACATGTCTCAACATGGTTGAACCAATAAGTGGTAAATTGAAGCCTACAAGTGGCATGTGATGATGCATCATAGGAGTGGAGAGTACTAGCATATGAAATATGGGATATGCATGGAGGGTTTTATAACCATTAAGTGACTAATATATAGAAAGTGTGGTAGGTTAGGCACATGCCATAAATACTAACATAGGGGCTAGAGATAATACTGGTAGATTACATGTCAGTAGAGCTGGAGGAAGTGCAGAGAAGGAGGGAGACAGTGGGGGAGAGAGATCAAGGGAGGGGTGGGAGAGTTAGGAGATGCAAAGGTTGGGAGAGTTGGGAGAGGAGGATATTGTGGAGATAGGATAGGAGGAGGTGAGAGAGGAGGCCCCAGGGAATGAGGGTAATAGTAATGGGAGTTCATCAAGCTCATCAAGCTTAGAGGACATGGACATGGATGTGAACATAACAAAGTTTCTAGAATAGGTATAGGTAAAATTATTACCACAAGCCAGAGCATAAGGACAAGGAGGAGGGGGAGATGGTGGAGGTGATATGGCAAGGAGGCTAGAAATTGCTTTGGGAAGGATTGATTAGATACTATGGAAATTGAGTGATTTCTAAGAGAGATAGGTAGTGACTGTCAAGAGAGATGGTCTTGTAGAAAAGTAAGAATAAGTGAATAAAAATAAGAGAATTACTATGGAGAGGTATTGGGTGTGTTACAATTAAGGTTCCACCTACCTTGTAAATCCTATGAAATGGTTCTAACATCCTTGAAAATTGCCTTAAAAAACTTAGGGTGTATTGGGAAGATATTTTGTATATTTATTCTCACTATTATTTGTAATATATTCATATGGGGTGATGGGGTTCCACTAGTAGTGGTAAAGGTGGGTTGTGAAAAAAATTATTTGATATTATTTTTCCTACATGTGGATACCTATAATTAGATAATTAAATGGATTAGGAAGAGGAAAAATGGGTGATCTTTGGGCTTCTCCAAGTGGGGGATTTAAAGAGACAACACATGTCCCTAGGTATTCCATTATTTATTGTATTTAATATAATGTTTATCTTGCAAGATTGGGCACCCAAGCTGGAGGGGAAGTATTGGAGCAAAAAATGGTGTCCTTCCATAGAGACAATCCAAGGGTTGTGGTCATTTGGAATGAAGAGACTTCTTTCGACACCTTTATTTGTGGTTTTAGATCTCTTTCCATTATATAAATTAAACTCTTTGAATGTAGGATGTATAATGAAATGAAGAACAATTGAATGTAGAGTTAATTTGTAGGAGCAAGGATAGGTGGGAGGCATAAGGACATTGTTCACATGTACACAAGTGCTACTATGTTTATGGTTGTTTGGGATTGAAAAAGGGAATGAGTAAGATTAATATCAAAACCCTCTTTTAGCTAAAAATTGGAATACAAAGCCACTAAAATAGGAATATGCTTGAATAAACTCTTATCCAAGTTATTCAATAAGTCCCTTAGGGCTTTTATTCCTTTGTTGCTCTAAAATTTGATTTGATTGATTTGGAATGTAAAGTGACTAGGATCTAAACATGCATGCATTAACAATTGAACTACAAAAATAATTTGATATAGATATAGAAACTTTAGAATATGCACATAAATGAAATGAGGACTCAGAGGTGCACTTGTGCTTGAAAACTGAACTAAAACTGGATGGACAAGGTCACCCAAAATTCCCTTGTCCTTTTGATGAATTTTTACACACAAATCTTGAACTCAATCTTCGAGAATATACACTAGCACCCTGCAAATTATCAAACTAAATTGGCAGTATAATAAACATCTTTGTCCAGGACAATGGCACCCCAAACGTCCTTGTCCAAGTGTTTTCTGATGAGTTTTAGATAGGTCCTCTATCTTCGGGTCTTGAGCACTTTTCCATATTTGGTCTCTACTAGAACCTATAGCTAAACCTAAATCTACACATAAATGGATATGTTGGGTTGATATGCATTTGCCTAGGTCAAGCTTTAGTTTTGGAATTAACCCTATAATTTAATTGAAATTGAATGGAAAGCATGACTTAAAAGGCTAGAGGATGGATTTGAATGCTCAAGAATAAAAATTATTGATTGAAATGATTATACTTTCAATTAATAATGTAATTCTCTTAAGATAATCCTCCATGTGTTGATGCAATAACATGATGAATCATCATAAAATCCACCATTAAATCATAATTGAAACATAATAGAAGATGCCTTTTCGTAGCTTGCTACTCCTTGAATCATCGTTTCTCTTGGAATTGGAATGATAGCATAATGATGAGATGATAATGAGAGATTATGAAATGAAATATTATATAGGGATATCAAAGTAAAATCACCTTTTGGACGACTTAGAATTATCATATTTTCCGATCAGGCATAGTTTTAGAAACTATAAGATTGACATATTATCGTCCTGAATTTTTAGCCAAAAGGTGTTGAATATAGGTGTGTCACATACCTCTATCTCAACAAAATAGACCCAAATTTTTGGGTCATGAGATAATAGGGCCTTGATACTAGAAAAATAATTATTATGATAAGTTGTAAAAATTAGATGTGGGAAAAATGTGCATTGAACTTTGAAATGGCATTGGACCCATATAAGTATGAAATGAAATAAGGTAAAGGGCATAGTTAAAATAAGGACCCAAATAATAAAGTGTTGATGTATTAAAATGAAATAGGACTCATAATATTGATTAAATATTGATTTAATACAATAAAGGTCCTATAATGCATAGAGGAATGGGGAAAACTAAAATGAGTGCTAGAAGAGTTTGAAATTGGACACCCTAATTAAAGATGTAAAATTTATGATGCTATAGAGACAAAGAGGAGAATGAAAGTGAATGTATTGTAATCACATTTATTTATTTCTAATGCATACTTGGCCTCTCTTCTTGGTGTCCATTTTTTTCCCGCAAGGATTTTTCCACATAAATCCTATGTTGTGTGGTGTTCTTTTTATGCTATATGGTATGGTAATTGGATGGTCTAGATTGATGTCATAGGTATTGATATGATAATTTTAGAGGAATGTGTAGATGGTGGATGTTCTTGTTGCAGATTATGTTGCCATTAATATCAAAGTACAGATTGATATCTTGGGTATTGATATGATGATTTCAGAAGAATGTGTAAATGTTTGATGTTCTTGTTGAAGATTATGTTATCATTAATGTTGAAGTGTAAATAAGGGATAAATAGTTATTGGTTGGATGCCTACACTCTTGGTGATGATATCCATACTCGATATGTTGTAATGGATGATGTGATATATTGAATATATGGTAGAATGTCCAAGGGGTTGAGCTTAGTTGGTTAAAGCATTGAGTTCTCAATGTGGAGACCCAAGTTCAACTCCCATGAGGGGCACCTTTGTGTAGAATTCTAAGTTGTGACTCTTGGTCTTCCATTGTTGTTTAAAGTGGATTTCTAAGTTGTGACCCTTGGTCTTCCAATTGTTGTTTCTATTTTGGTGCTCAAAAGGAGCTAGTATTTGTAATAAATTTGTAACGTGGATGCTCGAACGAGCAAAAAATGAGCTTTGTGATTCTATGATACTTAATACAAAAAAAAGATATGGTAGAATTCAAATGGTTGATGGATGTAGGAGATGTCATTAGTGTGAAGTACAAAAGATAAAATGGATTTATGATATCAATAATGAAGAATGTAGATGAATATTGAGTAGATGATTCATGCTCGATGTCCATGCTAAAAAAAATGAGTTATGTTGTCATTGATGTTAAACTTGTTGTTCTAGATGGAGTCTGGTCTAGATATGGTCTTATATTGATATATGTTTTTTTGTCTAAGTTTTATTGGTATCTTAGTTGAGGTAGTGTTATTATTTATATTACAGTAAGTTATATAAAGTTGTGGTAGATGTTCAATAGTATATTTTGTCTAGTATTGAGTGTTCAAATACTTTCATATTTCTTAGGAAAGATGTTGTGCTCACTTGAGGAGTTCCTGGAAGATTAGTGTAGAAGAAGTTTCAATATGTAGGAAAGAGTATTTAATGTCCTAATGGAAGAATGGTTTGCATTCCTTTGAATTGTGAAGAGTATGGTGTGTGGATTTGGATACAATCTTAATGTTTTGTGAGTAGTGTACTATCAAGTTTACAGATCCACTAATTTCTCAGATGATGATATTAGTTGTTTTCACTTTCTGACAGTAAGAGTGTCTATTAAACTAGTCCAAAATCTGCTTGGTGGCTTCCATAAATGTGAATTCAAGTGTTGCAGTTTTGAGGACATGTTTATTTGGTTCATGCAGTATTCCAATTCAATTATTTGGTGGCATTTTTGTTCCACAAATGGGTTATGTTGGTATGTTCTTGATATGCTTAGTTGTGTTGTGTTTTCAACATTCTCGATTGGGTTATCTTGTTTGGATCATACTTCTTGGTCTAGACATGCATTGGATGTTGAGTTAGAATATTGTTATGGGTCTCACAGTGGTGTGTGGAGATCCATGTTAAGTAATTTGCATTGGAAAGTGTTTTTGGCTAATTGGTTGTTGAGCTTTATTGCTTATCTACATGTTACGTTTAGTGTCGACTTTGGAGGATGTTCTAGCATCTGTAATTTGTTGGATTTGACTTAGAAGGATATATTATGATGGATTTAGGTCCCCTCTATCTCCTGGAGTGAACCATATTGAGTGTTTTTGGTCCGAGTGGCCTATTTTATGTAGTATTGTATACTCTACTTGTGGTTGACCCACAACTAGGTTTTTTATGTTCTAACTTGTATTTAAAAAGCGTGGATGTATGAGTTCAATGAAAAAAGGTGTGAAAATTAATGTGAAGTGTGAATGTTGAGAAAACGGTTTTGGTACTACAAGTGTGCAAAAGTCGGTTTGTGAAGAACCTTGATGATGATACATTCAGAGTAACAATGTTTTAAGACAGTGGTTGATGTTTGATGTGTTTGTCATGATATTAGTTGCTTGAAATAATGGTTCAAGTATAATTTCATGATCAAGATATTCCTTGCAATTCAACTCTCCTATTCTTTTAGTTGTCAGAAGATAGTGTCTCTCTTGGTAGCTATCTGTATCTTGCCCTAAAACAATGGGTTTCAATTGTGCAAGGCATTGTATCTTGCCCTAAGGTTGTGTTCCTAATCCTTGAAAATCCATGAAGTGCATATTGCTCATTGGCAGTGAACCTAAAACATTATAATCAAATTTTATCTATATTGTGAATATGTTTCTCACCGCTGTTTTTCCCTATTGGGTTTTCTATGTATATAGAGTGTTCATGTGTTGATTGTTGATGCTTTCACTATTGTTGTATAATATTTAAAAGTTGTTGAAAGTTTTATAAATCAATTGATTAGAAGATCCAAATTGATTCACTTCCCCCCTCTCAATCTTGCCATAGGTTCAACAATTGGTATTAGAGCGGCATTCCTCTTAGAAAAGCTTAACCACTTGAGGTGGATCTGAGATGGTGCATGAACTCAATTTAAAGGGATTGAATTTTGATGGCACAAATTTCTCTTATTTGAAGGAGAGGATGGAGTCTTATTTGGAAACTTTGCTAGGTGGAATCTAGGAAATTATCAAATCTAGCTAGAAGCCTCTAGAGAGTGGACCTTAGACTTCAGACGAAGTTAAAAATCATGAGAATAATAAAAATGCTAGAGCTACAATCATCGATTAATTAAGTGGTACAATATTGTCAAAAGTTAAAGATATAAAAGAATCCAAAGAGATCTAGAATAAGTTAAGTTTTGCATATGAAGGAGATCCTAAGACAAAGTAGGCTAAGTTAATGAATCTAAAACAAAAATATGAATGTGATGATGATGAGAAAAAGGATAAATACAATAGACATGACACAAAGAAAAGGGAAAATGAGAGATGTAAAGGAAAACAAAGCCTATTTTCTATGGGGACACATTCATCTGAGGATGAAGATGGTGATGACTTGAATGACGAATCTCTACTTTTGACCATAGAGGAAAAAAATAAGGAAATGTCCAGAAGACTGGAAGGAATGAGGAACAAGAGAAATTAAGTGAAAAGATTGCATTGCATGCCAAAGTGGAACCAAAAGCTTGGATCATTGACTTCAGATGCCCAAATCATATGACCAGTGACAAAGAGAAGTTCATTAATCTCAAGAAATTTGATGGAGGATCAATGAAGTTTGTAGGAGAGGAAGTTGCACCCATTTGTGGGAAAGGAAGCATTACTATTGATGGTAAGCATAAAACTGATAATGTTTATAATGTTGAAGGTCTGAGACATAATTTATTTAGTTCTATTCAAATGTGCAATAAAGGTTAGAAGTCATATTTGGTAAGTCTAGATGTGTGATTAGAAAACAAAATTCCAGGAGATTGGTTGCAAAAGGTGTTAGAACTAATGGAAATGTCTACTATATAAAGGATAAGAGTGGAAGCAGGTGTTTTCTGACATAGAGTAGTGAATATTGGTGGTGGCATAAAAGAATGGGACTTATCAATTTTGATAACATGGTGAAGATTAGTACTACTAAAATTGTGAGATATTTACCAAGAATTATCAAACCTACTGATGTTGTGTGCAGGGAGTGTCAACTATGAAAATAGACGAATACGAGGTTCAAGAACAAGGAATATTCTACTTCTAAACCTTTGGAACTAGTTCACACAGATCTTTGCAGACCCACTAGGACAAAATGACTCAACGGAGAAAGTTACTTTATGTTTCTTATTGATGATTACTCTAGGATGACATGAGTTACATTCTTGAAAGAAAAATCTAAATCTTTTGAAAATTTTAAAGTATTCAAGTCAATGGTTGAAAATAAAGTAGATACTAAAATCAAATGTTTGATATTTGATAGAGGAGGAGAGTTTACTTCAAATAAATTTTGATAGTTTATGTGAAAAACGTGGAATTAGAAGGCATTGTTTTGCTCCAAGAACTCCTCAATAGAATGGAGTTGTAGAAATAAAGAATAAGATTGTTAGTGAGATGGCTTGAACTATGTTGAAGAATGCTAACCTAGCTAATGTGTACTGGAAATTTTTTTTGCATATCGTTGTCTACATTCTTAATATAGTACAAGAAAGAGTAAATCATACCTAGACATCTTATGAGATTTGGAATGAAAGACCTCCCATTGTGAAGTATTTTAGGATTTGTAGAAGTGCTATATCAGGAGAGATGAAGATAATATAGGAAAGTTTGATACCAGAGAAGATGAAGGTATATTTCTTGGTAATGCTACAAATAGAAAAGCTTATCAATGTTACAACTGTATATGGTGAAAATGATGATGATAAACTATTTTAAAACCACAAAGATCCTACCACAATAAACCTTATGTCTACAACCAAACATTCACCATACACCAATGAAGATACCTAAGAACATGCAAATCAACAAATGAAACAATATTACCATTCACATGCCAAGTAGGGCTTTAATCTCCATTGTCTCCTATCTCCCTTTATCTTGTTTGATATATTTGCTCTCAGATTTTCTATGTGCACAAGAGCTCAACAAAGAATGGATTGTGGTTGTGAAGTCGCTTGATTGCAAGAAGGCTTGATTGCATAAGTATTGATTAGATTGCTTATTAGGGTTGATAATAATGAGATAATCCTCTTATATAGAAGAAGCTTTAGAAAATAGAGGGATAAGATTAAAAGGTGAAATAAATAAATGGGCAGCTAGGATTAAAGGGTAGATAGAAGAAATAATAAAATAATGAAGGGGGTAGGTGGAGGAAAATTAAGAGATAAATGACATGTGTCATAGAAGGGAAAAAGATAATGAATTAATTAAATAAATAAATACTTATTTAATTAATAGAGGAAGTGGGAGCAATTAAATAAATAAAAATATTTATTTAAATGAGAATAGGCTAGAAAAGGCTAAATTAATTAATTAAATAAATAAAGATTTATTTAATTAATAAAAGCCTTAGGATAAAGTAATTAAATAAATAAAAATATTTATTTAATTAAACATAACAATTTTAGGTGTCTACAACAACAAGAGACTAAATAAGATAGTAGAAAGTGCAAATGTAAAAGTATGTGAAGAATGGAGTCAGACTGCCCTTAGACTTGAACTAGAGACTGAATTAGAAATTGTTCTAGTTGTTGTAGAAGAGAAGGTTGATTCAGAAGATAAAAGTGGATAAGAGACAAATGAAGGAGAAGTAGAAGAACCTAAACAAGAACCTAAGACTCCAACCGGATATGTGTGAAAGAATCATTCATAAGATCAAATCATTGGAGACAAAAACAATGGTATTCAGACAAGAAGAAGAGTTGCACAAGCCAATAAGCAAGAAATTTTTATTTTTTTTAATCATAGGTGCAACCAAAGTCTTATGAGGAAGCAAGCAAAGAAGAAATTTGGTTGAAGGCAATGGAGGAAGAGTTGAATTAGATATAGAAAAATCAGACATGGGAACCGATACCCAGACCAGTGGACAAAAATGTGATAGGAACTAAGTGGGTGTTTTGGAATAAGCTAAATGAATATGGACAAGTCACAAGGAATAAGTCAAGGTTGGTATGTAAATATTACTCACAAATTCAAGTTATTAGTTTTGAGTCCAATCTTTTACTCTAGTAGCTAGGATGGAAGTTATAACAATGTTTCTTTGTTTTCCACTTACACGAACTTTAGCGTGTATCAGATGTTGGGAAAATGGTGTCTCAACCTTGCATTGACATGAGGTTACTATTTATAGTAAGCTTTCGTTTGACCATGAAATGGTGCAAAATTATCCCCAAAGATTCTAGTTGGCTAGGTGAGCATGCCAATAAATTTTCGTCACAAAATCACAGCCAGATTTGAAGATATTAAAGTTTCCATTTTTGGAGGATGCAATGAAAGGTTTAAATTTAATTTTGAGGACTTTAGAGGCTCCAAAATACCTTTAAAATGGGTGTAAATGGTGTAGCAGTTTATGAGGCAATAGAGCACTTCGCGAGCTTTCCGATGCTTCAAACAATTCATCAATAAGACACACGGTTCACAAGACCCAAGACATAATCTTCCTGTCAGGTATCCATGTGGTCGTAGTTAGTTGTGTACTTGTCGGTCATGTCCTTGTGTTCTCGTGTGATGTTAGTTGCAGTCTGTCACCTTATAATTGGTTAATGTTTGATTAATTATTATTACGAAAAAGATTAACTTTATTATCAAATAGTAGTTGAGTATTCTTGATTATTATTTAATTAATAAAATGCAAATTGTGCTAGATTAAAATTAAATTAAATATTTACCTTGGTATGTTATTGTGCTTAAAGATATCAATTCTTAAAATGTAATTATATTGATATATTTTTGGCACTCATAAAATAATCTATGTTTTTTGTTAAAAATAATAATAATAATATAATTCTCTTTAATGGACATTTAATTATTTTATTTGCATGAAGGGAGCTACAAAAGAAATTTAATGAACTTAATAAATTGGGGAATTCTCACATGCACTTGGGAGTTACACTTCTGAGAAATTATTTCTTTTGCTTTTTTGGAGGAAATTGGGGGGAGGCTCTTGGGGTGAAGTTTACTATGGGTGAATAGAATAATGGGGTTTTGAAAGGAATTGGAAAATGTGGATTCGAAAGGAAGAAATTGGGGAAAATTTTGAGGGAAAGGAGTTGGGAAGTTTTGTTTCTAGATCTCTGTTGGCTGGATTTGGCGAAGCCATGGATTTTATTTTGATTTTGTTCCATTCTGCATTGGTTCTAGATAGCGTTTGGAGGTAGGAAAATTTTCTCTCTTTCATTGAGAATTTCAATGATAGTTTTGAAAGAAATCTGAATTTTGGCTTTGATCAATTTTTTATTTATTTTTAATAGATAATGTATGCTTTGTCTCTGGAAAGGATGGTTATTATGATTGGGAATTTTATTCTGAAATAATTTGGTTTTATTGATTTCAATTACTACTTCCAGGTTAAAAACTGATTTTGGGGGAAAGTTATATCCGTGATCTTGTTTTATAAATTCATGGTTGATCTTTGTTTTAAACGAAAAAAATAAATTAAATTGGGGGTTAGAATTAGTTTTGCAGTGAATTTGTGCTTTTGGATTCTTGGATTTGAATAGTATATATTAATCTTATTTGTAGAATTCTTATTTATCCATGTCTGGTTGTTTTGATATATACATATATAAAAATAATGTATTTATATTTTTCTTGATTAAATCTTAGCTCTACGGAAATTATTTTATGTGCATCATATTATCTTATCTCTTTGTGCTTTGTTTAATTTTCGGGGTGTCATGGCACCCACGGTGGTGGGAAACCCCACCCATAGTGGGCTTACCCACAGTGGAGGGGAACCCACCCATCATGGGCTCACCCACGGTGGTGGGGAGTCCACCCACCATGGGCTTAGCCACAGTGGAGGGATCTCCACCACCGTGGGAACATTCCCCCCCCCCCCCCCCCCCCCCTCCTTGGCACTTCCATTTTATCCGCAGTTAATCTATTTATTAAAACAATCTGTTAAAAGGTTTTGCAGAATTGTATAGTTACATGAGTTTGATGTTGGTTGTATAATTTAGATAAATAGATATATTATATATTTAAAAAAAGTAGTCTACTTTGTTAAGATATTAAAATGGCAAATAGTTATATTTTAGAATAAACGTAGCTAGGCTTTGACAAAGGTAAATTTTAAAGGATTTAATTAGATATACTTGGATTAATGTTATAAATTTGAGTATAGAGTTATAGTTGCAAAATATATGTATGTATGTATTTGGTTAAATATAGACTAAATTGGAAATTATATACATTTATGAGAAAGTAAATGTATTTAGGTTTATTCAAATGATATTTCTTATTATCATTTACTAATCATGTGGTTAAGGTCTGCTTAGGATTATTTATATGCATATGTCTTCTTATGAACTTGGGTAATCTTCATTTAATATGCAATTGATCAAATATAATGCAAGAAATTTGTAGGAATTGATTATAATGTTTATGATATAATATAATATCAGGCAATGGATTATTGGAATCAATGTTGATTTAAAACTATTTGTTGTATAAGTGTATTTGGTCTCTTTGGTAGAATTAAATGAACTCTTTTGTATTTGGCATAGTGAGATCTTGCTTTTGTTTTTGGATCTTGTCTTTCATTGTGAGGATGGGGATACTCAGATTTGTGGTTTTTTGTATTTGATTTCTAGAGGCTAGGGGTGGGAGTTTGTGGATTCTTTACTTTATAGTCATGCTTCTCTTTTGATGATTATAGATTAAGCCTTGCCTCTGTTGAAGCTAGATTTTGTTTCCTAGCCTACTTTGGATACTACCTGTATGATGACTTATTCAAGAAAGAGACTCTAGCCTTGCTATGGTATTTTTGCTGCCTTGCCATCTTGTGCTTTCATTGGGGGTTGGGACCCAAAGTGGTCGCCAGGGTAACTCAATGAAAGTTTGTAATCAAGTGAAAACATAACATAATTAATTGGGGTGGGTAGTTAGCTCACATTAATAAAGATTAATTTGTGTTGTCTCTCTTACGCTTAGGTGCTTGTTTAGGGCTGAGGTAAGTAAAGAAGGGCCTAGAATGGCTTCCACCAATCTTGTCCTTTCAAAAGGTTGGTGTGGTCCACTAGTGTTTGTATGGGGGATGGGGGTCGAGAGAGGTCACCAGGGTAACCCAGGAAGGGGGTCGGGACCTAGTGAAGACCTACCAGGGTAACTCATGATAACCTAGTGATGACACTCTTCCCTATTGCATACCTAGTGGTAACTTATGTCTTTTATCCTTCTCTAGTTTTCTTGGGCCTCTGGAAATAGGCTCTTTAACC
The DNA here is from genome assembly GCF_030272615.1 of Cryptomeria japonica. Lineage (NCBI taxonomy): Eukaryota > Viridiplantae > Streptophyta > Pinopsida > Cupressales > Cupressaceae > Cryptomeria > Cryptomeria japonica. The sequence goes on along the minus strand of NC_081407.1, from coordinate 984,026,006 downwards.
TTTGATTTTTTATGTTTATAGCCTTGTGGGTCCCTTGTGATTATTTTCGTGTGAGCCTCATGTGGGTCAATTAGATCTTCTTGTATCTCCTTTCATCTCTTGGGTCTAGCTGATACCTCCTAGCATGGGGGTTGGACCTGATGGTACCACATGGTTGAGCGGAGTTCTATTCGCACCCATTGGGTTTTGGTTCATCCTATGACATGATCATGATGCCTCATGGGAAGAATGAACACTTTCATTATGTACCAGAATTCATGTATTCACTCCATTGTTGTACTCATGGAAATTATATCCTTATGGATACCCTGTGATGTAACCGATGATCATATGTATTTTCTCATGGCAATGTATCTTGTACCATGATCCTTGTAAGACAATGTTACCTTATTTGTAGAATTTTCATTTGTGTTAGTTGTATGGTTATGTTTTATGAGTAACATCGTTGTGGATTCTTGTACATCTTTCTCTTATCATGTATCCCAATGCAATTGTATGGTAAATCCTTTTAAAAAAATTATTCACATTTTATTGTTATTTACTTTGTTTAAGTCCTTTGGGCCTCATAGTGGGGCATTACATGTACTCAAGTTATGTGGATGAAGAAAACTCCTAGAGATATCAAAATAGTATATGATGAAGCTATTCCAATCATGTGTGATAATACTAGTGCCATAAATATTTCAAATAATTTGGTAATGCATTCAATAACTAAACATATCTCAATGTGGAATCATTTCTTAAGAGAGAAGGTTGCAAAAAAGGAAGTCAAATTAGAGTATGTTTCTACAAAAGAACAAGTTGTGGAAACATTTACTAAAGCATTGGCAAATAATACCTTTGAGTATCTCAGGATAAAATTAGAGGTCATTGCCCCTCCTTTCTCCAACTAGATGCATAGATGAGGTGCATCTTTATAGGGGGAATTCAAGACTTACTCTTTGTCTCCTGGACTAATTTCGTTGCTACTCTCAAGGGTAGTAGTGGAGTATGTAGTTTTCTAGTTGCAAGGAAGTAGTTGTAGAGATCAGTATGTCATGTTGAGTTGTGTCCTTTGTCCTTGATGTCAAAGGGGGAGAGTGTTTAGTAGGAGATTAATGCAGTATGTTCCTTGATGTTGGTGGCACAAGTTTTTCCATTATGGACAAAGGGGGAGATTGTTGAAAATATGAGTTATGTTGTCATTGATGTCAAACCCGTTGTTCCAAATGGAGTTTGTTCTAGATATGGTCTTATACTAATGCAAGTTTTTTTGTCTAAGTTTTAGTGGTGACTTGGTTGAGGTTGTGTTATTATTGATATTACAATAAGTTATACAAAGTTATGGTGGATGTTCAGTGGTATATTTGGTCTAGTATTGAGTGTTTAGATGCTGCCATATTGCCTAGTAAAGATATTGTGCTTGCTTGATGAGTTTCTAGAAGGTTACTGTAGCAGAAGTTTCAAAATGAAGGAAAGAATATTTAATTTCCCAATGGAAGAATTTTTTGCATTCCTCTGGATTGTGAAGAGTATGGTGTATGGATTTGGATACAATGTTTATGTTTTGTGAGTAGTGTACTATCAAGTTTATAAGTCCTCTGATTTCTCAGATGATGAGATTAGTTATTGTTTCTTTTTGACAATAAGAGTGTCTGTCAGACTGGTCCAGAATATGCTTTGTGGCTTCAAGATATGTGAATTCAAGTGTTGTGGATTTGAGGACATGTTTGTTTGGTTTGTGTAGTATTGTAGTTCAATTATCTAGTGGCATTTCTATTCTACAAATGAGTTATGTTGGTTTGTGCTTGGTATGTTTAGTTGTGTTGTGTTTTCAACATGCCTAGCTGGGGTATCTTATTTGGATTATACTTCTTCATTTGGATGTGCATTGGAGGTTGAGTTAGAATATTGTTCTAGGTCTCATCGTGGTGTGTGGAGATCTGCATTAAATAATTTGCATTGGAAAGTGTTTTTGGCCAACTAGTTGTTGAGTTTTATGTTTATCTACACGTTACATTTAGTGCCAACTTTGGAGGATGTGCTAGTGTGTGTGGTTTGTTGAATTTGACTTAGAAGGATGTGTTATGATAGATTTGGGTCCCCTCTATCTCATGAAGTTGACCGCATTGAGTGTTTATGGTTTGGGTGGCCTATTTTGTGTAATATTGTATATTATGTTTGTAGTTGACCCTCCGCTAGGTTTTTGATGATCGACTTGTATTTAAGAAGTGCGGATGTATGAGTAAAGTGACAAAATGTGTAAAAATTAATTTGAAGTAAGTGTGGATGTTGAGCAAGAAGATCTGGTATTGTAAGTGTGCAAAAGTTAGTTTGTGAAGAATCTTGATGATGATACATTCAGAGTAATAGTGTTTAAGATAGTGGTTGATGTCAGATACGTTAGTCATGATATTGGTCGCTTGACATAGTTGTTCGAGGATAATTTCATGATCGGGAGATTCATTTCTATTCAACTCTCTTATTATTTCTATTTTCAAAAGATAATGTGTCTCTTGGAAGCTCTCTGTATCTTGCTCTAAAGTAGTGAGTTTTAGTTGTGCAAGTCATTGTATCTTTCCCTAAGGTTGTTTGCCTTAGCCTTGCAAGTCGATCAGGTGCATATTGCTCCTTTGTAATGAGCCTAAAACATTGCAATCAATTTTATCTATATTGTGAGTGTGATTCTCACTATGGTTTTTCCTTGTTGGGTTTTCCACGTACGTTTGGTGTTCATGTGTTGATGGTTGATGCTTTCACTATTGTTGTAGAATAGTTAAAAGTCTCTCAAATTTTGATAAATCAATTGATTAGAACATCCAGACTGAGTCTGTTGGTATTTTGGTATGGTTTTGTCATTGATGTCAACACCTATTAAAACACTAGCACTTTGGAGATCCAACAACATTCACCGGCAAGCAAGTAACTATTGCACAGTTACTGGTATATGGTTCACCGATAGGATATAATGATCACCGATACTCGGAATTATGTGGAAGACACTTGGTAAAGTCAAAGACATCTTTTGGACATCTTGTCCTGGATTTTTGTTCATTGGTACATTCATATTTGCATATTTGCTTTTATTGGCAAATAGGTCCAGGGTTACCTAGGGTTACACCGACAGGTTTATCTTTTCCAGATCAGCATGGCACGCTAAGGAAATGATTAATTATTGTTTCAAATGCATTAAGCTGACATGTTCAATCAGTTATTTCATCGGATATTATATTGTTTGTAAAATGTTTTTATTGTAATATCTTGTAGAGCCGACCTACTAAAATTGGTCTTAGGTTATGGTATAAATGTAAGATCTTAATTGTAAGATCAAATGTGGAATGCGAAAAAGAATTGTGTGAAGGTATATGTGAGATTAAGCAGAGCTATACATGAAGACATCATTTGAAGGTGAAGCTACATTTTTGTGAAAGCATATCAGCATTACACCGGTACTGAATCCAACATATGAAGATGCTATTTTATGCAGTACATTCTTATTGGATTTAACCATCCAACTGTAGTCAGTGTAACTCCCATTTTGTGATTGAGCAGTGAGCTCTAGGTTGTTGACCTTTCTGCATGTGTAGACCCCATTTATGTACACTTACTATCTGCAGTAGTATCATCTGATTGTGGGTAAGGTTTCCCACCGTGGTTTTTCCCCTTACAGGGTTTCCACGTACAAATATTGGTGTCATGTGTTGTGGATGACTTTGTGTTTATGTTTCATGCATTAATCTTTACCGGTATAGCTATTAACTGTTAAAACTGTTTACCGACATACTTAACTGGTTTACTGGTATTAAGCATTAAGTTGGTTAAGTTGTTTTTTGTTTGAAATTAGTTGACAACTAATTCACCCCCCCCCCCCCCTCTCAGTTGTCTCTGGGACCTAATAGAGTCATCCCTCCTCTCAATCTTGTTGTGGGTTCAATAGTCCACCCTCTTAGTATTGATATCCAACATGCTATGGTGTCATGATTGATAATATTGATGTTAATGTTGATGAGTTATGTCTGACATGTGTTGTGGAGATAATTGGTGTTGATACTTGTCCTTGCATGATGTATGCAAAAAATTGTGAATGTAAACTAAGAGATTGAAAAGATAAACTATCAATCAGGCAAACACATATTTCAACCACACTCAAGATAAGGACGTTAAGAAGAAAGAAAACTAGATAAACAAAATAAAGCTAATTAAAGTGCGCTCTATCTTCCTCCTTCAATTTGATTGTACCCTGATTTTATGTGTGCTTGTTATATGGTAGATACTTGATTTTGCTCCATGATAGTGAATGTAAGATGGACTAAACTAAAATGAGATGCCAAAATGGTTGCTAAATGGATATGAATATGCAAAAGGTGAGTGAGCATTTTTGCATTATGAGGGTATGAAAATGAAAGTGGATGGATTGTGAAGGAAAATGAGGGGTTTAAATAGGCTTGAATAAGAGAAGAAGAGGCATGAGAATGAGACACGTGTCCCTAAAAAGGGCAAGTGTCATGGATGAGAATGACATGTGTCCTTAAGAAGGACATGTGTCCCTGAGGAGACATGTCCATTTGGGAGTAAGACACCCAAATTGGAAGGTTCTATTCCAAAAGAGATTACAAACAATGATATTCCCATGTTGTATGATATTTAAGATATTTTCCCCACATTTTAGGAAATTTTCCCCAAATTCAAAGACATTTCCAAAATTTTAGGAAACTTGAGATATTTTGGGAATGTGCACACATATGGTGAGGGATAGAAATAAGGTTGAATAAAACCCATGGTTAACTAGGTAGGTAAGGCTAGAGGGAGGGTTAGATGTGGGTTAAAGTTAGGAGATGTGGGGGAATTGAATTAATTAATTAATTAATTCGATGAGTAAAATTTAAGAGGAAAAAAGTCAACATGAATTAAATAATCAAATTGCAAAATTTGACATATTTAATAGAAGGGTCAAATTAAATTAATTAATTGATTCATAATTATTAATTAATTAATCAAAGGGGACTATAGAATAATTAATAAAATTAATTAGCTAGAAGGAAAGAACACTGAATTAATTAAATAATTCATAATTACTTAATTAAAGGTGCTTAGGATAACTAAATTCAATTAATTAAATTAATCAAATTTAGGTGTCTACACATGATAATGATGTTGACAATTGTTCTATCAAATATGTAGTTGTGCAGAGATGTTATTGATGATGTCCTCGGTTGGATGTCCACCATTAGTTTTGTGTTGTCAAATTATGTCATGTCATACTCAGTGTTGTGATTGTTAGATTGTAGAGAGATTATTGGCTCAGTGTTGAGGAAGATATTGGAGATTCTTGTGAGTACAATTGTGATGTTGTCTACTAGTGTTAACCATTTGTTGATGACAATACAAGTTACTAATAAATGGTGTTGCAACTTGTTGTTGATGATATGTTGTGTTGTAGCTTGTGATCATTGATGTATTATGTGGTTGAAAGAGGTCCTTTGTTGTGGATGTCCTTGTGGTACCATCTCATTTATTCCTCTTGAGTGAAGCAAATATTGTTTTGTTATCCAAAATTTAATTGATAGAGAAATTATAAAAGAAGTATGTTGAAAACAGTCTAGAAGAATGCTCTGCATTCCTCTACATTTGTATATATGGTTTTATAGTATTGGATAAATGTTTATGCTCTATGGACCTTGCACTCCTATCTTTTCCAAGTCCTTGGTGTTGTAGCTGATGTTTCTATTGATGGTAGTATGTTGGCAATGCGTTGAATCATTAGGAATGGTCTAGAGAATGCTTTATATTTCTCCACATTGAGGTTTATGTTGTTGCATCTTGGAGGGTATTCTTGATGCAAGAGCATCCTTGGTTCATTAGCAATCTTGCATCAACCAAAAAATATTTTCTTTCTGTTTTGTTTCTTGTTCAGTTCAGTTTCTGTGTTTCTCTCCGGACCCCTCCGAGTTGCTTAGTTTTTGTACGGAGCTGGAGTTGGCTAGTATACATGTTCTTGTATGTTGATCTTGGATTTTAGCGCGTTTGGATCTTTTTCCAATAGAATTTCACTTCTGGATTGTCTGGCAGTTCTTTGTTTCTAGACCAGTTTGAACCTTAACAACTAGATGGTGTTTCCTTATCTTGTTGAGCATTTTCTTGACTTGCTGAGTTGATTGGCACTTCATGTGATGTTCCCATATGCTTGGCCGACCTTCTTTTGGGTCTGCATCTCATTTCAACTCTTTTCCAAAGGATATTCTTCATACTTAGGGTTGCCCTATTTGCACGTTACACTTTCCCGCCTTGGGGATTGAAATCCTTTTTTGGCTACTCAGATGTTTCAGGTGCTATATATTGATGTATTAGATCTTAGATGAGTAGTCGGAGATAGTAGATGATGATCATATAGATATATATATATATCACATTTGAACATCGCTTTGGTTCCAGATTGAATATTCTATAATCAGGCCTGTTAGCCTGTTTGTAACCGGATATTGTCGACCAGTTGTATGTGAATTCATGATATAATTGAGGCCCGATCTGGCATTCTCTCTACTCGGTGTTTTTGTTTCTGTTGTGTTAATCTTGTTGCACGATCCAGACTGTTCTGTTTGAGGACCCTCCTTTCGTGGTTGCGTCCATTCTTATAATATTTGTGTAGTGTTTTAATTCAAATTTTAGGTGATGAAGTTTTCTAAAAGTGTGTTTGTTGGTGTCTTATCTCATGACTATGTTTCCTGACATTTCAGTAATGTTGTAATATGATTTTGGATTCAACTACATCAACTTTATTTGCATAACATTTCAGATCACACTCCATGATCCATCATCAAGATGAGAGATTTGTTGAGAGAAAATATATAAATTGCAAAACCAATAGGTTAAAAAGGATAGGAGAGGGTGGTAATGAAGAATTATGCATCAGTTTAGTTCTGCCAGCTATCTTTGACTTGACAGTATGGAAGAAGTATATGAGGATGTTGTTAAGGTATCATGGAATGCCTCTATGTGATATGCATGATGTTGGAAGGTCTGTTTGGTGTCGTATTTGGACTAGTGTTGGTTTTTAGGGTAATTTGTAGCTATCTAACTAGTAGGGCTTGTTATCCTACTTGCATTATTGTTGGTGTAATTATTTATTCTTATAGGATATAATTACACTTTACTTAAGTTAACTTAGGATAATGCATCTCATCGTAGTTTGGATATGAGACACTTAGGGAAGTGTGCACATAGGGATGATGCTTGTAGGAGAAATTCCACCTTTTGTGGTCTTATCTTGCTGTTACATTCCACATTCAGTGGGTCATCCACCTCTTGTGGAATATTATATTATTTCTCCTACCTACCCCTACTTTTTCTTACCTACCCTTGTTTCTCATTGAGCCACATGTCATGGTTGTGTGCTCACATATCCATTTGGCCTTGCCTATATATTCAAGCCTATATTCATTGTATTGGTTAATCCAGTTGATCATTTGTATATTGATGAGCATACAGTTTGTTCTTGTCATACTATTGTCTCTTTTATGTGCTTTTCATTGTGCCCTTGATCTTGGCAAAATCTCACATGGTATCAGAGCCATTGGGGCTTCATTGATTGGTTTTGGGAGACATCTTGGAAGGCTTCTGATTTTGTATCTAAGGTTCTACACATTTTGGAGGCATCCTAGAGTGTTTTCAGCCTCACCATTGCGTCTGGGAGGCCATTTCCATAACAATCGAGTATAAACTCGACCTATTTTGGTGAAAGTCAATTTTTGGGTGTTAGAGGAATTTTTTACACAATTTGGGTAGTACGGTACGAATTTTCGGATAATATTTTGCAGATTTTTTTATTTATTTGAAAAAAAATTTAAAATAAATATTCACACATTTTTTTTCAAAAATAAAATTAAAATAAAATCGAAAAAACAAATTGTTTTTTAGGGACCCCCCGCCACTGTACTGTGCATACGCAGGGTCTGCAGGTTTTGGTCAACTCGTTGTACCCAAACCTGCCATCTCTATCAGACTGCCCTCTCACGAGCCTTGGCAATCTTGTCTTGTCTAGGTCTCGCTGTCAAGTTCTCCCACGAAGGTTGTCGTGCTGCAGCTCCTACCGATGCCGCTGCTTCGGCTCGGCCCCTCTACCGTTGGCATCGACCTCGCCACCCCTCGGCACCGGCCTCCTTGCCTGTCGACATTGCTGCTTCCCAGCAACCTCCCAGCTATGTTCCACCTTCTCGCCAGGCCATCGTGTTCTCCCGTCGAGAGCCTCTCGGCACCGGCCCCACCTTCCTGGCCGCCATTCATGCTTCCACGCGGCCATGCGGACCATGTTGCCATTTGGCGCATAGTCAGTGCCACGACATTGACCTACATAGTCAGCAACCTATTTGGCTGCCATGTGGACCTTTGCATCAGCATTATCATCATCTGACACACCAGCGACAGTACTTGCCACGTCATCATCATACGACATTTGGCATTTTCTGATTGCGCCACGTCAGTAGTCCGTACAGTACGGATGCCCAGTCAGCAGGGAAATGAAGTTTTTGCAACGGTCATATGATTGTCAAATTTAACACAATGAATTACTGACGTTAGCCTGCGTCAACATCTTTTTAAAAAAAATAGACCCCTCTCTGTTGAGCAGTTTGGTTTTTTGGGTCAACTTTGGAGGCTCATAACTTGCTCAATTTTTCTCCTTTTTGGGTGTAGTTTTTTTTATTTGGGCTAATTTTGCATGCTATTTGTAGTGGTGTGGTTATTTTTTTATTTTGGTGAATAGGTTTTTAAGAATTTGCAGATTCTCTCAATAGTACCTATTCAATACTCAATTTTCCAACTTCAAAGGATTCGTTTAGGCTCATACGACCTCCTTTTGAGGAGCCGTTTTTTTTTAAAGTGCATATTTTTTTGTCTACTTTCATAATTTGTCATTAGTTTGCAAATATTTTGAGTGGATATTGTACTTTTAGATATTAGTCTTTTTTGGCCTACTTGATACTTGTAATTTGCTTGGATCTTAGTTTAGATCTCTTGCACTATCAGTTTGAGCCTCCTTTGGCCTATTTGAGGTAGTTGTAAAGTTGAAATTAGAATTCCACTTTGCCATTTGTTGCAAGTGGCCCATTGTACACACACTAAGTATAAAGTGTCAAATCATCATTTTTTTTTGGGGGGGGGGCTCTTTGATTGAGTGAATTTGGGGGGGGTGTCTTGTGTGATTGTGCCTCTCTTTCCTTGTGTTCTTTCATTTTTGTTGCTATGAGTCCTCATAAATTTCCACCTTTAAATCCACATAATTATGCGTCTTGGAAAATTAAAGCATGGAGCAAAGTAATGGAAAAAGGACTCACGCATTACATAGATGGAACAATAGAAACACCAGCTAATCCTAAGGTTTATCCTAATGCTCAGTTAGAATGGATCACTAAGAATTGCATGGCTCTTGGAACTTTGCGTAAGTATGTATCAGATGACCTTATTTTTCACATTGAGAAGTGTTCTAAAATCAAAGAGGCTTGGGATATCTTTCAGAAATTGTATGGTCAAGTTGATGAAATTAGAGGCTACAAGATTTACAATGAGCTCACCAACTTGGATCCCAAGAGTTTTGATACAATCCAAGATTATGTCACCAAATCAAATGAGCTAAGAGCAAATCTTAAGGATTGTGGAAATAACAAGAAAGATGCTCAATTGATATTCAACTCGTTGGACAAGATTTCACCTGAATATGCAGCATTTGTTTCTAGCTTCCAAACTCATCGTTTGACAGTGGGGAGTTCCTACACTATGCCTTCATTTGATGCTTTCACAGAAATGTTGATGTTGGAACAATCTAAGTTGTTGAACATGGGGATTCTCAAGTTTTCAAAGTCCAAGGCTTTGGTGGCTAATGGAGGGAGTCAAGGCAAAGATTCCAACAAGAAGAAGAAGCAATCTAAGTCAAAGCCACAATAGGAAAAAGGACAATCATCCTCTCCATCACAAGGCGATTTTTCATCCTCTTCCAAGAAGGGGACTCCACGTAAGAAGGATAAACCAACTTGTGCTTATTGCAAGAAGTATGGTCATGATGAGCATCGATGCCACACTAAGCAAGTTGATGAGTTGACACATCTCCTTAAGAAGAACAACATCAATTTGTCATCTACCTACAACAAGAAGGATTCATCTCCTTCCACTTCCTCATAGTCTAAAGGAAAAGGGCAAGAATTTGTGGCTAAAACAGGTTCTTCACAGCAGTGGATACTTGACTCGGGTGCCTCTTATCACATGGGTTCTACAAAGGAGCAGTTTTCTTCATTGGAGCCATCAAAGGTACCTCACATTTACATAGGTGATGATACACAAGTTGAGGTTGAAGGGAAAGGTTCGGTTGACATGGATGATGGAACATTTGAGAATGTTCTTTATGTTCCTAACTTGTCTACCAATCTTCTCTCTATCTACCAAATCACTCACTATGGGCATGGGAAAAAGGTTGAGTTTACACCTGATTCAATTGTGGTAAAGGAACTTGATAATGATGCCTTGGTAGCAGTAGGACAAGTCAATGACAACTCAAGACTTTATTAATTCTCCCACTTTGTTGCAAGTTCTCCTTCTAGGGCCTTTCTTACTCATTCAAATTTAGAAAGTAAGATATGGCATGAGCGGTTTGGTCACCTCAACTACCGCTATCTTCAACAACTTAGCACTAAAGACATGGTCACAGGTCTACCTCAAATCAGTTTTTTAGAGGGTGTATGTTCAGGGTGTTCCATGGGCAATCATCCCAAGGAGAAGTTTGATAAGGGGAAAGCTTGGAGAGCTTTGGAAGTTCTTCAACTTGTTCACACCGATGTAGCAAGTCCATTCCCTTCACCTTCATTTAGTACGGCTCACTATGTCCTCACCTTCATTGATGACTACTCCTGCTTCACTTGGGTCTATTTTCTTATTCATAAGAGTGAAGTGTTTGACAAATTTATAGACTTCAAGGCTCATGTGGAGAAGCAATCAGGGAAAGTGGTTAAGATTCTTTGCACAAATAATGGAAGGGAATATGTGAACAAAGTACTTGAGGATTTTTGTACATTTGAGGGGATTGATCTTTAGCATTTCTTTGCTTACACTCCATACCAGAATGGAGTTGCAGAATGCAAGAATGGAACTCTCGAAGAAATGGATAGTTGTATGATACATGCATGTTCTCTTGATCCTTCCTTTTGGGCAGAGGCTATCAGTTGTGCCACACACATCCAAAATTGGGTTCCTCATAAAGTTTTGATAGGTATTACTCCTTTTGAGGCTTGAGCTGGTAGGAAACCAAATGTGAGACATTTCAGAGTCTTTGGGTGTCTAGCATGGGCTCGCATTCCTCCGCAGAAACACAAGGCATTGGAACCTCAAAGTAGGCCTTGTATTTTTGTTGGATATCCCGAGGGTGTTAAGGCATATCGATTGATGAATCCAAAAACACATGAGGTGTTTATTGAGAGTGTTCATTTTGAGGAAAGCTCTCCTAGCTTAGCCTTCCTTCCTCCTCTACCTTCCTCCATTGTGGATAGTGATGAGAGTGATTCAGATGATGAGATTCCTTTCAGTCGACTCATAGGGTTACACCTCTATAGGGTCCACTTGCATTTGAGGAGTCTCATTCTCCACCTCCACCTCCACCTCGTTGGGCTTGACAGACACTTGAGTCAGTGGGTTCTCTTGTTGGGGATCCTTCAGATACACAGAGGACTCAATCACAGCATCAGGACCTTCCACATCCATACATTGCTACCACTTCTGATCCACAGACATTTTAGGAAGCATTAGGGGTTCTCGAGTGGGACCATGCTATGGAGGAAGAGTATAGTTCCTTAATGAGGAACAACACATGGGAGTTAGTCCCTCTCCCTAAGGGGAGAAAGATGGTTTTATGTAAGTGGATCTATCGAACCAAGTTTGCAGTGGATGGTAGTATGGATAAGTATAAGGCTTGACGTGTTGCGAAAGGTTTCTCTCAAGTTCCTAGTGTTGACTATACTAAGACCTTTGTGCCCGTAGCCAAGATGAACTCCATTCGCTTGACACTTTCTATTGCTGCAGCTCATGGTTGGGTTGTACATCAGATGGATGTGAAGAATACTTTTCAAGATGGGGATCTTGATGAGGAGATATATATGGAGCAACCACATGGTTTCATCCAAGATTCTTCATTGGTTTGCAAACTAGGGAAATATCTCTATGGCCTTAAGCAGGCTCCCAGAGCTTGGTACACCAAGATGGATTCCTTCCTTCTCTCAACAGGGTTCACCAGGTGTCATTCTGATTCGAATGTCTACATTTTGCGGCAGGATGACTCACACTTGATACTTGTGCTCTATGTTGATGATTTGATCATTACAGGGAGTACCTCATCCATCATTAGTAGTGTCAAATCTACACATGACAGATTTTCTATGACTGACTTGGGTCTTTTAAACTACTTTCTCGGGATAGAGATTTCTTAGTCACCTTCCTGGATTACACTTTCGCAACCCAAGTATGCTCTTGATCTACTTGCATGCTTTCATATGGCTGGTTGTAAGCCTACATCGACTCCCTTTTTTTTAGGAGTCAAGCTTGAGGCTAAGTTCTCTTCTCCACCAATTGATGCCACATTGTATCGTCAGCTTGTGGGTAGTCTCATCTACTTGACTCACACACGCCCTAACATTTCATTTACTGTTGGCATGGTTTCTTGCTTCATGTAGGAACCACATGAGCTTCATTGGAAAGCCGCCAAACACATCCTACACTACATCCAGGGTACACATCATTATGGGATTTATTATGCAGCAGACACAGGACTTCGCTTGGTTGGATACACAAACTCCAATTGGGTTGGCGATCTTGATGATCATAAGTCTACTTCTGGTTACAACTTCCACCTTGGTTCGAGCCCCATTTGTTGGCAGAGCAAGAAGCATCATGCTATTGCTCTCTCTTCGACTGAGGCAAAGTATCAAGGGGCTATTAACACAACAACTGAGACTATTTGGCTTCAACATATTCTCATAGAGTTTGGGTTCTCCACTCCATGACCGACAATTCTACATTGTGACAATCAGAGTGCTATTGCAATCTCGAAGAACCCAGTTCAGCATCAGCGGACCAAACACATCGAGATTCATATGCACTACATCTAAGAGATGATTCAAGAGCAGGTCATTGATTTGCAGTATTGTCCTACAGCGGAGCAGGTTGCAGACATATTCACCAAACCCTTCACTAAGAGTAAGTTCCAGCAGTTGTGAACTCTCTTGGGGTACAGGATGTCTCATTAGGAGGGGTTAGCTAACTTCTCCTTCCTCTCTTATGGGGGGGACTTTTTCCTCTTTGAGGTTTTGTCCTTCTTCTTTGAGAGCCTCTTTTGTACATTTATCTATCTTTTGGGGGGGAGTTTTTTCCCATTGGGTTTTCTCCCTTTCTCCATTTGTGAGAGATTGCATCGCATAGGTTTGCTTGCATTTGCATATTGTACATGGGTACCTATCATTGCCTAGTAGCCGGGACCCATCTTACATTGTTGACTTGAGTCTTGATTCCCCTAAGTTGCACTTAAGGGGGGTGTTGGTGTAATTATTTATTCTTATAGGATATAATTACACTTTACTTAAGTTAACTTAGGATAATGCATCTCATTATAGTTTAGATATGAGACACTTAGGGAAGTGTGCATATAGGGATGATGCATGTAGGATAAATTCCACCTTTTGTGGTCTTATCTTGCTGTTACATTCCACATTCGATGGGTCATCCACCTCTTGTGGAATATTATATTATTTTTCCTACCTACCCCTATTTTATCTTACCTACCCTTGTTTCTCATTGAACCACATGTCATGATTGTGTGCTCACATATCCATTTGGCCTTGCCTATATATGTAGGCCTATATTCATTGTATTGGTTAATCCAGTTGATCATTTATATATTGATGAAAATACAGTTTGTTCTTGTCATACTATTGTCTCTTTTATGTGCTTTTCATTATGCCCTTGATCTTGGAAAAATCTCACAATTACATCTGTGGGGGTCTCTACTAGCATTGTAACATATGTTAAGTTGTATTTAGGTCCTACAATGCTTGTGAGGATCCACATTGTAAAAAATAATTTAGAGGAGGTGTTTATGGGCTGACTGGTTATGTGCTACACATTTTTCCTACATGTTATGTTGTTGTTGAGATTGGAGGATGTGTGCTAGCATGTGAGATGTTTGGGATTGCATTTTATTGTGTGTTGAGTTGTTTTAGGTCTTCTCTATTTCCTAGATAAGACCGCTTTCACCACAATTATCTTTTGTGGTCGACCTTGTGGGATCACTTCTTGTCCCCCATTTTGGCCAACCTAATTGATGTTTTATGATGATTTTGATGGTATATAAATAAGATCAAATCAATTGCAAAGTGTATGGATTAGAGTGGAATCTGTAAGATGTGAATGTGAAGATGTAAGTGTGTGTGGTGGAAGTATTGGAGCTGAATTTCCTAATGGTTTCTTAAGGTAGTGAGTCAAGAGAGTTGACCACACATTGAATGCTAAGAGGGCGAGTGAATCAACATAAACTAAAATTACATATAACAAACTTTCATCAATAATTAAATAAAGACATCATAAGATCACTCATAAAGATCACACATGAACACCAGAATTTAGAAGTGGAAAACCCAAATAGGGAAAAACCACAGTGAGCACCAAGTCACGAAATGAATCTAGCATATAAAAATGCTTTACAAAAGAGGGAGCTCACTACTCTAGACTTGCAGACCAAGGCTAACTGCTCTTGGGGCAAGATACAAAAGAGGACTTGCAAACTTGAAGCTAACTGTAACATGGCAAGATACAAAATTAGAACTGAAAATGAAATGCATTAACAAGAGCATCTCAGTATGTTGATCACAATCTCTGATATAGCGAATTCTCTGACCTTACTTAAATATCTAGACCTCCAAGTTTTTGGATCTCTACTCTTCTATCAATTGTCACCTCTTCATTGCAAACCCTGTTGATATATCAACTACAAACACATCAACATCCTTACATCAAGCAGCATATACTCACTGCTGAATTCCACACACACATTTCACACATCTCGCTTTTTATTTTCAACAAATCATCACATATATATACCAATAAGAAACAAAACATCCTCACCAAGTTGGCCCAAAAAAAATATTGTAACATGTATGCATATTGTTGACTCAAGGTACACCACCAGACCAAAAAGTAAAATGCATAGAACATAAGTCGGACCTATATAAGCGACATTGGACCAAAACAATACTTCACACGCAATCACTGGAACAACAAATATATGTTACATCTAACTTCGATAACATAACCTAACACATGTATCAATCATGTTATTTCACAAATGAAAGAGTCTAGACCAAAACAAACAACACTTGGACCACACAGATAAAGCTTCCAATTGTCCTCACCATAAAAAAAAGTTGATATCAATCAGGTCAATTGCTAATGCAACCTGTTCACATCCAGACCAAGAATCCAATCATAGTAACCTCCAGTCCAAAAACATAACTGTGAATACTCCAACACTGTAGCCAACTCAATTGATGTCTGGACCAAAACCTATCCGAACCACACTGTTTGACATCAATGACAACAAAGCACACATCTATAACAAAAAGCTACCACTACATTTAAAAGAAACTATTAGATGTGGTTTTATTGAAGGCTTATTCATTATAAATCAAATATTCATGTATCTTGCTTGGAGATGGTGAGTCTCCCTAGCAAGTCCTTTATATCTTGCCCTGAGGAAGTGATCCTCAATCTACAAGTCCTTTTGGGAGTAGTGATTTCTTCCTTGGGCAGTGAACCCTAAAATAAATTATAATACTATTTATGTAGTGTGAGTCAACTCTCACCATAATTTTTCCCTTCTCGGGTCTTCTATGTAAATTTGGTGCTCTCTGGTGCATGTGTGTTCATTAATTATCTTTATTTGTTGCTAATTAGATTGAAGTTTAAAGTTGAATTTGAATTGAGCTATGAAGTGTTAAGATTTTTTTCAAGACTGATTGACCCCTCTCTTAGTCTTGGGGTGTGTTAAAAAATTAGCATAGAAGCCAAGTTCCTTTTAAGAAGATTAATCACTTAGGGAAAAAATTTGGGATGGAACAAGATGGAGCTCACAAGGCACCTAAGTTTGATGGTACAAACTTCACCTTTTGGAAATGCAGAATGGAAGGTTAGTTGATCTCCTTAGGGTTTGGAGTATGAAACTTGGTCAAAGATGATTATACATTTCCTACTACTCCAATTGAAATAGTTGATATTAAGTTAATGAAAACAATGGAAAAGGAAGGAATGCAATCATGAGTGGATTAGAAGATTCGGAACTTGTGAACATGATGGACTATGGTACTGCTAAAGAAATGTGGGACAAACTAAACAACACTTGTGAAGGAGATGATAAGGTAAGGCAAATAAAACTGCATAATTTCAGTTGCAAGTTTGAGAATTTGAAAATGTTTGAGGATGAAAACATTGCTAACTTTATACTCTGAGTTGATGATGTAGTAACCAATATCAAAGGTCTTGGTGTTGAATTGAAAGAAGATGAAGTTGTGAAAAAGGTACTTAGATCTCTTCCTAAATCTTATTTTCCTAAGGTATCTACTATTAAAGAATGTAAGGATTTGGACAAATATACAATGGATCAACTATATGGTCCTCTGAATGCCTTTCAGATGAGAGATTTTGGTGAAGTTTCTCCTAGAAAGGAAGTTTCATTCAAAGTTGGTAAGAAAATAGATGTTGAAGATGCTAATTGTTGGTCCTCACAACTGGAATGGCAACTAGGTAATAAAACACAATTGAGAGATTGAATATCCCTGAATAGGTAACTTTCCTGTAGCAAAGGCTCATTTATTTATCAACCAGGGACGTAGACTTAAAATGGGCCAGCACTATATGTGCACCAAGTTCAAATTGCAACCATTCTATATTAATGCAGGAAAGGAAATTCTTCTAAAGTAAACACGCAGAATCTCAATGAACTAATACTTAATCTTACAACTGGAAATTACTTTAAACAACTACTGTTAAATGATAAAGTTCTGGCAAGCAATAGGAACTGCTTTGCTATTGTGGCTGCAGGAACAGACACAGGAACTATTTCCAATGGCTGGAGGAACAGACAATTGTAGAAACAACTATTACAGAAGTATGAAAACTGGATCATACAAAGGATTACTCACCAAGTGGGCCCCCTTGAGTGAATATCTCCAGAATTTCAGATTACAATTGTTTAAGCATTCAAAATCATATTGATCTCTTTATTTTGTTTTGACTATGAAAAATACATAAAATACCAGAAGACTGCGTATTACAAATATTATGGTCGTTGTCTACTATCCCCGAGGAGAGAGATCCCTTTATTTATAAGAAAACTTATAACAAACTTCTAAATGATCGACCACATTCCTACGGAATAGGTGAACATGATTTATTAACAAGAGAAGAAGAAGAAGTCGGCACAGGAAAATAGAACAACATCTATCCTACAGATGAGAAAATATAGCATGACTCACTTCCTAGATCTAAGCTCCACTAAGAACAGTTATAAATGATTCATAAATCAACATGTTGAAGAACCGGTCAAGTGGCTTCAATCATTACTGCATTTCTCTGACTGGGTCTGCATTGCGGTTACATACTTGGTGCTCCTTTAAACCGCCATTTAGTCTTTACTTCACCTTTGCCGACCTTGCATCATGATATTATTGTGTACAACAAACATGTGTATATACTAATGCTAAAATGATATAATGTAAACCATATTTAAATTTGCTTTTAGATATTTGCATAGATAAATCATTTAAAACCATTATATGGCATCCTTAGTTATAAGTCAAACCAGTTTCAAAAACACTTAAAAGGTATCAACTAGGAGAGTATTATAATCCAAATGTCATCTAATCACAAGACCTAGGCAGGAGTATTATATAAAAAATCTATCAAAATAGAGCCTTTATTTAGGCTCATCACTAATCAAGATAATGAATTTGATAAAGTGGAAGCAAACTTTGTAAGAAGATTGAAGGACACTAACAAATACAAATGTAAGTTACCTTTCAAATATTTTAATTGTGGAAGAATTGGTCATTTTGCTTCTAAATTCCCCTTTAAAGAAGCTAACAATAGAAGAGGAGAAGATAGAGATAAGAATGAGAAAAGAAGTATTTGTGGCCTTGAATGTTGGTAACAATGATGATGGGAATTACAAGAAGTTTGGAACTATACAGTATAATAAGAATAATAAAAAATCAATGATGGTATGGACTTCCTCCCTTTCAAAAGAAGAACTGAATTCTTGGATGGTTGAAAATGGTTGTTCTAATGACATGATTTGTGATAGGAGGAAGCTCATCAACCTTAAGAAATGGAATGGTGGATAGTTAAGTTTGATGGTGAAGAGGTTGCTCAAATTTGTAGAAAAGGTACTATTACCATTAATGGAAGACACAACATTGAGGATGTTATTTATGTCAAGGGATTGAAACATAATATGCTCAGTGTTAGCTAGATGTGTAGTAAATGATACCATATTACATTTCAAGATAAGGGTTGTGAAATGAGAAAATAAGGCACTAGAAAAGTGGTAGTAGAAGGAACAAGAACTGGAAGCAATGTTCACC
This sequence comes from Cryptomeria japonica, assembly GCF_030272615.1. Classification (NCBI taxonomy): domain Eukaryota; kingdom Viridiplantae; phylum Streptophyta; class Pinopsida; order Cupressales; family Cupressaceae; genus Cryptomeria; species Cryptomeria japonica. Next base: position 984,007,368 of record NC_081407.1, on the reverse strand, counting down.
ACCTAAAGGAGGCCAATCCTTTCATTGCTATGAATGTAACAGTTGAGGAAGACCCTACAATTGATCACGTGAGAATTAAAGTGGTGAAATCTCCAAAGGATGATTGCAAAGTTGATGATATAATGTGTAGACGCATAAATATGTCCACAAATTAAATGAATATTTAATATTTATTTAATACACTAATATTACTCTGTTAATTAAATTTACATTTAATTAATTCACCTTATCCTATTCTTCTATCCTACTTAAATAAATTAATAAATTTATTTAATTCCCCTTTCCTCTTATTTAAATAAAATAAACATTTATTTAAAAACCCTAACCAAATCCCTATTTAAATAAATTATTATCTATTTAAAAATTCCATCCACTTGCATTCTCCTACAAATGCAAGTTGCACTCCCTATTTTAATTAAATGAAATATTTAATTAAAAGGCCTATTTATCCTCACCCACTTTCTCACTAATCCCCTTATAGATTCTTCTAACCTCCTAGATTCTTCTAAGCACTTATAAATTAGCCTAATCCCTCTTCTAATCATTTGCACAATCCTAAACCAAAATTAACCCCCAACCCATCATCTCAACCATTTAAGACTCTTACAGAGTCATAAATGCTTCCCCTTCTTCAACACACTAACCCACGTGGGTCTTGACCCTTTAGTCAGGGCTTAACCATGGGTAAACTTTGCACAAGAGTTTACCCATTGGATAACCTTACTCTTGGATAATAGCTTTATCTAATTGTAGAGTCAAAAATATCACCCTCATCACCCTTAGTGGCAATTGCGACATGTGGCGCCTCCCCCATGCCGCTTGGAGGACAAGCTCGCCAACTTGTCCTTTTGTCCACTGAAGAAGTCCATGTTAGCTTCCTCGAAGGCGTTACCAACTCTGTCGATCTAATAGATTTGCGGACGCAGCCGCGACACAGAGACCTCCGCGTGGTGTGCTATCGTCCCACCAACCTGTCAGCCACCAAGTGGTCGTTGGGATCTTACGACCCATGCTAGGAAGGAATTGTAATGCCTCTCTACGCGGGCACTGACATTCAAACTTGTCCCTTAGCCTATATCCTTGGTTTTGGGAAATTTCTAGGGGATCTTTTGGCAGATTGGAGACTGGCTCTTGGAAATTGAAGCTCTTGGAGACATCACCACCATTGTTGCAGCATCGTCAAGCTACCAAGTTTACCAAGCATACCAATACTTTCCAAGCACTAGGGGAGTAATCTAACTCTATCTTCCATTTCCAATATCTCATTTATTTTCCAATTACTAAATAGCATAAGTTTGTCTTTGTATTTGTCTTTGCATTCTTCTTTATCAACTTCTTCATTATCTTCCTTTCCCGTGGCTTTTTGGGTTGTCTATGGAGATGGAAACACCAAAACGGGGGTCTGACTTGGGCAGACTCCAAAAACACAACCCCCAACATTTTACTTCTTGCTTGTGTGCAGGTTGCATTAGAGAAGATTCATCTAGCTGGAGGCTTCATAGCGTGGACCTATTGTTTGTCTATTCTCTTCTCTTTTCTCCTTTCATTTTATCTTGGTTATTTCGTATATCACATTTACTAGTTTAGCTTCATCACTTTCTGTGTTTTATTGCATTATAATCACACTTGGAACTTTCTGTATGAACTCTGTACCTTTTTCGTACAGGACGACAGTGCGTTGCACTGGCATCCCATACCCCTGCACTCGACCTCTGGACAAAGGTTTGATAGAGTCATTTGAGAGCCTCAAATTGCAGTTAACTGTTTAACTCTATTACTTTTTATCCCCCGGCCCAGCCTTGTGCCAGTTCATAGAGGTATTAGAAGGACCATTCACTCTTCGAGGACTCATCACTCCCGAGTTGTCGAATTCCCTCCGTTACATTTTGGTGAACCCGACGTGAAGGAGGGTTCGTGTGTGTTTTATTTTTCTAGTATAGCTTATTTGCTTTATTTCATTTCCATTTCTAGTTTAGTATATCTTTTTTACTTTTCATCACATTCATTTAAAAACTTAAAAAAACAAAAACAAAAAAAATCAGCAAGCACCTTTTTCCCTTTCACGTTTCCATCTTAAACATATCAAAACAAAACAGTCCTACATATTTTGCCAAAGACTTGCATAGGTGTCCCTATTCCATGATTTGGTTGTCAATCAGCTTATTAACTTTACGGCCTAGACTGCGACATGAGCCGTAGTCAGGAGGTCATCGAGGAGGAGTTTCCCTCCTGATTGTTATACTCCTCCTTTTCTCGGCGCCATGCAGGGTGAGTAGTCATCCAATCCCAATGAGTTCTTGACCTCTCACAGTCTGAAATTTATTCTAACTGGGGGGCCTTCTCCTTCTAATTCATAGCCTAACTCTCCTAAGAGTTCTACCCCATCTTCCCCTCCTACTATCGATCACAATTCTATTGTCTATCAATTTTGAGTAGATCAGTTCTTTAGAGAAGAATCTGAGAGATTTTGAGGGATTCCCGAACCAAAAGAACGTCCTCCCTAGGTCGGGAATATCGTCAGCAGGTTGAGAGACATATTAATATCTAACAAGAGAGGCCTGGAGATGCTGAGGGCCCTATCCATTATTAAAAAAAGCCATGTGCCCCTAGCCGAGGTACCCGATGTGGACACCCAGTTTGATCCATTCGGGTCCCAGGTCGGTGTTAGCATCTCAGGGTCAGGAGCCCGCATGGTGGATTCCACCATCCCCAATATCAGTGCCTCCTCTGTTCATTTAGGTTACACAGGTATGGCTAGTGACTCGACTACTTTTTTCGTTGCTGCCCAAATTGTAGTTGTCTCTGCCAGTACCACATCAGTTGGCATGTCTTTTGGCAAGGGAGGTGGTGCAGCTCCACCACCTCCTCCTCCACTTATAATCATGGTTATGAATACTATACAATAGAACATGGGCCAACTTTAGTTACAACTCACTTCTCTAGATTCTTCTTTCGGCCAATCATTTGCACCTGCATACTATAGGAAGAGCACTTTAGACATCACTATCTTGAATACCATCCTTCCAACGACCATTGAGTCATTAAAGTTTGATAGGTTTAGTGGTGATGGTGACCCAAACACTCACATTGATTCATTTATGACCATGTGTAGTGACTATCACAATCTAGACTTTGTTCTCCTTAAGTTGTTTGCTCATTCCCTCAAAGGGAATGTGTTGGAATGGTACAATTCTCTGCTTGACCATTCCACCTGTACCTTTGACCAGCTGATGGATCTCTTTCTCAAGAGGTTTCGGGCTAACATAGCCAGCAAGGTCACTATATCTGACCTTGTTCATTGTAAGCAGAAACCAAATGAGAAGGTGACAGATTTTATCTCACGATATCAGGCGATCTCAAATAAGATCCCCTTTGCCCTGTTGGATAACAACTTACAATGTATGCTCATAGGCAACCTGCAGCCGACATTAAGGGAGAAGTCATCCCTAAATTGTTATTAGAACTTTGCCAGCATGTGCTCTGCCTTGACTGATTACCAACACACCATGATGCAGTTCAGAGACTCTTCTTCGAACCCTCGTGGTGGGTCTTTTCCTGGCACATCCTCAGATGGGTCTCAGAGGAATAAAGTCATGGCTAATATAGTAGCTACTCCTCTGATAGGTGCCTCTCAATCTTCACAAAACTGAGTCTTCACAAAATTGGATGACTCTTATTTGAGTATCATGCAGCATTTGTTGCAAGACAACTTGATGACCCTACTTGAGCCTAAACCTCTGTCAGATAGCCAACCCTACCCCCATTGGTTCGATGGGTCAAAGTATTGTCATTACCATCATGTATCTAGTCATGACACTGAGAGATCTTATCATCTTAAACACATTATCCAAGACCACATCGACAGTGGGATTATCAAAGTTGATGCAAGGAAACACAAGTTGAACAAGTCCATGGATAAAACCAACAATGACTTGTAGATCTATACCAACCAGTTTCCTCCGCACTTGACAAATGGGATTTCTACATTTGATCCAACATTGGATGGTGGTCCATATGTCAATATGGTGACCATCACCCCTATCATCTCCCCTCTGCTCAGAAGGGGAAGGTGTCTGACATTCTTATCTCATTCACATAACTCGATGACCCATATTGTGGAGAGCCTTCTCCTCTCTATATCCTTGCTCGATTGAATGGTCAAAGTATCACAGGTGTGATGGTTGACCCCTCTAGTAGAGTCAACGTCATCATAGATGATACACTCTTTGTGACTAGATGGCATAGGTCGATCTATGACGAGTGTTGCACTACCTTGTGGACCCACCATGGATTCTCTATCAACCCATTGGGAAGCATCACCTTGATGGTCATGGTAGGCCCCAAGGCACTGTCCTCGGTTTTTACTATCATCCCTGAGTCTGGTCTCTTCCGAGTCCGATTCGGGATCCTGTGGTTGATTTCCATGGAGGCGGTTCCTTTCGTAGTTCACAAGTGCTTAAATTTTCCTCATGAGGGCGCAGTGCATGTCATCCAGGATACTGGATATCAACCATTGATTTCTCGTGGGAACTTCTCTTTGGATCACTTATGGCCTGCCCCGATTGGGCCAATGCTTCCTCGCGGTGACCTTTTATACTGTGCATATTATAAATACAAGAAGGGGGAGTTGACTTATACGTCGATGCAACCTATCGCACCATTGTTACCTCCCACATCAACTTCTGCACCTGAGATCCCAGTCTTGGAATGGGTTGTGCCACATGTCTCTCCATCACAGGGGGTCGGGGCTAAACCCACTCCCACACCAAGACCTCCTCATCTGCCTAGGAACATGCATCATGGAAGCATCTTAGAGATCCTCTTCTCCCTTCTTTTATTTTGATCATGCTTTAGTTATTCTTTTAATCTCCTTTGGTATGTACTGGAATGGTTTTTAGTTCATTGTTTTGGGTTTTATGGCTAGAAACTAACATTTGAACATTGTCTTTGGCTTGTCCTCTTTTCCATGCATCATAATGGATATTAATTCAAATGATGTAAAGTAGATTTTGAAGAAGAAATCCAGTCTAATGTTAATGACTGTTAGGATTCCCATAGATACTGAGAGGGGGGGGGTGAATCAGTATCTAACTGGTTAGAGCAATTTCTTAACTTAAAACATGCAAAACATATTAATACTGTATACCGGTAAACAAAAAGTAATGCAATAAATAGAGATAACAACAACCACATGAAAAGCACACCATAACACAATATTTTAGGGAGGAAACCCGGTGTGGGAAAAACCTCGATGGGATTTGTGACCCACAATATTCACTTACTGGCCAATAAGAGAATATTACTGCTACAATAGGGGCCTGCACATGCAGGAAGGCCAAGTGCCTAGAGCTCACTGCTCAAATACAAAATAGGAAGTCTCACTGACTTACAAAATGGATTATATAAATCCAATGTCTTGTCTTGCTTCAAAATAGCATCTATAATGCCAGATCCATTACCGGTTTCTGCTCTAGTTCTTACATAAACCCTTAACCTATAATTCGCATAAAAGGTCCGCCTTATTACCTTCCTTTATTCTTACAAAAAGTGTTCTAAAATGATCTCTTATATATATGAGTCATTTCACAATGTTACCAAGTCAGCTTATAATGATTTTACAATAATAAACAAAATATATTACAACAAAATTTTTGTCAGCCTCTGTGCTGGTATGCTTCCTTTCACTGCCGATGTCGGTGGTCTAAGTGCCGGTGTAGAGTTTGATCTTGCTAGTGCCGGTGGAATGCCTTGCCGATGTCATGGGATTGTAAGGTTGCCATCAATGACAAAACCTTCAATCACCTACAATGTCTCATTGGAGTGTGCATTTGCCAACAATCTCCCCCTTTGGCATTGATGGCAACACTCATGAGAAAATTCAAAAAGTGTAGTCCAAAAATATGTTACCAAAAATGTGTGAACTCCCCCTGAGCAGATGAGTCTTTAGTTGATTATTTTCTCATACCACTACTCCCCCTTTGGCATCAATGACAAAGGTTGTCAAAGTGTCAATAGAGTATGGTTTCCTGTCTCAACCATGTAATTGGGTGGTTACAATTTGCAAAAGATCCGCCAAAACCAAATTTAGGCTTTCAAGAAACTTTTTACTATCTTTTATTGCTGCCTCTGTTCTTTGAACTGTACCGGTGAGGTGTTGCATTTGCTCTGTCGGTGTTTTCTGTCCTTGAACTAATGCATCAGATATTTCTTTCCTTAAACATGCGAGGTAGTCCAACTTTGGACTTAATCTCCATTTCAGATCCTTAGCCTTACTTTTTATTTTCTCCTTTTCTCTTTCTAGCTTTAGTAACTCTTCCTCGAAACCTGTTATCTTTTGCTCAAAAATTGATAATGAATCAGATGAATTAATAAAATTGTCAGCTAGCTTATTAATTTCCTCCTGTATCTTGCTCATTTTCTTGTCTATGTCAACTGTCAAAAAGTTTGTCTTACAAGTGTCTCTGTACAAAGTTTTGAACTCCTTAAGTGTGCTGCACAGTTCCAGTAGAAGTGTGTCAAACTTCCTTGTACACTTCTTTATTTGTTCCTCAAAGAATTTATGTTTTTCTTTTTCTAACCTCTCTTTGAATGCTTCTTCCTTTATTTGCTCAACTGTCACTATGTTGTCAGTAATATACTTGGACAAAGTGTTGAGTTGACTCAAAGAATCCTTATTATCTACATTGCATTTTGGAGCTATCATCTTCAAAATTGGAATTGTGTCATCTATAGCTTTATATACCTGTGAACTACAATCTATTATTTTCTTTATAGAATCTAAAAGAACTTCAGTTACATTTGTTGATTTAAATCCTGTAGTTGAAGGGTCAACACTCTAAATTCCACCGGTGGGAGCAATATCCTTGCTTGTAGTGACCTCTGGTAGGTCAGTCTGTGTTTCCATTTCCTTAAGAAAAGGTTTTTGTTGCTCTCCTATTGCAGGTGGCACTGTTTCCACATGATCCTATTGCTGAGAGGGAGCCTGTTGCTCTGTTTGTTGATCTGTGTTACCATCTGTCAGTTTTCCTTGTGTGTTATCTGTTTCATTAGTTACCGGTGGCTCACTAGCCAAATCTGTCTTACCGGTTGTGTCCTTGTCTATCATAAAGTTGACTTTCTGAGTATCAACATCAATTGTGTATAATACCTCAGAATTAGGATTTGTATCCTCTTGTGATACATCCATACTCTCATCAGCTGGTTGATCTTCAGTTGTTGTTACTGGTGGAGTAACCAGAGGCGGTGGGGATAAATTATCTCTTATTTTGATGCTTGGAGGTCCACCAACCTTTCCTTTTCTCTTATCCTTGTCTTTCTGATATACCTTGATTGGTTTAGGGTTTCTATACTCTTCTTGTTTTTCCTTCTCAACAAGGAATATATCCCATGCATTTTTAGTTTCCTTTGCAACCTCATTTACTCTTCCAACCATTAGTGCAATATGTCAGTGTGCAGTAGAGAGTACTGATCGATTAGCCTCTGCAATTAGATCATCTATTTCTTTCGGAGAGTTAACTGAGTGGATAGCAAGTAATTTTTCAACTTTTATTTTCTTGTCAAGCTCTACAACAACTTGTCTTCTTGCTTCCAGTCTCTTGAATAGTTCATCTAGTAGTTCATCTACAACTTGCATCAAGAACTTCTTGTAGATATCCAAGTGTAAAATAACATTGTTTTCAACCTTTTCTTTATCATCAACTGATAGTGAGTCATATAGTTTGTTGATGTTTTTAAGTTTTCCTTCTTCTATGATTTCATCCAATAGTCTATCAATCAGAGTAATATTTTGTTGAGTCATTTTCTTTGGTGTCAACTTCTTCTTCTTAGGAGTTGTCTTCTTGACTGGGGGCCTCACTACCTGTTGTTTTTGCCTGGTTCTTCTAGGTGAAGGTGTGGATACCGATGAAGGTTCCCTTTTCCTTACAACTCTTTTAAATGTTGCAGGCATATCACTCTTTGAAGAAGTAGCTACCAGTGAAAGGTGATTTTCAAGCTGCAGTGCTTCTAACTCATCTTCAGTGACGTTGGTTTTCTTGAGTACATCTTCCTTTATAGCCCTTTCCTGTCGAGATCCCCTTCTTACTGTTGCCTCAACCTTCTTTACATTTTTCTTTGATTGGATCTGTTTTTCAATGGTTTTAGTACTACCGAATACCTCTTCCTTAGGTTCCTTGGGTGCTTCCAAAAGGGCTTTTGCATATGTTTCAATGATGTGGTCATCGGTCTCATAACCCATTTCAGTAACCTAAATTGTTCTTGGGATAACTACTTCCATCCAAATCTCATCCTTCTTGATGACAAAACATATCTCATCCTTGTATTTATTTACAATTTCTTGTGACAGTCTGACTTTGTTTTTCGTCTGGGCTTTCAATGCTAGAAAATACTCATTGATATTCTTCTCTTTATTTTCACCCATATTGTTCAATAAGTCAGATAACTATTTCCCTACCGGTATGTCAAATCCAAGGTTCTTATTGCCTATATCGGGCACCTGTTTTGTTATATGTAGCATTAAACATACAAGTAAATTGCCAAACCTAAATGTCTCTTTCTTATCCTTCTTGATCTTTCCCAGATTATCAATAAGTTCATCCTTTAACCATTCACATACATCAATTTTCACATTATCTTTAACCATATCATGAGCACTTTTTATGCATAGGCTGGAAACTAAGTTAAGTCTGTTTGCATGAGTTGTTTTGTAACCTAGAATCATGCTAATGAATCTCACATTTATGTCAGTTACATCATTCACCCTTAAAGACCTTTTGTCGAATGTTGCACCTGTTAGGTTCATTACCAGGTCATTTGAGACCTTCTTTGTCTTGTCTGGTCTGTTATCGGTGGAAGGTAACCCTATTACAGCTTTCACAGCTTCCTTGGTAATTTTATGAACCGAATCTAGCCAAAAGAATGCACCATGTACCCTGCTCAATACTATCCTAATAACTTCCTTAGGGAAATCCGAAATGCTGAGGATTTCAGTGAATCCTAGGGTTTCAATAATTTTGTGTTCAAGTTTCACATTACCGGAATCATCACATATAATAGTTTTGTACATGTTCTTCATTTCTTCATCTCCTAATTCTTCTATATGGCAATGGATGTACATTCTAGGGTCTTCTGCAAAAACAACTCCTTTAGGGATTTGGGAAAATGCACCAACATTATCATCCTTTTTAGCTATCTCGGGAACTAGCTGAAATACGGGCCTAGGGCGTTTGATTACCTCGACTACAGTAGGGTTTGCTATGAATTCAGGTACAGAAGAGGATGCCATGATTATAAATACCTTTTTCTGCCTTTGGAAAGATTGATTGCTGAAATGCTTTGCCTCTTTGCTTGAAATGCCTTAGCTCTGGAAATTTTGCACTCTTCAAATGTTTGAATGCTCGGTGAAGTAAAATGGAGCCAAAATCACTAATTTATAATGTTAATTCGCCAACTGCCACATTTAATACATGTCGGTTAAGTAGTCACTTAACTTTATTTTGCCGGTATAGAAGTAATTTCTACTTCTCACCATCAACCGAGGGAATAATAGCATGATTTTTAATTGATTACTAAACCCTCAAAAGAATTTTCTTCAATTAGATGAAGAGACTCCTGCGGGTGGAGTGCTACTTTGTTCTGCCGGTGGAGTGTTGCTTGGTTCTACCGGTGGAGGAGTATTCCCAACACCATTTAGGTCTGACTTTCTAATCCATTGTTTTGAGAATTCTTGCTTAACTTCTTCAACTTTTTCTTTTCCTTTCAAACTAGAACCTTTGTTGTCTGCCAGTGGTGCCTTACTTCTGCAGAATTTTGCAATATGTCCAATCTTGTTACAAGAATAACAAGTCACATTATTTTTCTGAATAGCCTTCCCATAACCTATGCTGGTTTGTGTTCTACATTGATTAGATAAGTGTCCAAATCTTCCACAAACATAACATCTTACATTCATTCTGCAATTTTCAAAGTTATGACCAATTTTGTTGCATTTTGAACATTGACCGGTGGGTGCGTTGGTATTCTGATTACTTCTAGATCTACATTGATTTTCTCTATGACCATACTTGTTACAGTTTAAGCATTTGCCATTGAATTTATAAGTAGTAGGTTGTCTTACCAGTTTGCTATGATCCTGTGTGTTTGTAGTACCGGAGCTTTCTCCAACTTCAAAGCCAATTCCACAAGTGTCACCTTTAGGTTTTTGATTCTTCAGCAAGTTACCAAGTTCTTCTGAGCTTTTCTTGAATTTCTCTTTATGCTGATTTGCACTATCTAGTTCTCTTTCTAAGATTTATTTCTGCCTCATCAGTTCATTTGAGTCATTCTGTGTGTGCTTCAGATGTGTCTTCAACAAATCATTTTCATAGCTAAGTCTTGTGTTTTCATTTGCAGCATCACTTAGTCTTCTAGTCAAATCTTCTTCATTCTTCTTTCTATCTTCAATTTCCTTACAAAATCTCATAGTCATATCTTGTATCTCATTCTTTGTTGTCATGTTCTGTTGCTTCAGCTTGTTTATCATATCATTAAGATTTTCCTTTTCATCATTCTCAAATTGCATCTTTTCACAAAGTTCTCTTCTCTTGTTTCTTGCAATAGTAAGATTTTCTTGAAGTGCTTGAATAATATCCTGAGTTGCTTTTAGATCATCTTCAAGTTTGATATTTTTCAATTTTTCTCCATCATAGTCTGAGAGAGCTGCTTCAAGTTGCTTCATCAAGTTTCCCATCTCTACCGGTGTCAAGATCTTCCACAAGCTGTTAGGCTTCTGAAAATAGAGGACCAAGCTCTGATACCAATTGTTAGGATTCCCACAGATACTGAGAGGGGGGGTGAATCAGTATCTAACCGGTTAGAGAAATTTCTTAACTTAAAACATGCAGAACATATTAATACTATATACCGGTAAACAGAAAGTAATGCAATAAATAGAGATAATAGCAACCACATGAAAAGCACACCATAACATATTATTTTAGCAAAGAAACCCGGTGTGGGAAAAACCTCGGTGGGATTTGTGACCCACAATATTCACTTACTGGCCAATAAGAGAATATTACTACTACAATAGGGGCCTGCACATGCAGGAAGGCCAAGTGCCTAGAGCTCACTGCTCAAATACAAAATAGGAAGTCTCATTGACTTACAAAATGGATTATATAAATCCAATGTCTTGTACTACTTCAAAATAGCATCTATAATGCCAGATCCAGTACCGGTTTCTGCTCTGGTTCTTACATAAACCCTTAACCTATAATTCGCATAAAAGGTCTGCCTTATTACCTTCCTTTATTCTTACAAAAAGTGTTCTACAATGATCTCTTATATATATGAGTCATTTTACAATGTTACCAAGTCGGCTTATAATGATTTTACAATAATAAACAAAATATATTACAACAAAAATCTTGTCAGCCTCTGTGTCGGTATGCTTCCTTTCACTGCCGGTGTCGGTGGTCTGAGTGTTGGTGTAGAGTCTAATCTTGCTAGTGTCAGTGGAATGCCTTGTCGGTGTCATGGGATTGTAAGGTTGCCATCAATGATAAAACCTTCAATAACCTACAATGTCTCATTGGAGTGTGCATTTGCCAACAATGACTTGGATGATACAAGCGTAGAATGTGAAGAATACATGATAAAACTCAAAAAGGAAGAAAGTACAATTGTCAAACTAAAAGCTCATTTCAAGAAGACAAAAGATGAAGTTGCTAAACTTAAAGCTAAGATTCAAGAAAGCAAAGATTGTGAAGGAAACTCAAAAGGGAAAAAATTGTCAACCTAAAGACTTGAATTGAAGAAGATAAGATGATTGTTGATTGCTCATTCTCTGAGCTTCATAAAAAAATAGTTGAATTCCATACAACCCCCTAAAAAGAATTCCAGGTCTCTTGGAAAAGGAGTTGTCATAAGTCTTCTTGTCTTCACACCATCCCTGAGATCTGCCAATGATCCTCCATCTGATTGTCCCTTCCATTTAGTTAGGTACTTAAAGAATGTGCCCGGTCTTGACCCTTCTCCACCTCTAGCCTTCATCTTCACTCTTGGCCTTCCTACCCTCTTGCTCAAGCATATGAACTTCTGAAGAAAATTTTGGTGTTCTTTCCAACTTATTCTTCTTGATTCCTGCATAACAATAAATATAACAACAGCTTCATGAACAAATATCAATGGATTAGTATCAAAATCTTGCATGAAAATAATTGTCTCCTTCTCAAGCCTTCTTGGTAACCCTTTCCATCTATCATCAACTGCTTCAAACACCTGATTGCTCTTTGCCTTTTGTTCATCTACAATTTTTATGTCACTAACATAATCATCATACATATGTACTCCTTCTTCTGCTATCATCATCTCCTCTACTTGTTCAACTCCACTATTTGTTCAATAGATCGCTGAGGGGAGGCAATTGAAACTGGTAGTCAGGTCACTAAGTTGAGGCAGTTCACCAGAGTGAAAGAGGAGTTTCTGCCTAGAAGAACAAACCCCTGGAGGGTAGAGCAGATGATGGAGGACTTCAAGAATTAAGTAAGGAATGAAATCCGAAACGCTTTGGCTGGTTTGCGGAGAAACCCTGAATCTGAGGATGAATATGAAGAATCCGATGAAGAGATTGAAGAAGAGGTTGAAGGACTAGAAGATGGAAGAGAGGAAAGATTCCTAAGAGTAGTGGCACATGCAAGTAAAGTTAATAAAGTGGAGGTTTCAAACTTTTCCGGAACGCTGAACCCGGAGGATCTGATTGATTGGATCAGAGAGTTGGAGGACTGCTTTGAGTTTGAGGATGTCAAGGACCTGTAGAGGGTTTGATTGGCATAGACTAAGTTGAAAGGGAATGCTGCCTTATGGTGGAAAGAACTGCAAAAAGACAGAGTTGAGAATGGTGAAATGAAGATCACCTGATGGAGACAGATGGTTGCAAGATTAAAGGCCAACTTCATACTAGGAGACTATGAGTTGGAATTGTTCAAGAAGTTGCAGAACTTGAAACAGAGAAACATGACTGCAAAAGAGTACACTCAAGAATTCTACAAGGTGATGATTAGATCTCGACATAGAGAGATGGATAGAGAAAAGGTGGCAAGGTACATAAATGGACTTGCATTTAACATTCAATATGAGATGAGTATGTTGAGGGTTTCCACAGTCGAAGAAGCTTACCAATATGCTTTAAAGTTTGAGGAGAAGATAAGAAGAAGACAACCGAATAGAGGGAAGGAGAGATTCACATGACAAATGAATACAGAGAAGCAAAATTTTGAGGAGGAATAAAAACCTAAGTGGAGTAAAGAAACAAAACAAAAAATACAAAGGAAAGGCACTGGCAATACTGGTAGAGAATTTCCTGGTAAATGTTTCAAGTGTGGAGAACCACATTTATATTTTATGAATGTAAGCAAGGAATAGCAAGAAGTTGTGTGGTAAATGAGGAACCTAAAGTGAAGTTACTAGACTTGACTATATACCGGAGCAAGGAGAATCCCTTATGTTTAGAAGATTCATGATGGAGCAGAGCAGTGAGGATACCATACGTACTCAGAGAAAGAGTCTTTTCCAAACTGTATGTAAATCAGGTGGTAAGTGTTGCAAGTTTATTGTGGATAGCGGGAGTACTGACAATTTGGTATCTAAGGACATGGTTCTAAAGCTGGGATTGAAAAGGCTTGAGCATCCTTGTCCATATGAGGTGATTTGGTTACAAGATGATCAAAAGATAGAAGTAAAGGAACAATGTTTGGTGAATTTCAATATTGGGCCTTTTAAAGATGAACTTTTATGTGATGTTATATCTATGAGTGCTTGTCATGTCTTATTGGGAAGACCTTGGCAGTTTGATAGAGGAGCTATTTATGATTGTAGAAGAAACCTAGTCACTATTGAGAAGGATGGACAGAAGTTCACATTGACTTCTTTGAAGGAGAAAGAGAAGGAGGTGAATAAACTGAGTCCTGAGAAAAGTTGTAGTACTAAGAAACCGGTTGCAGAGGTGATACCGGAAGGTGACATGAGTTTGCAGAGAGATCTGATAAATAATGTTGATGGACAGATAGAACCGGATGACAGAGATCTTATGGTGAAAAACCGGATGAAGTCTTGTGGCAAAAACAAATCAGAGTTGCAGAAGAAAGAAAGCAGTAAACAGAGACAATGTGCAAATAGAGTGAGGGGTTAGAGAAGCCAGTTGAGGCACCAGAGGAGGTAAAGAAGAGATTGGTAGACAAGGAAGATGTTTGAATCAGAAATGAGCATGGGGTCTTTATCCCGAATCCTTTTAGATGTTTATGAGTTGCCTCTCATGGAACATCTTTTCCTACCTGGGGTGTCTGATGCAGGAGCATCCCTGGTCTCTGAGCAATCTTGCATCAACCAAAAATATTTCCTTTCAATTTAGTTCTTGTTTAGTTCAGTGTGCATTTTTATGTGTTCTTACTGGTTGGTACCGGTAGTTGCTTTCTTTTCTTTGCAAATCCCATTTTTGGTTTCCAGGCTGGTTCATGTGCTTAATTCTAGATTTTTTAATTCATTTGGATTCTTTTCCGATCTGTTATCGCTTCCAGTTAACTATTTCTAGGTTCTAGGACAGTTCTTGTGCTTACAGGGTAATTTTCCTTCTTTATCGAAGTTGTTCTTGGTGTGTGGATCTATTTTGGGTTTTGTCCAATGTTCTTTGGCATGTGGCCGACCTTTCTGCTGAACTGTACTTCTTGGTTATTATTTTTTGGAAAAAAAATTTAATTCTTAGGGCCGACCTAGTTATGTGTTTCATTTTCCTACATTGGTAAATGTAATATTTTGTGGCCAATCGACCCAAATATGTTCCGATGGGTATATATATGGCATTATGTAATCATTTATAGGGGCAGAGGAAGTAGAATTGAAAATAATGATTGAGATTCACATTTAGTGATTCGGTTGATTCTTAGAGTCCTAGTTGGATTGTATCTGGCTTGAAGCCTGCATGTAACCGGTTAACTACTAGATGTTTTAAGATGATTATATGATGATAACTGGTTGGTTGCCAAAATTTCTAAGGCGATAATATGATCTGTTTCTATAATCTTGCTATGTTTTCTTTTTGCTTTCATTGTGTTACTCTTGCTGCATAAACCAGATGATTCTCTTTGAGGGTTTTACCAGTTATGGCTGCATCAGGTGGTCTACCATGGCATTACATCTCTGGGAGTTGGGATCACATTGCTTCATATCTAGGCATGGGAGCACTTGCCCATCACTAGACCTGTGTGCATGAGATTTAGAGTGATTGACCAACCCTATGTTTATATGTATGGAGGGATGATGACACAGCCCCAACTGGGGAAGCTAGACTATTGGCGACAGGCGCTCAATGATTTGGATTCAGTGATTTAGCGTCCCTATCTGAATTGTGAGCTATGGGAGGATGATGCAAATGTGATGCCTTACTTTTACACAATGTGGTTTTTGATCGGGTGAACATCTTATGTGATTGAGAGACATCTACCATGGCAGGTGATGAGACAGTTTGGTTGGACCCAAGGTATGCCATGGGGTTCAGGAGAGTATGCTAGAGTGGTGTGAGATATATTTCAGTGGGGGCATGTATTGCCTTATGATCAGGCCTTATCAAAGTTTCATACCTTACAGGCGAGGCCATGGCCATACAAAGCGGATGTGCTGGATGCAAGAGTGACATATGAATATGCGCAGTACTTGGCAACACATCCCTTTCCACATATTCCAGATCCAGCAGAGCTGGTCCCACCATTTGAGGATGACAGGGAAACCAAACAGGGTGGGAGGAGGAGATTATATGAGGGAGGTGGAGGACGTAGAGGAGGTGGTGGTGGGGGAGGGGGTTGTGAAGGAGTTGGTGGTAGGGGTCTGATGAGAGGTCAGGGTGGGCTTCCTTTACAACTTTCATAGAGGCCTTTGATATAGGGACCAGCAGCAGCAGGGGGAGAGTGGAGGGTGGAGGAGATGGAGATGCAGGTGGTGGCGATGGTGGTACAGATGTTGCTATGGGTTTGGGACAAGGAGTCATAGGTGGTGGATAGGGGGACCTACAAGAGGTCATGATAGTGTTGTTACAGACTCGGCTCACCACCATCGAGTATTGTACCAGAGATCTAGAGGTAGAGATAGAGGACAGGGATGCAAATATTATTGCTAGGGATGTCCAGATTTTTGCACGGGGGGACGAGCTGACCACAGTTCTTAGGGAGAGAGATGATGCCATGGACAAAGTGGGCCAGCTATAGGATAGAGTCTGAGTACTAGAGGGAGTACAAGGAAAGGGCCTGACTGTTGAGGTGATGAGGGAGATGCGTCGAGCAGGAGCAAAGATTGATTATTGGCAGGGGCTATACGAGCAGGTGGTGCCCAACAGTCAACAGGCGATGAGCTACTCCCATATGTGGCTGGCGAGATCAGAGCGATCTCAGAGGGGTCAGAGCAACGGGGGTGTGATGGGTCCTCCTCGGTGGGATGGTGAGGGTGGTGGTGGTGGTGGGGTAGGGGTGCGTCCATGACATCTGGCGCGAGCACCATTTGAGGTGCCTTTTTGCATTATTACATTGTTATTATACTAATATTTAGATGGCTCTTGGTATCCAATATATTTGACATCATTGTATTCTGATATATGTGTAGTTTTTTTTGTTGAGATATATGATGAGATCTTAGTTTTTTGGCAGTGATGATATGATATACATTAATGTGATGATATGATTTCCTTATGCATGATGATGTTTGATATGTGATGGACTATTAATGTGATACTTGTATTGATTCTCACTCTGTGGTGGATGTAAACGATTTTATACTTAGTTACCATGATGGATGTTCTTATGCAATGATGTTGATTATTTCTAGATGTATGATTTGATGTGATGATACTAACATGTGGATGAAGGTTATGTTGATGTAATGAATATGTATGGTTATGCATAATGTATAAGTTTGATGATGTGATGAATGGTATATGCCTATTGATGAAGATAGATGCAAAATGATGCTTATAAAATGTTCATGCAGATGATTGTATGTATAATGGTAATGCTTGTGGATATATATGTTGTGCAATGTATGGCTCTTTATGTGGATGCAATGATAAAAATGATTTGTATTTGAAAATGAAAATGATGAAAATGTATGCAATGATGTATTTGAAGATGTTTATGCAATGATTAATATGGACTAAACTATGTGATTTTTAATGTACAAAATGAAGTGAAGGAATGCACCTATTGAATGAATGTTCCTGAATGCAGATGAATGCATGAAAATGATTATGACGCTATGCAAATGTATGCACTTAAATGAATCTTCATGAATGCAAATGAGTGCATGTAAATGAATGAATCTAATGATAACGAATGCGAATGAAAAATGCACTTAAATGGTTTCTAATGAAAATACACTAAATGAATTACATGAATGTTAATTGTATGCCACTAATGAATTAAATGAGTGCACTTAATGAGATAAATATGAATGCACTTAATGAATGGATTTGATGTGAAGTTAAATGAAAATATACTAAATGAATGATAATGCAAAATGAATGCACCTAAATGCATGCAACTATGGATAATACCTAAATGAAATTAATTGAATATACCTAAATGATTTCTAATGAAAAGACACTAAATTAATGAGATGAATGATAATACAAAATGAATGCACCTAAATGGATTGAAAATGCTACTATTTACAAATGCTTTTTATCCTACATGAGGCATAAATGCCAATGTGTCGGAAAATGCAAATATGACATGGAGATGTGAGCTGATGTATCAGAATACTCCGTCATGATTGTTTGCAAGGTAAGCCTTTGATAGAAAACTTTCTCATAGCGTCCCTAATTAATTGCATGCTTGACAAAAGATTTGTACAATGTATGAATGAATAAATGAATGGGTGATATGCAACAAAATGTAATATATACGGATGAGATAGAATGGTGATCCATGGCTTATTCATCATGCTTTATATCCTCATTGAGAATGGTAGTATCAATCTTGGTTGAGGTATTAGAAACCAAGTTTGAACGTTGCACCTGTAAACAAACATTACAGACAAGGAATGTTCCCCTCCATTCTGGTTCATATACGTATGGTCGAGGTATACATTGTAGTCAGTAAGCCATAGTGATCCATGATTATATTTTTGCATAGGATCTCATATCTTAGTGAACTTCCCATGTAGACACCATTAGTATGTGCCCCAGAACTTCATTGGAACAATCCACAGATAGAAAACAAAGAAAAAGATATCTTGAACCATCCTGGCTACTCTAGTCACTTGTGGATATCCTGGAGTAGCATAGGAACCTGATATATAAAGCAATAATCTGACAAAGTGTTTATCAGCCAAACAACATCTTCTTGTCAAAGATATATGTCACCACGTCTTGTTTTGAATGAAGGATGCATCTTTGTTTAAGATGGTTTCGTGTATGTGCTGCTCAGATGTTTATTTGTTTGTTGATCTGATAGGTGGTCATCATTATGTAGTTCAAATGTTGCTTTGCGTATATTGCGATGTTTAAGGAATAATTTTATTGCAATGGTTTTGATTGATTGTGATGTTTTCTCATGTGTGTTTTTTTTGAATTTTTTGAATGTTTTGGATGTTTTTGTGTTTTTCTTCAAGACATTTTCTGACTTTTTACGAATGTTTTTGGATTATTTCAGGACATTTTTCAAATGAGTAACTCAACAAAACACAAGCATGGAGAATCCACTCCCATAATTAGGTTAAGAAAATTTGCCCCCAGTTAGGCGTGGGTGTGAAAATGTGACGTAGGACATATGAGGCAATAAACTTGATTGCAGATCAATACCAAGCCATGGTATAAATGATGTATGAATGGATGAAATGGATGTGATCGCAACAAGTCTAAATGATAATGGAGCTACAACATTTACGAATGGTGCATGTTTGCCAAGTTTTCACCACCATACTTATCCACGACACCACCGAAGTAATTTTCACCGTTTGGACGAATGATTTTTCTTTACTATTTTCTTGATTTTTTCATCATCATTTTTTTTGTACTTTTTTCAGGACTTTTTTTTAATGTTTTTGGTATTTTCTGATATTTGATGAGCCTGATGCTCTGTACAACTTATGTATGGAACCTTTTGAGATGCATGTTGTTGATTGGATCTGCCAGTGGTTCTCCTTCCGAAGTTGCTAACTGATATGCCCTAGACCCAAAGACTGCAGTGATGACATATGGACCTAGCCAATTGGATTCAAATTTGCCCTGATGTTATCTATTTGGTTGATTGCGAGGATTCTCTCTAAGAACGAGATCTCCTACCTCAAATGTGCGAGGTTTGATCCAATGATTATAGCTTCTGCTCATGCGTTGTTGATATGCTTTAGGTGATTGTAGGCAACTTGTCGCTTTTCATCAAGTAGTTCCAAGTCTTGAAGACGTGAGACCCGATACTCTTCATCAATAATCAAATTGCACAAGGAAACTCGTAGAGATGGTAATTCTACCTCAATAGGAAAAATAGCCTCTGCTCCATATAATGGTGAATATGGGGTTGCACCTTTTGGGGTTCAAATGCTAGTTTGATATGCCCATAGTGTTGGATTCAGATGAATGTGCCAATCATGACCAACATCATTGATTGTCTTCTTTAGGATCCTCAATATGTTTTTGTTTGAGAATTTTGCTTGACCATTTCCTTGCGGGTAATATGGGGTGGAGAAATGGTTTTGGATATGAAACTTCTCACAGAGTTCACAGACATCCTGATTTTGAAAGGAAGTACGTTATCTGTGATGATGGACATGGGTACATCATACTAGCATATGATGTAGTTTAAGATAACTGATGTGATCTGCTTGTCGGTTACTTGGGTAAGTGGAACAACTTCGATCCACTTGGTGAAGTATGATGTGGCGGTAATGATGAAGTTGTGACCATTGGATGAAGATGGATGGATTTTACCCACAAGGTCCAATCCCCACTGACAAAAGGGCCATGGTGTTGTTATGGGTTGCAGTTCTTGCGCTAGTGCATGTATCAAATCTCCATGTACTTGGCACTTTTTACACTTTCTGACAAAGAAGTAGGAATCTTTTTCCATAGAGGACCAATAGTATCCTGCCCACATGATCTTTTTAGGTAATGAAGGGCCACTTGAATGAGCCCCATAAATACCTTCATGTACTTCTTCTAAAGCTATGGTCACCTCACCATGCTCTAAACATCGGAGGAGAGTACCATCAAGACCTCGTCAGTATAGGGTTTCGATAATAATGGTGTATTCGGCGGATTGGCGTATGAAGGTTTTGCATTGGTTGTTTGATTGGTTAGGTGGACGGATTTGATCACGTAGGTAAGTGTAAACCTCACCATATCATGGGGAATCGGTATCGATGAATTGACATACCATCTTGGATTCTGGGATAGCATAAGCAGCGATCCAAAGTTGTTCAACTAAGAACTCATAACATGTTGAATTCTGTGGAAGATAAAGGAGAGAGGCTATTGTAGCCATTGCATCTGCAACTATGTTTTAATCCCAAGGAATCTGCTCAAAAGTGATAGTTGTGAATAATTATTTGAAGCTATCAACCATTTTCTTAGAAGGCATGAGCTTATCATCCTTAGTTTGGTATTCATCATTGACTTGTCTAATTACCAGTTGTGAATCACCATAGACTTCCAGTTCCTTTAAGTTCCATTGTACGATCATTCTTAATCCCGTGATTAAGGCTTCATACTCTACTATGTTATTCGTGCATGGGAATGTGAGCTGATATGATTTTGGAATGCTATCACCTTGAGGTGTGATAAAAAGAATGTCGGCTCCTGAACCATGTTGAGTGTAAGACCCATCAAAATATAACTTCCATTGATGTGCTGGCATAACTATGAATATTTCCTCATCTGGAAAATTTGAGATGAGTGGATGGTCTCCTATGAGTGGTGCTTCGGCCAACTGATCTGCAATGACCTATCCTTTGATTGTTTTTCAATCTACATATGCTATGTCAAATTCATTAAGGAGCATAACCCACTTTGTCAAATGATTTATTAGTGTTGCTTTACTAAGTAGGTACTTGAGTGGATCTATCTTGGTAATGAGTTGTATCTTATGTGTCATCATGTAATGCCTCAGTTTGATGGCTGCTAAAATCACTGCTAGGTAGGCTCGTTCAATAGGGGTATAATTGAGTTCATACCCTACCAATATAATTGAGTTCATACCCTACTAGTGTTATGGAAATGTAGTTTATTGCACATTCTTTGCCTTCTGCATTATGTTGTGCGAGTAAGACTCCTAAGGTCATAGTTGTAGCTGATATGTATAACAATATTGGCCTATCTAGAGATGGTGGTGTTAGTAATGGTGGCGTCATTAGGTAGTCCTTTAACTACTGGAATGCTTGTTGGCAGTTCTCTTCCCATTTGAAATGGATATTCTTATGGAGCAGATGTGTGAAGGGATGACATTTGTCGGCCAATTGTGCAATGAAGCAAAGAATTTATTGTAGCCTTCCTTGAAATGTCCTCGACTGACTAATGTTCTTAGGAGGTGGCATTTCCATGATTGCTTTGACCTTTGCAGGATCAACCTCAATTCCTTTATTGAGACAATGTATCCTAGGAGCTTCCCAGAGGTTACTCCAAAAACACACTTCTTTGGATTTAGGTGTACATTATATTGCTCCATTCTGGTGAAAATTTTGTCCAATACGGCGAGGTGTCCCTCTCTTGTTAATGATTTAGCTAGTAAATAATCCACATAGTCTTCCATTAGTGTATGCATCATGTCGTGGAAGATGGTAGTCATTGCCCTTTGATATGTGGCGCCTACATCTCTTAAGACTGGATGGCATTACATTCCAACAATATATACTCCATGGGCATGTAAAATTTCTTTTGTGTTGATCCTCAAGAGCAGTCTTTATCTTGTTGTATCCTCAATAGCCATCCATGAGTGATAGCATTGCATGTCCTAATATGAGGTCCATGATCATATCAATGTTTGGAAGAGGGAATTCGTCCTTAGGACATGCTTTGTTAAGATCTCTAAAATCCGTACAGATACGGATGCCCCCAGTTGGTTTTTCCACTGGTATAAGGTTGGAGATCCATTTTGCATAATCAATGGGTCTTATGAAACCAACATCTAATAGCTTTTTAAGTTCAGCTTTTACTAATAGTACGAACTGAGGATGCATCTTTTTGAGCTTTTGTTTTACTGGTTTGGCTCCTTCTGCTACTGTTAAGTGATGCATTACTAGTTCTGGATCAAGGCCTAGCATGTCTGCATAGGACCTTGCAAAATTGATTTGTCGCTTTCAAAATAACTCTATAAAATCAAGATCTTCCACTAGAGTCAATGATTTTGCTAGATGTAGTATGTGTGGATTTTTCGGTGCCCCCAGATTGACTTCCTTTGTTTCTTCAATGAGAAGAGACGATCTCTCCTGATTAGTACTGAAGGGGAGAATGCCAAACCTTCCATCCTCTGACACCTTAGAGAGGTTTTCACCTTTGGATACATCCTTTGGTTTTACTCTTTTGGTCTTCACAAGTGCCACAGTGTGGTTTTCACTTAAGGATCATGTTTTGATTATAATATTTTTGCGACTGAAAGGTTTGGCATTCTCTCCAAAGTAAGTCGTGCTATTAAGCTCAATAGCATACCCAACTTTGTGATCCCCACTTGGTATGTCATCCCGTAATTCAAGAAAGTCTATGATTGATCAGAAACAAATATGAAATATCAAAAAAATATTTTCATATTTTTTCTAGTTTTTTCAACATGTTAGTAATTGGGTATTTTGAAGACCTTCGGGGCATTTTCAGCCCTTGAAAATTTGGCATGTCCTTTAGAACATTGCCATAGGCAAGTTATTTCAGGACTTCTCCTTCAACTCTTGAAGAAATTTCCAATGATTTAAACGGCTCGCAATTTCAAGTCTTGAGTAGAAAGTTATGTCTAGTTAAAGTTAGGACAAAATTTCATATAGTTTTTTGAAAATTTCGTAGTTTTGGATTTTATTATGTAATAAACAAATATGACCGTTGAGTTTCGATTCTCAAGGGGTTTTGGTGACCCTTGGAATCTCATGAATTGTTATATGCTGGATTTCCAAATTGAATGGATTACATTTTGGCTTGCTTCAATTCTGTGTTACATTGTTTGTGTAAACAAATCTACAATACCGTAGGTTCTCACTCAAGTGTTGTCATCTGAATCCATAATTCAGATCAGTGGTATCAGAGCAAGTTCACTCCTGTATGTCATAGCACACGTGACCAACATATCAAAGATTGGGGTTGGAAACAAGAAATCCTTCAGACTACCTTCCTTTGAGATGCACACGATCGCAGATGGCTAAGTTGCAGACCGACGATGACATTAAATCGTTGGTTGCAGATGCATTAACAAAACAATGTGAAGAAATGATGGAGCAGTTCAAGCAAATGTTGGAAAGTCGCGGGTCGCGAGAAAACCCACAATTCACAAGGTATACACCATTCAAGGTGCAAGTGAATTTTGATATACCCACGTTTCAAGGAAAGATGCCATATGGAGATTCAAGATGGTTGGAAAATTCTAAACAAGATGCTATGGAAATGTAAATTATGATGCTATGAGAAAGCTCTAAATGTCTATGCTAATACCAATATAGTAATAATTCTCTAATGCTTCCTCCTTTTGTTTGTGGGGAATGGTTCTATTTATAGGCAAAATAGAGGATTTGATGGTCAGGATTGAAAGAGCTTGTGAAGGGCTAAGATGAATTATTCATGATCCATGTGATGGCTTTCAACCCAATCCCATGATGACAAGTTTCACTACGAGATGTCTTGAGCGGAGAGGAAAAGAGATTTTAATGCCTAAGAAGACATGAGGGTAACCTCATGTGGGTTGGGTTATTGGATAAAGCTATTATCCAACTGTAAAGTTATTATCCAATGGGTAAAATCTTGTACAAAGTTTACCCATGGTTAAGCCTTGACCAAAGGGTCAAGACCCATGTGGGTTGAAGTGTTGGAGAAGAGAAGCATTTATGGCTCTGTAAGAGTCTTAAATGGGTGAGATGATGGGTTGAGGGTTAAACTTGGATTAGGTTTGTGCAAATGATTAGAAGAGGGATTAGGCTAAATTAGAAGGGGTTAGAAGAGTCTAGAAGGAGATTAGAAGAATCTAGAAAAATCTAGAAAGAGTTGGGTGTGGGTAAATAGGATTTTATTTAAATAAAAATCTATTTAAATGCGCAACTTGCATTTGTAGGAGAATGCAAGTGGATGGGTCATTTTTAAATAATTATTGATTTATTTAAAAAGGGGATTTGATTTGGGAATTCATGATTTTAAATAAATATTAAATTTATTTAAATAGGAAGAAGGAAGTGAATATTAAATAAATTAGATTTGTTTAATAACTTGAACTATAGTTAGTAATTAAACACATCAATTAAATTTATTTAACTAGAATAGCATAATAGGCTAGGGTGAATTAATTAAATATCAATTTAATTAATAGAGGAATATTAGTCATTAAATAAATATTTAATATTAATTTAAATAATAGACAAAATTATGTGTCTACATATAGTATAAGCATATTTGCATTCATCATTCAATTTGCATCTCATTAAGTTTGCATATAAAGTCATCCACATTGCACTAAATTGCATTATATTCATATAAGCACATAGAACATCATTATACTATCATTATCATATAGAGTTATTAATCACATTATTGTATTCATACATTAAAGATAATTTCCTATAGAAACAAAGTAACATTGCATATAGAATCATAACTGTAGACACCTAAAAATGGTCAACGCTTGCGGAGTCATACTTTAACATTTGCGCATTGCCTCATTTTAGGTTTTTGTGTCGCATTAACATTTCTCCTATGATTCGTACTTGGTTTTTATCATTTGCGAACATCGATTCATTCCTCTACATTCTTCATTTATCTCGCTCTCGAATTTGGTCTTGTCAACAACACTATCCAATCATGACTTTGGTCGATCTTATCCTATCGCATCATTGTGCGTTCTTATTTGTCATCATTTTGGACATCATCAATCCTAATTAGGGTTTTGTCCTCCTGTCAATCATGCGATCGATTTGTCATCGATCGTTGTACTCTTATCAATCTTGTCGATTTATCATCAATCCTTCAATCTTGTCGTTTAACGATCGATTTGTCATCGGTCGTTGTCATGTTCGATCTTGTCATTTTGCGATCGATTCGTCATTGATCGTGGTCATTTTCAATATTGTCGTCTTGCAATCTATTTTGTCATCAATCCTTGTCCTCTTGTCAATTTTGTCATCTTGCGATAAATTTATCATCGATCGTTGTCTGTCTCAATTATGTCAATTTGGATCAATTAGTCATTGTTCCTCATCAATTGGCGCATTTTATCAATCAAATCATTTATCACATTGGTCATTTATCAATCCAAAATCAAATCGAATCAATATCAATTATCCTTTGTCAAGACCTAATTGTCATTCTCGCATTGCTAATTCGTCTTCTAGGGTTTTGTGATTTCATCATTTAACCTGGTTTGTCATTTCTTCTTCTAGGATTAATAAATTATTTATTTATCCTAAGTCTTCTCATTACAATTAAATGTTCATTTAATTGGCTAATTATTCCTCTTTGTGAATTAATTAATAAATGAAAGATTATTAACTAATTTACCTAATTTCTAATTTTCATCAATTTCTTAATTCCTAATTTCTTAATTCTCTAATTTCCTAATTTTCTAATTCCTAATTTCAATTTTCCTCCTATTTCTTTCCTAAATTCATGGAAATGACATGTCAATTTGTCATAAATTTGTCATAATTGACAATCAATCAATTTTGACATAGAAGTTGTCATAATTTGTCATAAATTATCAATCAACAAATTTTGCATAGAAAGTGCATAATTTGTCATATTTTGTCATAATTGACATAATTGATTTGCAATTTCCATTTGAATTGAATCATGCTAATCTTATCATTTCTCCAATTTATCTATAAATTGGATGATCTTCATCAATCAAAGCTAATTGGTAATCAGACTATCGAATTTACGCTTCTAGTACTCTTGATCAAAAATCTCGTCTACTTGCTTTCAATTGTGTGTGTGCACTTGTAGGTGAGATCCACAGCCAAACCATTTGAGGAGGAAAGAAGAACAATGGAGCCGCATGAAGGAGCATTCAAATCTGCTATTGGTTTGCATATGTCTTTAATTTTGAATGTTTTTATTTCATGTCTCTATTGAGTGTTGTTTAGGATAGATCGTTGCAATGAGCTTTCGTGATTGGGCTACGATTAGTATGTTTATCTTGTTTGTGATGATTTCCAAATTCCTAACGTACAATAACATCATCACATCATACATCATATAAAGCATATAGGAAATACATAAGTAGATCATAAATCATTGCATCACATCATAACATCAACATGTCCATATGAGTCGGATGGGGATGATGATGATTCTTCTTCTGAGTCATCTAGTTCAGAGGAGGATGATGGTGATGAGGGAGGACATCATATGGGGGGAGAATGAGAGAGGCCATTAGGTGTAGGATCAGATGTGGTTGGTGGTTCGCATGGGGATGAGGACATGCTCGAGTTAAAGGATGTTCTTGTCGAGGAGGATGATGCACAAATTCTAGATCTTTAGGTCATTAGGGGCCAACTTTAGGGTTTACAGAATGCCTTGGCTCTTGAGCGGCGACATGAGAGGGAGGATAGGGCCAGATTCATGCAAGATCGGGAGCCCTAGATTCAAGAGAGGAATGGTCTGATAGCAGACAGGGACCAATTACGGGCTGAGAGAGATGATGTTGTCAAGAGAGCCCAATTTTTCATAGATTCTTATCAATATCATTTTTCCCGAGGTATAGAGGGTAGGTCTATTGCAAATTGTCTTTTTAAGGCTACTATAGAGGCATCATATTAGCATCATCACTATGAGGTTGTAGTTCCTAAGGGTCAGCAGGTTCTAAGCTATGGGACTTCGAGATCATAGCGCAAGACTCACTCATAGAGTTGTGACACGAGTAGTGGGGGTGTAATGGGTCCACCTCATCCACCGCCAGGTCATTCGGGTGCACAATCTAGTGGATAGGCTCCTGATAGGGGCAACATTGGTTGACACTTTTATAGATACTTTATTGAGCCTTTGGGCCTTTTGTAGTATTATACTCTGACACATTTTTGATATATACATGAGATGCAATTTTTGATAGTTCTCTATATGATATGTATCTCCCCCAATGTCCACCTTAGTATCTCCCTCATCCTCCTCCTCCACTATTGCCACAACAACACCCACTCTACCTGCCCTCCATCCTATTCACCCTCCTCTCCTACCATCTCTCCCTCTCAAAATAGTTCCCCCTCCATCATCAACTTCTCCAACCCCTACCCCTCCATCACCATCACCTTTGTCACCACCTTGATGTCTCTGTTATCTGCTCATTGGACCCTCTATCGACATTGTAGGATTAGTCAATAGAATGGGTCGATGCACTATCCATGATACATCATACTGAGGAGTGGTACCTGGATCTGTAACCCATGTAGCCCATCCCCAGTATATCGATTGTAAACTATCAAAAATTTCATAAGCAACACGAGGATTGATACATGCCCCTAATCTGAAACCTCCTGAGTAAATCTCGCAAAATATACAGTAACCTATGGCACAACCTGTACCTCACCAAACTACCTCCATACTAGCTCTAGTAATGAACATAGATAATCTACTGAGAGCCAATTGTCCTCCCAATCAAATATCTCTGCTACCGACAGTAAGAAAGATGTTGTCCATCATCTGCCCATCTGCCCATCTGTGGCAATCCAAAGATGGTCTCCATATAAAGTGTTGCAGACCATCAATGGAATGATGCCAATACAAGGTATTACCCATACCTCTATGCCAAATAGCACCCATGTACCTATATGTATAGGGCTCCTCAGCCTGCAACTGAACATGAACCACTGGTCAGAACAAAACAATATGTTCCCATGCCTAGACTTGAAGGAGCATTATCCCACAACTAATAGACCGACAACCCAAGTACACCACTAAATGCATCTGATAATACAACATCACAAGAACACAAGGGCCCCAAGCATATACCTGACCCTCACCAATCATCCTCGCTAATACCCTACCCCAACCTACAAGGAATCCATGATTTCATCGATCTGGAACCAATAGACCTGTTATCAAATTGCACATCACAATGATTAGATCATGATACTCTCAACCCAAATGATCACAGTTGATCTCATAGAGTGCCTCAATCCCAAAATCACACTCATAAAACTAACAGAGAGTTTCTATCCCTAACCTATGATCATAAATGATACATTTACCATGGATCAGAATGTGTAAAATCCTCCACACATCCTCAAGAGCCACTGATGCCTCACCTGTCGGCAAGTCGAACAAACAAGTCTCAGTGTGCCAAGTCTTCACAAGGGCCATGATCAGACCCCTATTGGTAGTAACCTCAAGGAGATAAAGGATATGGTACACACCAACTTGATGAAATAGAGCTCGATCCTCAACAATCTACTCATCATGTAACACAAGGTCCTTAGGCCTATTCTGTCAAGCACCAAAAACTAGAAACATCTCCCGCAATCACAAGTCAATTCTAGCATGAGTCAATACAAAAACACTATTTTCTTGATTACGAGATCAAATTTGAGAGAAACAATGAAAAAATTTTCTACGCAAATGTGAAATTGTTAAAGCTTATGCTAGTCAAATGTGAAATACTTATGTATTTTGCGAAACACTTACCAATTTTGCGAAAAAATTATATCGATTATGAAACTTTTAATGCATTTACGAAAATGTTGATACGCATGTGAAATACCTAATGTGAATGCAAAATACTTAACATCGCATGTGAAATACATAACGAATGCGAAATTGAAAATACTAATGCGAAAAAGAAAATGCACATGTGAAAAAATTGATAGGTAAATGCGAAACAGATAAAATTTTGAATTTTTGACAAAGTTGAAATCAATAGGAAATCATGCAATAATGGCAAAGTTGGTCGAAATTACTCACCATGTCGCATGTGCCCTCTGGACGTTGGTACAATATGACTCACTCGAGCAAGAGTCGGCATGCTGCAATGCCTACCGTCGCACTCAAAATGCTCGCAATATGCTCAAAAATCACTCTGAAGGCTCTAAACTCCAAAAATGCAAATGAGACAAATAAACCTAGAATTTTCTATTTATAGCCAAACATTAGGGTTTTTCCCACCAAAACGGTTGATCAAATTCAATTGTGTACAACTCGTAGGTCAGTGAAACAAGCTCAAAACTGCACGAAACTTGAAACTCACACTCCTGGTCACATTGTCGTTAAATTGGTCTCAATCTCAAAAAAATCCGACCAATTTCCCGAGGGGGCACAATTATTGGTCCTACTATTGCCAGGGCATGAATTTTTCACTTTTTCTTTAAAACAACATTGTCCCAACATTGTCTCAAAGAGGGAAAAATGTAAACACTTAAAAATTTCCTATTTCTAACATCACTAATTATTCTTCTTTATTAATTAAATAATTATTTAAAATAATTTAATTGCATTTCCTCTAAATTAATATTTTTTCATTTCTCATCACAAACTAACCATTCAATTTCTCTTTAATCATTTAATCATTTAACCTTCTTCACTTAAAATTAATTAAATAATTTTATTATTTTTTAATTAACTACGATTTAATAACCTTAATTAAATAGTCTTCATTATTTAATTAAGTTCAATTTCCAGTTTCCCATAATTAAATAATTTCTTTAAATTATTTAATTATTTGATCTATTTCTTCTAAATTAAATTGATTTTACCTCTCTCCACTTTCTAATTAATTCAAATTTCCAATTAATTCCAATTTATAATTAATTTTATTTCTAATAAATGTGCATGTCATTTCATATCTTCAAAAATCAAATTAAAATTAAAATTTAATTCATGCTAAATTCCTATAGCACATGCCAAAATTGAACTACCACTAACTCTAAGTTTAACTTCCAATCAACTTTTCTGACTAATCAATCTATTTAGTTAACTAATCAGTTAATTCGGTTAACTCCTCAATCACCTTTTCTAACTCCTATTCAGCTTTTTCGGACAAATCCATCTAATCAGTTCACCGATCAATCAATCATATTCAACTGATCAATCAAGTTAGTCATCTCTCAATCAACTCTATCATGTAGTCAGTTCTCATCATAATATCCTCCAATCAATTTTGTTTCAATTAATCTCAACCATTGATCAAATCAGTTTGCAAATCAATCTCGACCATTCGAATTTCCTCTCCAAAATCTATAAATTAAGCATCAAACTCCCATTTTCAACAATCACAATCTTCAAATTCTTATCGTCTTAATGCAGGTTAGCAACACAACTCTGAGAGTTAGCATTCTATAGGAAAGAGAATAGAAATGGAAGTGACACATTCAAATGGAATAAGGGAGTTTTTCATGATGATTTAATTATTGCTTATCTTATTTCTTGAATTTACTTTCTTTTATGCATGTTTGAATTTGTTAGTTAGAATAGGGCTTTCGTGATTCCCCTGTATATCTGATTGACTTGATTTTTGATGATTTCAAGCATACAACAATTTTGTCTTCTGAATTGATGAGGTCTACTCCTAAGTTATAGGTAATAGGTTGTGGTTTGGTTGTTGTTCTCAGGGGAAGCAAACAGTTGCCGACAGTGAAAACATGTGCAAGAGAAAGAAATGGATGATGAGTACAAAATCAAGTGAAGACTTTTGCCCTTTGTCCTTGATGTCAAAGGGGGAGAAGAAATGTAGAGAGAATAAATGATCAGTGTTGTGTAAGTGTTTTCATCAATGAGAAAGGGCGATATTGTTGGCAAGTGTTGTCATTGATGACTAAGTGTTGCATTGATGTCAACCCTCAACTTATATGGTGTCATTGATATTATGCTATATGTTATGATCATTTGGATGGTGTAGATTGATATCTTAGGTATTGATATGATGGTTTCAGAGGAATGTGTAGATGGTTGATTTTCTTGTTGCAAATTGTGTTGTTATTAATTTTAAAGTGCATATTGATATCTCGAGTACTGATATGATGGTTCTAGAGGAATGTGTTGAAGGTTGATGTTCTTGTTGTAGATTGTGTTGTCATTAATGTTGAAGTGCAAATTTAAGGGTTAAATAGTTGTTGGCTGGATGCCCACACTCTTGGTGTTGATATCCATACTTAGTATCATTGTAATATCATAGAATGCAAATTGT
Source organism: Cryptomeria japonica (assembly GCF_030272615.1). NCBI lineage: Eukaryota > Viridiplantae > Streptophyta > Pinopsida > Cupressales > Cupressaceae > Cryptomeria > Cryptomeria japonica. The sequence continues at coordinate 983,976,070 of NC_081407.1, read as the reverse complement.
TGATCTGGTTGTAAGAGTTGCCATTGATCTGAAGTGCAAATGATTAGATGGATGTATGATATCATTAATAAAGAATGTATATGAGTATTGAGCTTTCCATGTAGATTTGGTATTCTCTTGTGCGTGTGTGTTCATTGCTTATCTTTCTTTAATGCTAATTAGATTAAAGTTTAAAGTTGAATTTGAATTGAGCTATGAAGAGTTAAGATTTGTTCAAGAATGATTCACCCCCCTCTTAGTCTTGCATTGTGTTCAACACTTATGTTGTTGATTTATTCATCATTGTTGCTATCTTAATATGGTGATGATATTCTTTATTTATTGCTATTATAATTTCGCATAAGATAGGGTTATTAAGCATGATATGTAGGCTTAGTTTTTACATCATTAAGAAGGATCTAAGCATGGTTTTCCATATTAAGACAACTTAATTTTTAGATTTGCATACAAGTCTCAAATTTTAGATTTGTTCTATTTGTCCAAGTCTTGTATCTCATTCATTGATTGGTTTATTAGATAGAGATTGATTTTCACAATATTTGGTATTGAATCTATTTATTTTCCAACATTTGGTAGTAGAGCTGATGGTTAATTGGTTTTGGGTATTCCTTTATTTTTTTATTTCTTAGCTTGGCAAGCTTGTGGGAATTTGTTAGAAGGAATTAAAGGTTGTTGAAAGTCTTATGGGGTTGCAATGAATGTTGTATGAGTTAACGTTATCACCTCTCTCAGTCACATCGAGAGACATTCGAGATTGTTATGTCAACTTTTCTGTTGGACATGATTCATACTTGATTGATTTTCATACTGTCAAACCTTCGTGGAAAGTCTAGCGTTGGTCTCCCAACACTTCTTTTTACAACTACAAGCCGTGTTTGGGGTATGGATAGCTTTCTTCACACCTTCCTATGGTGCCTTCTCTAAATTTACGATGACATTTGCAATCACCATTGTTAATCTAGCAATGTCGGTTTCATAATATTTGGTCGACTATTATTGAGCCTAAGCTCACCCACTTTGCTTGGTGTATTCTTTTCCAAGGCTTGCCTGTGGGCTCTTGCCTTGGGCATTCTGGACCCTCGTTGTCTATTTTGTGGACAACCTATGCCCTTTGAGCATCTCTTCTAAGTTTGTCATCGTGCTCAACAATTATGGAGTTGGATTCATGATTTTTTTTGCCCCTTTCAACCAAAACCTTTTTCTTGGTATATGGCTCTCTTGGGGGATTGGCCTCGCATCCCTTCCAAGTATACCCAAATCAAGCATGCTTTCGAGGTGGAGCCTTTATTTTCCCTATGGAAAGACAATAATGCTATTTTTTTTTCTCACAGTTCTATTGATATTGTTGTTTCACTTTTCACTAAAACTACTATTTGCTCTAATATCATTCTTTAGATTCAAGTTCAAGCCAACAAGACGGCTTTCGAATTTTCCCACCTTCGAAAGCTATTGGATCATTGGTGTAATGCCTCATGCACTATGGCTAGGTCCCCCTGGATAGTTTTGCTTCTCGTGGTCATTCTTCACCTTGCAATCGAAAACACGGTCAAAGAATCTCAACTCGACATTTGCAGTCCCCCAAATTTGAGGCACCTTGTTGCCACTTTGGCGATAGGAGCAATTCAACTCGACAATGCTTTGCCTCGCCTATGCCTAGAGATGCTACCTCTAGGTGGCCCTTGGGTGGGGTGGGACCAGCAACTGGTGGTGGTAGTTGTTGGCCAAAGTCCTCAAAGTGACTCAGACCTTGGTTGGCTTTGGTCATTTCTCTGATGCAAAATGAAGACAAAGAGGAGGGAGTAGATAAGACAAATGAGGAGTGGTTTGTTCTTGATATCACCTTAAACCTCGTTGATGTATGGGGCAAATCGAATGATCGAGACCCCCTCTGCCTCTTACTGTTGTTGCTCTCACCACTTAGTGTTTGTTATTGTTATTGATGTTTCTTTTCTTTTCAAGCACTGCTTGTTTGACTCTAGAGAGTGACCTTGTGACCTCCTACTTTTCATTGTGAATATGTGTATATTTAATAATTAATAGAATTACACACACCTATTCATTAAAAAAAACAAAAAGAAAAAAAAAAGAAAAAAAAGAAAAAAAAAAAGTTGAAGCTTGGAGTTAATGAGCATGCCAAACAAATTAAATTATGCAGTATATTCATACATACATAAACTTAGAATAATGCATGGGGCTAGGTGTTATTACTAATTGTGATTCAATCACTAATGGCTTTAGTCTTTTGATGTATGAGGTCAATTTGATCCCCTCCTCTCTTGTTGAGTAGCTCTCACTGCTTAAACAATTTGTCTAGTTATTCAAATTTGACCTTACATAGGCTTAGAATATAACCTCCACCAGATATGCAAACCAGATGCAGATCTGAATATCTCCTTCATGCGGCTCCATTGTCCTTCTTTCTTCTTCAAATAACTTTGTTGTGGATCTCACCTACAAGTGCATGATCATGATATGAAAGCAAGTAGACAAGATGATTGCTCAAGAATACTCGAAGCGTGATTAATTCGACAAAGTGGTTATTAGATTGAGATTGAAGAAATTCATCCAATTTATAGATAAATTGGAGAAATGATCAAATTAGCATGATTCAATTCAAATGGAAATTGTAAATCAAAAATGTCAATTATGACAAATTTTGCACTTTCTATGCAAAATTTGATTGATTGATGATTATGACAAAATTATGACAACTTTCTATGTCAAAATTGATTGATTATCAATTATGACAAATTATGACAAATTGAAATGTCACTCCCATGAAATTAGGAGGAAAATAGGAGGAAATTGAAATTAGGAATCAGAAAAATAGAAAATTAGAAAAATTAGAAAAAGAAGAAAATTAGGATTTAAGAAATTGATGAAAATTAGGAAATTAGGAATTAAGAGAAATTAGGTGAATTAATTAATAATTTGTCATTTATTAATTAATTCATAAAAAGAGGAATAATTAGCCAATTAAATGAACATTTAATTGTGACACGAAGACCTAGGATAAATAAATAATTTATTAATCCTAAAGGGAGAAATGACAAACAAGGTTAAATGATTAAATCACGAAACCCTAGAAGATGAATTAGCAATGCAAGGATAACAATTAGGTCTTGATGAAAGATAATTGACCCGATCATGACTCTGATTAACAAAGGACCAATGTGATAAATGATTTGATTGATAAATGCGCCAATTGACGAGGAACAATGACTAATTGATCCAAATTGACATAATTGAGACAGACAACGGTCGATGGCAAATTGATCGCAAAATGACAAAATTGACAAGAGAACAAGGATCAATGACAAAATAGATTGTAAGACGACAAGATTGAAAATGACCACGATCGATGACAAATCGATCGCAAAATGACAAGATCGAACATGACAACGATCGATGACAAATCAATCGCAAAACGACAAGATTGAAAATGATAAGGATTGATGACAAAGGATTGATGACAAATCGATCGCCAGATGATAAGATTGATAAGAGGACAAAACCCTAATTAGGATTGACGATGTCCAAAATGATGACAAATGAGCACGTACATTGATGCGACAGGATAAGATCGATCAAAATCATGATTGGAGAGTGTTGTCGACAAGACCAAATTTGAGAGCGAGACGAATGAAGAATGCAAAAGAAGGACTCGATGCTCGCAAATGATAAAGACCAAGTGCGTGACATAGGAGAAATGTTAATGCAACGCAAAAACCTAAAATGAGGCAATGCGCAAATGTTAAAGTATGATTCCGCAAGCGTTGACCATTTTTAAGTGTCTACAATTACTAATTGTGATCCAATCACTAATGGCTTTAGTCTTTTGATGTATGAGGTCAATTTGATCCCCTCCTCTCTTGTTGAGTAGCTCTCACTGCTTAAACAATTTGTCTAGTTATTCAAATTTGACCTTACATAGGCTTAGAATATAACCTCCACCACCCACCAATTTTTTTGGATGACATAATATTTTCTCTTTTATAATATACAAGATAATATAACCGTTATCCATGAAAAAAAAAATTAAAAATGAAAAAAGTCAAAGACACACACCTTTCTCCTCGACAATATTTTAACTACACAATTAAAAATATTATTAATAAGTAAACTCTTTATAATAAGAAATAAACTCATTAATAATTATTCAAAATTTAAATATATTATTTTTTCAAACATTTCACATTTTAAAAGTAAAGGTATCCTTACCAATCCATCTTCACCTCAATATCATCAACATCATCCCCCACAAACCAATAAGTCTTCCCTAACCAGGGTGGACCCCGCCGCAATCTAATTTATAAGTAAAATCCTTAAAATATCTTCTCCTTTTCTAGACTTTGTTACGAAGAAAGTTCCGTCGACGGTTTCAACACGGTAACATTTTGGGAGGATCCGCTCCCTTTACTTTTATTCCAAAGTGGCTGGCTAAAGACAAGCTATAATGGGGCTACCGTTTGAATTTTCTCTTTTCGTTTATAGCACGATAACTTCGAATTTCTATGCCAGTAAGTGGAACATTCTGCGGCTCTTTGAAAATTTATCCATCTTCTCTTTCGTCGACCGCTTCAAATTCTATTTATTTTACTCAGTCATGGTCGCATAATGCGTGTTAGACCAGGCCCTATTAACGCGTCGGCTGACACGTACACGTGCAATATAGATGCACTAAACATCAATTTGAATCCAGATTTTGCCTTCTGTCTAAGCCCTCTGGGTTTTTCTCCAGTACCTACTTTGTTTCATACAGCTTTTTTTATTTCCTGCAATTCCCGCTTCTGCTTTAGCAGGTGCTAATTTTTTGTTTTCTGTCCTGTTTTTTAATTTCTCCCAAAAATTGAAACACCCGCTCATGGCGAGGAGAACTCCTTCCAAGGATGCTGGGTCGTTCAATCCTTTTGACTCGGACGACGAAGCGGATCGAAGACCCACTTCGCGCAGAGCTGCACCAGAAAAACAGTACAAAAATCCATTTGAAGATGAAGGGGCTTCGAAACCAGTTTCGAGACGTCCCCAGATCGAGTCCCGCAGAGATTCCGCGGCTCATCGAAACCCCTTCAGCGACGATGAAGTAGAAGAAAAGCCCAAAAAAGGTAATCTCGCTAGCAAGCT